>NC_136495.1:125028673-125171173 GCF_053919585.1 Euprymna scolopes
CGCCTATAGCAAGCCATAGAAAGTGAGCAGTTTTATAAAAAACCTTAACAAGCAATTAAAGAACACATTGAAAGAAAACCGCCACATTTACTAAATAGGCGTGAAACTTAAAGAAACTTATTAAACGCTTTCCCCAATAATGATTGCAAAAGTCATGGTTGATATCAAACCACTAAACGGTAAGGATCAAGCAGAATTGAGGGATACAGGAGGGAGATATCTAGCAATCCTCAACTGGAAAAATCTGAAGTTGATAAAGGCGCTTCGGACGCAAATTTCTATTCAAAATAGCAGAGAAGACTAAGTGTAAACAGCTTTTGCAATAAAGCAATTCATTCATTTGCAATTGATTTAATAAATAGTAAAGGACCATGCAAATCTGGAGAGACTTATTTTCACTCAGAAAGAAGGCAACACCACCGGTTATCATCAGTGAGCAATTACTGATGAAGTTGTGTGACAACTTAAGAGAGTAATTACTAATGGTAATCCTTATCAAAAAATAAAAGTGGAAAAAGAACGCTGACTTATATAAATAGAGGATTTCTTAGACGACGCCATTAAAAAATTATGGACAAGTATAATAATGCAGAAAACACCGAGGCCGTGAACATAATTGTGGCCAAACAGCAAAGGATAATCGAAACAAAACCGTGTAATTTATAAAACGAACAAAGTGCTCATGAGAATATATGCCTGAGAAAAGAAAAAATAACAAAGAAACAGTATATCTATAAACACCCACATTAATAATGTCATAACAAGTCATTGCGCTTTAAAACAAGAGAAATTCACGAGACAAGCAGTAGTGAATACTGATTGCAACCGAAAAATATAAAGAAAAAAAAAGAAAAAATACGCAAACATAAAGACTATTTTTAAGACACTGTTAAAGTATACCTTAGGAATTCATACAAATAAAACTGGAAATAAATAAAATCCGGTTCGGCCCTTTTTTTGCCAACATTGTTTATTTATTAACGTCATATTTGTTTCGACACCACTTAAAAGTCTCTCGCCATCCTTCATTTCACTCGGTGTAAATATTTGTTCTCCAAATTAACGCCGGCCGTAGCCAAACATTTACTCGTCTTCGGGTGTACACGTCAAGTTTTCTCGACGCCCACTTTGTTTCTACTTGAGCACGTGCTGCATTTTTCTCTTGTTTCTCTTTTTTTTCTCTCTTCTATTCTTAATTTGCATATGCGCGTTTTCAGCTACAGCTGCTGCTAATATTTTTGTTGTTGCTCATGCTTTTCCATGCTCTCATATTTATTATAATGCATTTGTACACGATAAAACGTCGACATAGCTACGAAAAATACAATGCAGAAGTCGAATACTACAATTAAAAATCTTGCAAGAGTACACGATTATAGAATAATATACACCAGAAAACGTGGAACCAGCATGCAAACGATCATTAAAGCATAAAAAAGAGAATGCGAAAATATGACAAAATGGAATAGAGAAATATTCATAAGTGATGTATGTAGATCACTTTAAACTACTTAATACAGACACATAGACATATGAAGAACATCCAGAATTAGTTTTGATATAAAAACAACATAAAATAGATCTTTGTAAGTAAAAACACCATCTATTATGAGAATCAACCAGAGGAAAAACATACTAGGCGTCCGTGAGAATCAATGAATTTAGCTCAATATGTGAAAGTTTATTAGATTTGAAGTCATTAAGGAACACAAGTACGGCAATCATATTAACTGTTTGAGCACAGGTAACAGTTCCCGACATCTCGGAAAAATTATGGAGCAATAAGATAATATGGAAAAGATAATTTTATGTTCTACTTATTATTATATAAAATGAAATATGCCTCTATGTGTGTGTATTAATTCGATTTCTACGGACCTCGAAACGGCTGAGCCGATTTTAGAAAATTTCACACAAATGCCATTTATGTATCTGGTGATGATCACGGACAAGTTTGTATCGGAACGTCTTTGATAAGTAATCGGTAATGAAAAAACTATGAAAAAAGAAAAAGGCGATTTTCAGAAAAGTCAATATCTTATACAACTATAATAACCAGTGCATTTCAGAAAGTTTATTACTACAAATTAGAAAGGCCAGGCATCAAAAATCAAAAATATTTTTTATATGGCATGGCCGCGTTCGAAATTAATGCATCTGATAAAAGTATACTTAAACCATGATACTTGATTTTTTCATTTGACACTTAAATTCAAGACACTACTACCGGAAACCCGAAAGTCAGAGAGGGGCGCGCTAGAAATAAATGTTCCTATTTAGAGCGCAATTGAACTATGATACTTGATTTGGGATTTAAAAGTTTAATTCAATTCTTTTTAAATATAAATGATTTTATCAAATAACAGTCGGTTCTTAACAGTGCCATTAACTATACTGTAGTGCGATATGTGAAAGGTCAACCCTGTGCATCACGGGGTCGCTAACTGGAACAAGCAATTAATCGATTAGATTAAAAAATGGATTTCATCGATTCGATGACGATAAAAATATGGGAATGTGAAACGTTTGTTGATTATCATTCAATCACGGACAATGACGGATCTCCTTGCTAGTATTCAATGATGTAAGTAGAACAGGGAATATTGAAAATAATAATACTAATTACAAAAGACCGATAACAAATAGTAACATTAATTTTTACCAATAAAAGGTCAATTAGACCACCATATTGAGCACATAATAAATGGATAACTGATACGTCATGCAAGTTATTGACAACTGTTATTTAAAACAATGTAGATTTGTTGAGGAATCAACATTATGGAGTAAATAGGATAACTTGAAAAACAGAAAAAATCTCCGTAAATAAGTATTTATTTTGTATGTATAAATATATATATATATATATATATATATATATATATATATATATTAATATATATATATATATCGATATATATGTATAGATAATTTAAACGTTTAAATATATATATATATATATATATATATATTAATATATATATATATATATATATATAGATAGATATATATCCCACAATTCCTTTGCCTTGAGGGAGGGTAGACTGAAACTTGCTACTATGGTTTCAAATGTAATAATAGCAAAGGGAGACTTGATTTCAAATATTTCTCATATGTTATATTCCTCCTCTTTTGGAAATAGGGTATTATCATGAATATTCTAGTATCAAATACTCCTCATAGAGGGGAAATATAAAATATGAGAAATATTTGGAATCAAATCTCCACTTGCTGTTTTTTCAGTGAATATGAAACCATAGTAGAAAGTATTAGTCTTCCCTCCATCAAGGCAAGAGGTTTTGGAAGAATTACATATATTTTGTAATTCATAGGCAAAACTACGGAGGCAAAGGGCTATAATTTATGTAAATAAATACCAAAAACAGTCTCTGGATGATGGATAATCCCTTTAATGTGCAATTACAAAACCCATTACACAAGCTAGGTCATTACATTTTCAACGAACCTTTGTTTGTTAAATCAATAGTTGCTGAGATTTGGAACTTATAAATTGTCAAAACGCGTGGTATATGTATATATATATATATATATATATATATATATATATATATATATATATAAATATATATAGAGAGATATAGATATTGTATATATATATATATATATATATATACATGTACACATATAAAAAACTAGCTTATATTAAAAAAGATATGAATAAAAATATACCAAGAAGAAAAATACATACATTTTGCGCTTTTGCCACCATGAAGAAATAATAACCTTATTATGTTCAAAGCCATTCTTAACATCGAAAATGGAAAGAGCGTTGTAACTATTCTCTGCTTCCACCTAAAAATTTGATTAAACCATTACAGTGAAGCTTGAATATTACCTTAAATCTTTTTAAAAATCGCGCGGTAGCAAAAACTCACAAGCACTCAATATCTGTTTTTATTAATGGAGTAACGCACAAACACACCCACACACACCCACCCACACACACACCCACACACACCCACATACATACATATATATATATATATATATATATATATATATATATATATATATATATATATATATACAAGTTAGAACAGCATTTCATCCAAGGCATGGAAATTGTTAAACAAAATGTTTTTACTATAGGCTTTAAACATAAAGGTACAAGATTCAATTTGACATTTATTTATCTTCAAAATGCATTTTTATAAATTTTACAAAGTAAGGTATAAAAATTAAATTAAAATTGAATTAAAAAAATTACCTCGGATTTATTTTATGTAATGTATATTCTGTTGCACTTAAAAATCATTTAATATTTTATATCTATATCATTAATTGCTGGATGAGACATAATGTTTTAAATTGCAACAAAATGTACATTACATAAAATAAATCCAAGGTAATTTTTTGATTCATTTTAAATTAAATGTTTATATGTACACCTTGTAAAATTTATAAAAGTGCACTTTGAAGAAAATAAACTTCAAATTTAGTCTTTTAACTTTATTTTAAAAGACTATATTAAACACATTTTGTTTAACAATTTTTATGCCTTGGATGAAATGATTTTCTAACTTGTATCTTATCTTTTTAAGATTATATTTTAAAACTCTCCTTCTCTCTATTTCACTTTGTATTTCTCCTCACACCACAACTCATTTTTGTAACCCCATCTTTGTATTATTACAAGTATGAATATTCTCTCTGTCTCAGTTTGTATTTCCCCTCAAAACACAACTCATTTTTGCAACTCCCCCTTTGTAATACAGGTCTGAGTATTGAGAAATTCTTATTTTTTCAACAAACACTTAAAAATATTTTTTAAATTAAATTTTTTTAAACTTCTTTCAGGATAGAAAATCTTTAAAAATTAATAAGGAACATATTTTATATAGGTTTCATTGACAAATATTCAGTACATAACGAGAAAAATAGAGATGAAAATTTCAAAAGGATTTTATAACTGGTTACGGTCAATAGTAGTTCTCGCCAAGTCTTTGTTATTGTTATTCTATTATTATTATTATTATTATTATTATTATTATTATTATTATTATTATTATTATTATTATTTAAAACATTTTGTGTCCTGCTATTTCGCGCGAGGATTAATATATATATATATATATATATATATATATATATATATATATATATATATATATATATATATATATACTTGTTTATTGTTATATAAACATGCTCAGATCCCGCTGCTACAAATAGCCACTTGTTTCAATCAAACAACAGATATCATCAGGCAGCGACGTGACTATTCAAAAGTTCAATGAATAACCCGAGTATATATATATATATATATATATATATATATATATATATATATATATATATATATATATATATATATATATATATATAACTACTTCATTTACTCACATAAAATTAATATACGAAAGTATAGATTTATCCGTAAACTTTATGTATTTACTTCAAAAGTGCTCAATATGTAGGTAGAGCTAGTTAGTAATTTATAAAATATACATGGCGATTAAGCTACACTGAATATTCGGCGTTTCATCCACTCTAGGATTCCTCAGGCTTATGCGCGAATTCTGCGGTTGTTTATCGTTTTTATATGGTCGCTTTTCTATTGATCATTTAGTTAAATGGACCATATTAAAACGATAAACAACCACATAATTCGCGCATAAGCCTGAGTGGGTGAAACGCCGAATATTCAGTTTAGCTTAATCACCATGCATATTTTATAAATTACTATATATATATATGTTGGTATAGTAAATGCTACAGGTAAAAATTAGCTTAATATATATAAAATATTACGTAAAACGTAACTGTTTTAATGTAAGCAATTCGATTTTAAACATTTAATAAATGTTATTATATAATGATATAATGAAATTGTAATTATTGCATGAATTGTATAATCTATGAAATTACTGCTTATATATATATATATATATATATATATATATGTATATAAATATGTGTGCGTGTGTGCTCCTGTTAGTCTATATATGGTCGCATGTGTGAACTTATTTTAAAGACACCTATCAATATTATAGCACTTGCTTTGGCACGTTAATCTTGTAGCGACCATTTCTGGCGTCAAATATATTACAGTGAAGTTGATTTGGGCTGACCATATGCCCGGGTCTTGTTAAATTCCTATTTGGAAAGCCTATTCTTAGAAATGTTCTTTTCATTGGCCAGCAATTTCGAAATGTTTTATGAAACTTTCGTTTTCTATTTTCTCCAACGGATTTTTATTAAAAAAAAACAAAAAAACTGACTGTATTCTTCCTGAGTTTCTCGTATCTACTTGATTCAACCCTCTCTTCAAATTAATTGTTAAAAATACAGTAATATCCTAAGATACATTGGTACCACAGGATACTGCTGGTGCAAAGTTTGTTTAACAATTTTATGTCCTATAGGCATCGATTTCTATACTTTTTAATATTTAGCAACTTTTCTATATAAGCAAATGTGTTCAGTATTTAATCAAATTCTAATTTTTATTACGTTTCGCTAATTAAATAGAAAACCAGGTAGTTCAAGGTTTATTTTGTTCTAAGTAGAACCTTTTTTTTACAATTTTATATTCGTATTTAAAATTTGTTTTAAATAATCAAACATTAATGCATAAGAAATCGTGCGCACGTTACATCAGACTAATCAAGAATATATTTCATCAAGAATAATAATATAAAATTCTGTGTCACCCGGTAAATTAACAATGAAATCACATTTGAAATTTTAATAAAGTAATATTATTCGAAGTTTTATTTTCGTTCCCGGAGAATGTAAACTCGTGTAATAATTATTATATTATGTATAGAAGTTAGAAATATATTCTTAAAAAATAACTGAATATTGCACCTAAATTACTTCCTTGAATGTTTTTTAGACATTGTGAAAGAACAGTATCGTTGTCGACTACAAAAAGGAGTTCAGTCGTCGAGATATTACATCAACGACGTATCGTAAAATACATATCCTGTGTACATCAATTCTTTTTATTCCATTGTTGAAGTAATAACATTTTTTGTGCTTATTTTCATCGTTCTATTCTTTTTGGCTCATTTAGATATGAGTAAAATCGACTTTTAAATGTCGTATATTTTTTGTTTTACTCGAAGTTTATCTCATGCTTATTAGTTTATTGTGTAGAACCTTAAATCGAAGACATACCAAATTAGTAGGGAGATACAAATCAGAATCTTAACAGAGAGCAAGTGTGTGCCGGCGTTTCACAGTTAAGAAAAAATGTCACAAACCAGGCCATATTTTTCGAAAGAACCCAACACCCTCTAAAGCAAATTAAATAAAACTTACATTGTGTATTATTGTAGACTGACCAATTTTCGTTTATTCGTGTTTATGTTATGAAGTGGTCGGTCAATTACTCATTAGGGTCCACCAATATTAATACAGCAATATTAAAATGTACGTAAGTTAACGTGGAAAATGTGATGTCACCGCCCACATAATTGACAATAAAGAAAATATTTACAAACATATTTTAAGCAATCGTAAAGCAATAAACAGAAATGGTAGATAAATTGTTTTGGCTAGTTTTGATTTGCTTAAGCGGAGTGGCATGAATGAATGAACTACCGCCTCCATTGTAACTTTTTAAGTAAGAAACTCACTGACTTCAAACAGTAAAAATTTTTATGTAATTTTGTTGCCTTTCATGATTATGTGAATCATTGTTTCAAAAGAAACAAATAATCAACGCGACAATAAAACGTGGTGTTTTACTGTGTGCGTTGTTTCAAAAGAAACTTTGGTCTCAAGATCTTCGATTTAATATTTTATTGCGTATACTATATAACTATAAAATTCAAATGACCTTGTAACGGGTGTTGTAACCTAACATCCGGTTTTCGACTTCCGGTTGCGCATGCGTACGGAAACAAATAATCAACGCGAAAATAAAGCTTATTGTTTCACTGTTTTTTTCGTATACATTTTTAATGTTCAAATTATCCAAATAAACAATTGCATTTTTTCATCATTACGTTTAAGTTACTTTAACGCAATTTTCTTACAAATAAATCTACTTTAACCCGTTGATAACCATGAAACCATTTTAAAACTGCGATTTACTCACCGTCTTAATTCAAAAAAATGTATTCTCCATTTTTAATACACCTTTAAAAAAAAAAACATTTATACATTTTCTTCTACATTACCAACATAAATAAATAACCCCGAAAATATGTTGTTTTTAATTTGCGTTACAAATAAATAATTAACGCGCCAATAAAACGCATTGTTTTATTGCGTACGTTTTCAGCGTCCCAATTGTTTTTATTTTCGCATTTAAATTAAAAGATATATATTTGAATTTAACTTTAAGTATTATGGTATCTGTTCAGTGCACATTTACCTATAAGTATGGGCAATCACTTTCTGGACCATGCAGTAGCTTCTGGCGGGTCCTCTAGATACCATATTAGTGGGTAATTTTTACAGCTTTACCTTTTCATATGCTACAAAAATAATTTTTTTATTTCTACTTCTCTCTTACTTTCCCTCTCTGCCCTGCTTCAAGCAAGTCCGTCGACCTAGTCCACAACTCCCAAAACTCCATCAGGAAAAGTTTCAATAAAAATACACGATTAGACCCGGATCTTCAACTCCTAGCCAGAACCCTCACTGCCAGGTCTCCTTCCCGAATATCAGGGGTCTACGTTATTACCTTCCAGAGGTTTAAACCCAATTGCAGGAGGCTAAACCAGAGATATTCTTTCTAAGTGAAACTGGCATTGGGCAGACTATTAGCCTAGATGAGTTCGTAATTAAAGGATACTCTACCTTCCAAATCTGACCCCCAAGATCGACATGGCCATGGATATGCGCCTATATAAAAGATGGGGTTCCATGCGGTAAGGAAATTTCTAGCGAAGATCCTAACTTACCCTATATGTGCTACCGGGTTGCACTTGCTCAAACTACTGCATTTATATTTGCTCTCTTATACCCCCACAACAGCGGAGTTACTATATCTAAAGCATAGCTGAGAAAATTGACAACGTCCTATCTGCTAATCCTTCAGCTAATATTCATGTTTGTGGAGACTTTACTGTTCACAATGTGGAATGGTTAACCCACTCAAATAAGACCGATAATGAGCGGAGGTTCTGTTATGATTTCTCCATTGCTTATGACATCACTCAGATTGTTCACGAACCCTCCCATATGCCCGATACTGACGGTCAGTATGCAAGTCTCCTAGATCTTTTTCTCACAACTTGCTCTGAACTGTGTTCAGCTTCCGTTCTGTCTCCACTTGGATCTTCCGACCACTCTGTTGTATCAGTTAAGATAAAAATCAAATTTAATAAATCCTCAGATGTACCTCTCCATCGTACAGTATATCGATACTCTATGGCTGACTGGGATAGCTTCCGTACATTTATATCAGATCTACCACTGCGGCCCATATTTAAAAATTAGGTGTCCTCTATAGTATCAGACCTGACGAAATAGTTGATTGTAGGTATAGACCGTTTCATATCCTACAAAATTCTAACCAAAACCCAACAGTCAGCCATGGTTCTCTCCAAAATGTGCTGCTGCCATTGCGCACAGAAATCACTTTTTCCATTGCTCCCAACGTAATAGATGTACTCAGACTAAATCTGCCTTCGGGGCTGCCAGCAACCACTGTAAAAAGTTATTAAGAACGCAAGAGAGTTATATGCTCAGTCTGTTAAGTCCAAAGTAGCTGAGCAGCGGCTTGGTTCCCACCAGTTTTGGCAAATAGCAAACAGTATCCTGAACAGAAACGTGTGCTCTATTCCAACTATCATCAATGGAACTGAGGTCATCTTGTCAGCATCAGACAAAGCCAAACTCTTTGCCAAGAACTTTGCAGCTAATTCTACCCTTTGCGAACAAGGCCGCAAACCTCCAATATTTCCTCCTGTATCAGAAAACACGCTATGTGATATACAAATATCTGTACGTGATGTTGCCAAGCTAATTAAAAACCTTGATTCCAGTAAAGAAACCGGCCCTGATGATATTCCAATTATAGTACTCAAAAGACTTCAACCAGAAGTAGCGCCAATCCTTATAAAACTGTTTAAAAGTTGTCTTAAGGAGAATTGCTTCCCATCACCCTGGAAAATCTTACCAGTATGCCATGTATTTAAGCATTCAGGTGATCGCTCACCTCTCTCTCAGTAGAGGCCAAAAAGTTTCCTGTGCGTCATGAGTAAGTTGCCAGAATCTGTATTACATAGAGAAGTAATCAACCATCTCAGCAAAAATAACCTTCTTAGTAACACGCAATATGGTTTTCGTTCTGCTAGATCAATAGCAGATGTGCTTACAGTTGTATATCATAGGATAAGCGAATCTCTCGATGGAGGCTACCTTTTTAGGGCAATTGCTCTTGCCATATCAAAGGCCTTTGATAATGTATGGTAGATAGGTTTACTTCACAATATGTCCAGCTACGGTATAGCTTGAAATGTTTTCTCAATTATTAAATCATTTCTCTCTGATAGGTTTATAAGAGTAGTGGTTGATGGGCAAAAATCAGAAGCTCTCAGTATTAATGCTGGAGCCCCTCAGCGGCCCATCATGGGTCCAACTCTCTTCCGGATCTACATTAATGATCTTCCAAATCACATTCATACATCATTCATAGACATTTTTTCTGATGACACTACTATCGATGGTAGCCCATCTAAGACCGTAAACAACCAAGAATTATCTGGTTCTCTCTCCTCTGATCTTGAGCATGTGGCCCAATGGGGAAAGAAGTGGGTGGTTACTTTTAATTCATCTAAGACTAAGCTTTTATCTTTACATCAACAACACTCTGATCCCCATCTGGCATCAATTGAAATGAATGACTCTCATCTTGGGGAGGCCTCATGTTTTAACAAGCATTTGGGCTTGACTTTTCTCCTGATCTGAAATGGAACACGTACATCAAATCTGTGACCAATGCCGCTGGAAAAATGGTGGGATCCTTCTATCGATCAAGTAGATATCTCACTGCTTATGCAATTCTCTATCTATATAAGAGCCAGGTACGTCCAAGGATAGAGTACTGTTGCCACATCTGGGCAGGAGCTGCTAGAAAGGACACCCTACCTTGATAGAGTTCAAAATAGACTTCGTAGTCTCGTAGGGGACGTCTTTTTAACTTCCCCGCAACTTCTTTCTCACAGAAGATATGTATTTGCTTTATCTTTTTTTTCATGGCAAATGCTCGGCTGAGCTCCAATCTATGGTCCCCCTCGCCAAACTTTCACAAGAAACGCCCGTCTAGCAGAAATCACTATCAATAATTTCCCACACTCTTCATCTGTACCTCAACCTAAACATAGATTCCATGGGCAAAGCTTCTTTCTTAGAGCTGCACGCATATGGAATGGTCTCCGTTTTCTTCCTTTCCAGCTGATTACAATATGGTTGTCTTCAAGTCTAACGTAAACAAGTTTTTGATGAACCGTTTCATATAAGTTAACAAATTTACCAAATTTCAATTACTAACGATTACTATATTGTCTAATTGACTACTGTACACTCTTTAACCCTTATCCTCGAGTGCTCTCAAAGCCTTGATAAGTTATGATGTCTATGTAAAAAAAAATCACTTATGATTTAATAGCTGTAAGTGTTTTTTTCAAGACTAAACAATTATGAACAGAACGACTCACAGAAAAGTATCTATATTCTTTTTTCACTTTAATATACTTTCATAGAAATGTTTCAGTTATGTAACAAAAATACGATTTTCTATACGTCACAAGTTTCACGCTCATACATGAATTCCATATTAACATACTGACAAAAAGGGTACCGGGTAGTCTAGTTTACTAAAATATTTAAACAAAGTTTAAGAGTAAACGTTGAGATTTTCTTTAATGTGTTATACATAAAAATGAATAACACGTCTAACTTGTAATTGCAATTCATACCGGCTATTGTTATTTTTCTCTGCAGAGTAATACAGTCTCAAAGTCTTCTGTTTTATTCAGATTCATTAAGACAACAAATTGATTTTATAACAGATAACGGTTTGAGAATCATTGGCAATTCATTTCGGTGGCAATTATGATGAGAATAACTGTTTGCACACGATATTTCTGGTAGCAAATAGAAAAGTGGTCTGATTATAGATTTTTACACGCTCCAGTGTGTGCTGCTTAACGTGAGAACAAACACACAATCTCATATACACGCACGCGCGTACGCACACACACATATATCCGTATATCTATAAAAGTGAACGTGTGTGTCTGTCTGTCTGTGTGTCTGTGTGTCTGTCTGTCTGTGTATATTTCCCTACGCAATAACTCTGTCAATTTTTAGTCTATAGACTCGAAATTTGAAATACCGGGTACTGAGATTTGGGAAAATCGATGTGACGGGTGTCTGCCAGAAATTTGGCTGTTAAGGGGTCAAATTTCAACGATTTGACCTTTAAGAACTCTACCAAACTCCTCCGACAATTTTGGGTCTAGACACTTGAAATTTTAGATATAGGTTCCTTGAACCTGGATCTAACTTAATAAAGTAGTTTGAGCCCGGAACTATAAATTTTAAGGGGTCATAATAGGAGTCAAATTACAAAAAAAAATTACTCTTTTTTTTTTTTTGCTGAGCATACACCTCCAAACACCCGGGCAACGCCGGGCTGAAATGCTAGTATATTATATATGTATACGATCCATTACTAAATAATTAACTAATCATTATGGATATTTTAGAAGAAAAAAAAAAGAAGCTGATAATTACATTAGACTCAAACTTAAGTTATATTTAATTTAATTTTGCTCACGGAGAGAAAGAGAGAAAAATTGTGGATAAAAGGTATTCGAGAAATTGCTAACAGCTGTGATTTAAAAAAAAAAAAAACAATATATATTATCCCGATTTAAAAAAAAATCTAATACATGATATATTCGAAAAGTATTGCCTCATATGATTTCATTTCACGTGAATGGATCATATGATATTGCAAATTGAATTGATATAATAACTGAACATCATTAATGCTTGAAAAGTTTAATCTCTCTGTTGTAGATATTGACTGTCTGAGACTTAAAAAAAATCTGCCATGGATGTGCGTCAATTGCAGAGATTTATCTTTGCAGTTCTGTTAAAAGTCCATTAAATATAGTAGAGAATATGTAGATAATAAATTCTGGATTACAAAAGGCTGCCGTCTTAATGTTATTACTTCCGTGTTCGTAGCTCTTTAATTTACAAGTAAAAAAGTAGGAAGCTTTACTTTTTAAACAGCTCGCGTATAATCAACCCATGCTTGCCCATCGGTCATCGCTGGCAGAAGTGCATTGAGATTATGTAAAACAATTATTCTGAAGAACAATATGTCTCCTGTATTTATGGCCCATATTTCCTCGTAACTCTTCAATATTTTAAGTGCAAGAATAATAGTTAAAATCTATACATTGTAGACGTTTCTGCAATTTATCGATTTTTTCAATCTATTATATACTTTTAGCGATCTATTACATGCTTTAGTTATATAAATTTTCGTCGTTGATTTTCATTTGTTCTAACGAATACTCTCATTAATTACATGTGTGACCATAAAACAATTACATGACAAATACCTATAAAAAATTAATGTCCGTTTACCCAATGTCGACTCAGAATAGAAAATAACTACAACTCGCTTTTTTGCTTTTAAACATTTATTTCCTCATTCTCTTGTTACCGCTGTGACGTCTCTCACGTGGCCGTCTTCTCAACAGTGCTCTCGAACGTCATCTACGCCTTTAAATCATTTTTAACATGATCCACGTCTCTAACCTTATCTCTAACGTGAGCGTCTTTTTTAATATGCTCCTTTGAAAATTTTATAGTCTTTTTCTGTATCTGTGACGTAACTTCGCATACATTTACATATGCGCGTCCTCGCTCTTTTCCAGTCCAATTGCAATAGCTTATTACGTATAGCAGATAGACCTCCTACAATTCTTTCCTTTAATAAACTGTATGTGGATCGTATGAATTAACATCGCATGAGCATTAATCATAAATTATTTTCGTTGCCATTTCTTTCCCTAATTGTTTCATTAAATTGAGTACTCACAGAATAGGCATAGTCAAAGATGCTAACGTTGATAAATTGAAGTGATTATACAGGGTGGCCCCCCAAAAAAAACAACAAAAGCTAAATGGAGACCATCTAGAACATATGCTGTAGAACGGAGAAAAAAAGGGTAACGACTCTAGTGTTTTGATGTAATGTTTTGAATATAATAAACTAGTCATGACAAAAGTTTCATTTCATTCGGACAAAACACTAAGAAACGGGGCATAATTAGAGTTGGGGCCCAGTTTTTTGGGTCATCCTGTATGAAACGTAATAGCTGGACGAGACATAATATCTTGATATTGTAGAAAGGGCAATAATCAGCTTGGAAACCGAATAATACATATATATAATTATTATGTGTGATGAATTATTTTTACCAGAAAGCCAAAGTAATACAATTAAAAAACTAAATTGTATACAATAAACGCCGAAAATCTATTTAAAATATACTGCCTTACACGTTATTAAAATTGGGATGGTTCAATTAATGCTTTCATTCAGAAAGTCGAGAACGTGACATCGGATGCCGCAGTTATAAAGATGAGTTAAAACATAACTTTATGAAGTTTAATTTTCGGAAAGATTATATAAATGCACTACACTAAATGTCAATGGTTGTGTAAAATTAAACACATTTTCAAAAACCAACAAAAAGGTAAACTTTCCATTCGCCATAAGAGCGATAAAATGGCAAATGTTACACAGACGTACAAGACTTTACAACAATTATTTCCGATGTATAGCATTTCATCAAATCCAAACACTTAAGGCAGTCTTCCCTACTGACATCCTGTGCACATGAAAGGTAAAATCGGATTTCGATAATTCCTTCTGGAATAAAAAAAAAACGCAAGAAACTATATTCGTACTCAAAAGACGTTGAAATCACCCAGATCAAATCCTTTCAAAGTTTTAGAACCAATAATTTATTTTACACACTAACTACGATTAGCAAGAGGATCGGCGATGCGATGTATATCATACAAGATTCGAGACATCAAACCCAGCATAAAATATAGTCGCTCAGATACAAGTGGTACATTACCTGGAGAGGAAAATCAGGTCGACACCATTCTTCAGACGTTATATCTCGATCCATCGAAACTAACAGAGTGGCAACGGCTAGGTACAGAATTTTACGCTTATCTATAAACGAACCGAAGTGGAAAAGAATTTATTATTAAGATATTACCAGACTTTTCAAGTACAAATGATTTGTGAAGAGTTGAGCGGGGATTCACTAATAAAGAATACGTGAACTCTCCTAAAACCGACATATGCATAAAATCACAAGTCTATGGGGTCACACTTTTTACGCCATATTAGCATTAAGTAATACAATCCTAGTTTTCTAGGCATTTTTCGTAACTGTAAATACGAATATTTTCTCTAAACTACATCCGTGTCCGGATTTAGTGTGTAACTTTACCGGGTCAGAACATTTAGTTAAATTGTGACATCTAGTTGTATTTCCATAGGTGGACGAGACATGACACCCCAAATCTGTAAAAAGCAAAAAAGCAAAAAAAAAAAAAAAAAAAAAAAACGCAGCTCGCACCGTGACTTGAAATAACATTAGATTATTTTTTAGAATAATGCAAATATTAGGTTTTAAACGAAAATGAGAAAGATTTATTCGATTTCAGAAAAATTGATATTTAAAGAATCAATGTCGACACGTTTGCCATGACAATAGCAGTTGTTTTAACAAACACAATTTCTCTTTTGCATTGCATATCTTTATAAACCAGATGATCGCATTGAATTAAATCGGCGTGAAGGACGATAAATACCTACAAATAGTAAATTCCTTAGTTTAATCCAATATAGGTTTTCATATGCACGTAACATAATTCTACAAACCGGACACTTATTTTCTAATTTCTTTATCTATCGAATTCTTTTTAAAAAAATTGCGCTTGAAGACACGAAAGCGAAAAACAGTTTTTATGTCGAACGAATGTCTCATAATTATCCGGGTAAATGTTATTAGCGTGAAAAAGAGGAATTGTTAAAATCTATACCGATTCAGTTAGTGGACAGATGTGAATTATCAGCAACTGAATATCCGGTTGCCTTCTATCGGTTATTTCCTGAATCTACGGAAAATAATTTCCGATACGGAGACGACATATTTAATTTGATTATCCTTGTCTGGAGGAATCGGATGAAATCAATATATGTTTGTTAGGAAAGATTTAAATGTGATAAACTCTTTAATGGAAATAGTTTGTCAGTCACGTTCTTTATTATTGAAATTTACCGAATTTTGCATGGCCTTTCAGAGAAGATGATTTTATGTTATTTAATATATTCTAGCAGATGTATCCGGCGTTGCCAAATGTTAAACGTGACGTAAACTTCCTTTAACAATGTAATAAAACGTATGTAAAGAAACTGATTATCATGTTGTTGGTTTTTAAATAGTTCACTTCTTGTAATAGAAAAAAAAACTACAGAGGTTGAAATCAAAAACAAAGCTATAGATAGTGAGAACGGTACGATAGCAATAAGGCTGGTTTGCCAAGACACCCACAGAGTATTTTCAAACCTGCTTATTTTAAACATAGTAGATCTGTCCTGTGAAACATTCAGTAATTCGTATTCGTGAAACAGTAAAAAAAAAACACAGTTAAAAATCTGCCGTACATAACTACATTTAGCAGCCGGTTGTCTGGGGTGAAACGAATTAAAAAGCTTTCCACATGCATGAATATTCGTTGTACCAACTGAGAAGTCTGTAGATGAAAACTCTGTTCAGTATATCAGTTGAGAAGTGTCTTCACACACATTCTAATTAATATATATATATATATATATATATACATATATATATAATCAATGAGTACTTCGTTTAATCACATAAATTAATATACGAAAGTATAATTTTATGCGGAAACTATAAGTATTTACTTCAACGGTCCTCAATACATAGGTAGCGCCTGACGAATTCTCAAGTCAAGAATGAAATGGGGAATATTGTGTGTAGCTTAATTGTCATATATATTTTTTATAACTTACTATATATATATGAGTATATGTATATATATATATAAATATATATATATATATATAAATATATATGTGTATATATATATATATATATCGCTTTACATAAGAACACAAATAATTCTTAAAAGGGGAAAATGCATTAGCTAGTTACATATAACTCTATTTTTCTATGAGTGTATATGAGTCTCTAATGAGTTGTTTAGTCAATCTATACATTCAACATATAAGACACAAACTATAAATGAATATGAACGTTTTTTATATATATATATATATATATATATATATATATATATATATATATATATATATACTAGCATGGGACCCCAGCGTTGCACGTGTGTTTGAATGTGTATGTTGAGCACAAAAAAAAAAAGAAACTGGCAGTAGAAGGCAGGCTCGAACCCGTACCGCAAAAGAAGGAGGAGAACGGGGTAAAACCTAACGCTTATGCTGTTACGACCACCGCCAAACAGGAAGCGACATTTTTTTTAAAATTAAGGCTAGACAATCTAAAGGAGACGATAACTTTAAAAAATATCGGCAGAAAGTGAAGCCCCCCCTGTAGAAAACTGTCGAGTTGAAGAGGAAGATATTCATATTTATAGCCAATTTTTCGATACTTTTCGTATGAAAGATCGAATTTTAAAACGATACTGACCTTGGTAAATTCCGTCGCATCTATTGAAAGTTTTGAGGGAGACAGGCAAACAGATACATACAGACATTTATATAGTTGTAACTAAAAGTTTTCGACACCAAACTGATGAAAAAGCTTGCCCTATCTCTGAATACCCTTTATGTATAATTTCAAATATTTAGACCAGAAATTGCCTGAGTAATTCGGAAGAGACGGCAGAGGTCAATTTTTTTTTGAAAACATTGACCGCTATTATGACCCCTTACAATGTATTGTTTTGGGCTCAAATCAAGTTATTAAGTTAGATCCATGTCCACGTAACCTATATCTAAAATTCCAAATTCGTAGACCCAAACTTGTCGGAGGAGTTTGGTAGAGTTCTCAAAGGTCAAATCGTTGAACTTTGACCATTTATTCGCCAGATTTCTGACCAAGAACAGATCACATCGATTTTCCCAAATCTCAGTAACCTGTATATCAAATTTGTATATATATATATGTATATCGAATTTATTAATATATATATATATATATATATATACATATACGTATATATACATGCATATATATATATACATATATATATATATATTATTTTTCCTTTTTTATTCTTCTTAAATAATACATTATATGCATTAGTAATATAATTTTGGATTTCGTTCATTAATATAATCTGGTTAATTTTAATTTTTATTATAAGAATTATTTGCCAAGAGTACAGATAGATGCATACACACATAAAAGCATAAAAATGGATTGAATAAACATTATTAGGAGAGTACACAACAAAGGAGGGTATACAAAATAACATAGATATGTATAAAAATAACTACACACGCTCATAAAATAAACACATAGACACTTACATATCCACGTAGACACACAGGTATATAAGATAGGGGAAGTTAAGAATGAAATCAGGCGAGGAGAAAGTATATTGATGGTATTTTAAAAAATTATAGAAATCAGTGACAATTTTAAATTTATTTAAATTTTATATCTAAACTAAATTACTTAAAAGATGGCTTTTATAATGTTTACAATTAATTGAATTTTCGTGCTTCTTATTTAATAATTTATTTCTTTCTCTAAGCGTAAGTATAAACACTTTCTTAGAAATATGTGTGTATGCATCTATCTGTACTCTTGTCAAATAATTCTTATTCATTATATTATTCATTATTATTAACCATATATATATGGTTTATGTGAATTATACATATTTATGTGTGCGTATATATATATATGTGTGTGCGTTGTTGTATATTAGTATATGACTGTGTGCGTATATTTGTGTATTTTTTGTATGTATGTTTATACATAAAATGATATATATATATATATATATATATATATATATATATATATGTATATATGTATGTCTGTTGGTTCTCTGTGGGTATATACATATGTATTTTATTATTTTTAATGTTGTTACTATCTACCTGTGTGTTGTTACTTTTGAGTATTTTGTTGATTTAATTACTTCTTTTGCCTGAATATATATATATATATATATTTATATGTAAGTGTACTTGTATCTATGTTTTTAGTAATACTGTCTTGAATGTGTTAATTTGTGATTTAATATGACTTTATATTTATACTTAACTAGCTTAAACTTTCAACTTAATAGTATAGAGTTACACCTTTACTTATATGCGTGTATATATATACCTATATATATGTATATGTATGTATATATATGTATGGTATTCTTTTTATATACATAAATATTAGTAGATTATTCTTTATAATTATTAGTCCTATTTAATTTCTTCAATCCCCTCTTATGGCTAAATATGTTATATCAAAAAGATAATAAATATTAATTTTATTCTGTTTTATTATTATTATTATTATTATTATTATTATTATTATTTTTATTATTATTATTAATATTACTATTATTTTTTATTATTACTATTATTATTAATAATAATAATAATTTTAATATTGTTTTATAATTATTTTTTATATATTTATTTAATAAAAACGCGAAAACTTGAAACTTATATCATTTAGTATAAAGGGCTTAATTAATTGTAGACGTATGTTTTAACTGTGTTGATATTACTCGTGGACGTATGTGAGATGATAAATATGTTGGTTGGTTACATTCGTTGTCACTTTTGACATGTACACTTCTAACGCAAATATTGTATTTTCTGTGTGTTTTTGTAATAACGTGTCTCGTTATATATATATATATATATATATATATATATATAGAGAGAGAGAGAGAGAGAGAGAGAGAGAGACAGAGAGAAATACAGACAAACAGACAGACATACATGTTTATATTTATACCAAGTAAATATAGTAAAGTTACGATAAATAAATAATAATAATAAATAATAATAATTAATAAATAAGTAAATACATGGGTGCAGTTAATAATGCGAGGTAAGGTAGACGCATCGTTAATTTCACATATATATGGGGTGGGCCTCTAAGATGGTGCTTTGGGCTGTAGTTATGTTTAACTTTATTTTCCGTGTTAAATGCATCTCTGATACAGGCATATACACACATACAAATACATATATGCATATAGACTAAGATACTGCTGTATCCGTATACATACGTTCAGCCATCCATACCGGTAGGTAAACACACATATATACACATTAACAGTCAGCTGTATGCAAACACATATATGTGCACATAGATACATACATATATATATATATATATATATATATATATATATATATATATATATATATATATATATATATATACACACCCAATTATACATATACAAATG
The DNA here is from genome assembly GCF_053919585.1 of Euprymna scolopes. Classification (NCBI taxonomy): domain Eukaryota; kingdom Metazoa; phylum Mollusca; class Cephalopoda; order Sepiida; family Sepiolidae; genus Euprymna; species Euprymna scolopes. The sequence goes on from NC_136495.1 coordinate 125,049,146, forward strand.
AAGATAAATGTACGGATACTCAGTGAGATATATGTACATGCACACACACACGCGCATACACACACATGCACCCATATACACGGACATACAATCATACAAATATATATATATATATATATATTCATAAAAATATCAAGATACACACATATATGGACATATATATATATATATATATATATATATATATACATGGATATGTGTAGGTTTATGCTAAATAAGTAAAGTTTGGGGAGTTTTATTAATAAACAAATAAAGGAGATAAATAACCGTGTGTTTTTAATAATGCGAGGTAGGTAGATGTATTGTGAGATATGTTTAAAATACATGTTGCTGGTTTTATTTTTAGGGGTCTGTATTGATTTGTTTTGTTTATTGGATAGGGATTAATTTATAGCGTCTTGGGGCAAAAATTAAAATTGGGTATAAATGTTTAAATGTTAAATACTAAGTTCATATATATATATATACAGGGGGTGGGCTCCTAGTATGATGCTTTGGGTAGCGGTTATGCTTAACTTTATTTTCAGTGTGAAGGCATTGTGGATATAGGCACATATACACATGAAAACACAAAGATGCATATAAGTCCAGACATAGCTCCGTCTGCATACATACGTTCACCCATGCATATATATATATATATATATATATATATATATATATATATATATATATATATATATATATATATATATATATATATGTATACAGAGAGATAGATGGATAGATAGATACACATATACATAGAGACACTAGCATTCAGATGTCCGCAAACATATACATGCGCAGGCAGACATAGATATACAAATATCCATGTATATGCAAAAGACCCATGAGCAGATACATCCATACACGTGTATAAAGAAAGATATACATAAACACATATACGGATATATACATAGGTCAAAGCATGCCCGTACATACACATTAAGATACATGCACGCATACAGACAAGTAAGTAGGTGCGTCAGAGATACTATTATTTCTGGTATATCGACAAGAAAAGCATATATACAGATATACATACAAATTGCACCATGTGTCCACCCATATAAATGTGAGGAGTTTTAGTAATAATTAGTCAGTGGTTAGGCGTAGTAGGATTCATAGGTAGACGAATGTGTAGATGGGTAATATAGAGTATGAGGAGAGTTGAGTAAGGGGATTTGTTTGTGTTGATGTTAGAGTAATTGGGCGTATGCGGTAGATGGATGTATTGTGTGTATTATTCAGCGGGCCCAAAAAGGGTATTGTCTGAGGTATGTTTAAGAAGGGTGTATAATTGCTAAAGAAGTGGGATTTGTAATGCCGGCGGTTTGTGGTGGTTTATTTTATTCTATTTAGTAATCTGTGTCTATCTTTAAGAATTAATATAAAAAAGTTTTCCGTTCAGGCAGAGGAGGCATGGGGAGTTTAACGATTTACACGCGTTAGATTTTTTGAGGATTTCCCACGTAATGGTTGGTCTAAGGTTATTGTGAATAAGATCCAGATATTGGAAGGTTAGTGAGGTCGTATTAGGATGGTTAGGGTTTGTGAGAGAGTATTTATGTACTCTAAACCTATCTTTAAAGGAGGTACCTGCCAGGTACTTCTGTTTGTAGGCATTGTGAGTTGTTGGTACAGTTACAATTATCTTTACTAGTGTTATTTGTGTTTTCATCTTTGTTAAGTATTTTCCTATTGTATTTCTTGATTATTTGTTCTAGGTTATCAGTACAGCTGTAGCTAAGCTTAATTGTGTTTTATTAAATATTTTGTGTAGTGTGTGATTGCGTGGAAAATGTTTGTTTATTAGTTGAAAGAATTTTTTGCCTAGTTTCGTTTTAACCATTATATTGAAGGGGGGGGTGAACCAAATTATTTATCTGGCCCTATTTTTCTTGTTTGGTGTATTAGATGGAGTAGGTTCAATATAATTAAAGATGGTGTTTGGGTGGCTACTTTCATTAAAGGCATTTTCATAAAATGTTGTATGTTTGTTGAATATTTCAGGTTTAAAGGAATTAGTACTAAGTCTTTTTTCGATAGATATAGGTACATGTTTAATGATATGTTTTTGGTGGTTCGATAGTGGCTGTATATAGGTAGGTGTGTGCATATATATGTATATATATGAGTCTTTATATATTCTGAGTGTATATATATATATATGTATAAGAGTTGTGTATATGTGTATGTAGATCTGCATATGGATCCATGTATGTCTGCATATACATTGTTTATATATATATATATGTGTGTGTGTGTGCGAATGTGTCTGTATATTGATGTGTAGAAATGTACATATATATGTATATGTATCTATGGGTATTTGCGTGTGCGTTTGCGTATGTATTATAAAAAAACAACCCACTATAAACTGAAATGGTCATGTCGACGTATAGCGACTACCAAAATTTTAAATGAACCCTGTACCTGTTAAAAGACATGACATCTGCACTAACCCTTTCCCTCTTTCTCTCCCTCTGTTTCCTTTTCGCTCTCCCTCTCTCTCTCTCATCTACTTAATATACCTTACGGAACAAGCAAACGGCAGTTAAAATTTAAAACCTAAAAATTGAAAATTCCCCCTCTTCCCCTTACTTCTCCATTTTTCTCTTTTTTACCATCCTCTCTCCTCCTCCACCTCTCTATATCCATATATCTCCACCCACACCTACCTGAATATGCTACGCCCACACACAATACAATCAATGTATCTTAACCTTCAAAACTGAAATATTGTCAATACCCGTCTCACTCCCCCCTTATTATCTCCTACCTCAACACCCCTCTTTTTTTCGTATTTCTTCTAAAAGACTTCTGCCTAATACTAACAACCGCTTCTCTAAGGTCTGGCGAGGCTGTTAGACCGTGAACATTGTCAAACATCTGAAACATATGTAACCAAACAGATAAAACAGCAATAAAACATTATATATGTATATATATATATATATATATATATATATATATATATATATATATATATATTCCTTTTATATAATTATTCACTGACACGTGTTTTGGCGTCTACGATTCATCAGAGTGGCTACGACGACTAAACACCTGTCAGTGGATAATTATATTTTAAAAAAATTTTTGCCGCTCTCCATTTAGGGGTACAAAATAAGCAAAAAAAAAAATATTCCTAACTCGCATTTAGGTAAAAATGCACTTACGTCTTACTTATTACGTATTGAATTCATTCAAATATGTCGCGAACAAAAAAAAATAGATAATCCTATATATATATATATATATATATATATATATATATATATATATATATATATATATATATATATATATATGTGTGTGTGTGTGTGTGTATGTGTGTGTGTATGGATATATATATATATATATATATATATATATATATATATATATATATTCACTTATGCTTTCCGTAGATCGCCTATCGATATTACTTATTAATATATTTCACCTGATAAATAACAGATAACTTAGTTTCTTATGTGTATTATTCCTAAGTAATATACAAATAAATACGTAGATTTAAATACTAAATAATATAATTTTATATTTAGAGGTTGATCAAATGTTATTTATATAAACCTTTGTTGCTCAATTGATTATCTTTTACTGTTATTCTTATTGGGTTTCCAGATACTTTTTATACGCTAAGTAAATGTTTATTATTGGTCAGATTATTCAGTGATGCTTATTATTTTAGCTTCATCTATTAAATACGCGGGATATTTTTTTTTACTTCTCACTAATTTCTTGTTGTCTCTTTCCATTTACTCTATATCCATCAGTGTTTACCTTTAAGGTTGTAGTCAAGCATTTGATACAAGTTGTTCCATTAGGAGCACGCACTTTCGCTACCCAAAGGGAAAGTTTCCTCTGTACATCAGTAACTTAATCGCTTTTTAATAAACTTGTGTATCAAATATTACACCATGCGAAACCGTAATCGCATACGAAATCTAAATGTCAATTTTGCTATGCGCAAAGTTCAGTTCGCTACATATTATTGATACAGTTTTGTAGTCTCCTGGTTCAACCCGATCACCATTACCGATCATAATATTACAATTCCCCACGGGATAAACGCGAATTTCGACCAACTTCCTACATGACTCGATCCAACTATCTGAATAAATAGTCAAGGCTAAGCATCTATCAGGCTTTCAAGGCAACGTTAGTAAATATTTGACAAGATGCTCAGTTGATGTTCTTGCGATTGTATGCATTGTCAATATACGTTACTTGATTGTGTGTCAAGAGAAACATGCGAGTAATGTAATTGACGCTGATTTTGATTATGAAATCGGATGAGTTGCGTTCAAATCAATTCAGATATCAGGAATCTATTGTATTACAACAGCGAAAACATGGACGAATCTAAATTAAATAAAAATGTATTGCTGTCTTTCGTGTGGACTGCACTAATCATCATTAAAACACAAGCAATGTGGAAAAATATAAAAATGTTTTTAAAATGGCGTTCATTTGAGACGTATATACCAATAGCAAAAGCCTTTAAGTAAAAAACAAAAAACTTCGATGAAAATTTCGAGATATAACACTTAAAGCAGTGTATTCCTGCATAAAATGTCGTTCTACTAGTTGTTCCACGGTGTTAGTGCAAAATTGTAACAGGATTACTGCTTCATTGTGTACACAAGGAAAAGGAGTAACATTCTGCGCAGGCAACATCTTGCCTTTAATCTCAAACCTCGTAGAATAGCATTCGATAGTTCTCAATGCACACATTTAGTCTAGAACTTGGGGAAAACACGAGCTTTTCCAGAAAGCTTTTTAAAAGAAACCTCCAGCCGAACAAACAAGAGGGGACAAATGCCACGGTTTTATAACCCATGAATGCCATTACCTATCAAGGTCTTTAATGTTAAAGTATTTAGGTATACCGGAGTAGCTATTTAAATCGGATTTTTATATGATATCAGGTAGTTGCCATTTACATATTGACACTTTTGGAAATATATATAAAACCGGAAATGTTCCATTGTTTGCATTTATATAGAAAATTCTGTTAACTTTTATTATACAATGTGTTATTTACAATACCTATAATGATTAGGTTTTTATTATCCTCAAGTAATTCATTTAAATCAAACATCCGAACCTATGCATGAGTTTACTTTAACGTTTCCTATAAAGATTTCCTATGCGAGATTGTTTTGGAAGTTGTTCTGAGATCGAAAGTTACTACATCATGGAGGCTTCCTGTACTATATAAAGATGTCAGATAAGACTCAAAAAGCAGTATCGTAATACCGCAGAATCAGTAGGAATACTAGTATTGCACAATGTATACGACTATTTATATTCGACAATACCAGACAGAAAGCTACACTTTTTACAGAAGAGTCATCACTTATCAAGACCACATGACATTCGAGGATTAGGATTAATATGTGTACTGTGGTCAATGGGACAATGTCGTATGAATTGTTCTTAGTGGAAATTTAGTAAATTGGATTATTTAAGTGGATAACGGTTAATCAGGGACTATTTTACGTTGTACTTGAAGACGACCATATTATACTCAGACGGAAATCAGGCAAATGTAAGGGAGTTCCACAGGTGTACAGTGCTAAGAAAGAGGCTTTGTTCATGGAATCTACGTTTAGGTTTAGGCACAGATAAAGAGTGTGGGAAACTATTGATAGTGTATTCAGCTAGACAATTGTTTCACGTGTAGGTTTGGTGAGGGGGGACTATAGATTGAAGCCCAGACGAGCACTATCACTGTAAATAACGATAAAGCAGAGACATGCTCGCAAAGTCTCTTCTTTTAGAAAGAGAGTGCAGGTAAGAGAAAAAGGCACTATTTATCCTATCATTGTAACCTTTTCAGTTAAATATGTCTTTCTTTTATTCTATTCCGTATTTTAAATTTTTGATCTACAAACTGTATTCTACATCAGAGTTATATCGCATAAATATTGCTTTTATGGTGTAAAACATGGACATCTCAATATCAAGTAGGCTTTTAACTACTTTATTATTTACAACAAAAAAAGGATTACGTAAAAAATACACACTTTCCCTTTAAAAGATTGAGAACACGAAGTTGTATATGTTTTCACGTGAATCTGTATTGATAGGGAGACTCGAAGTTGCTCGGGACTGATTGTTTTACACTCATATATGTTTATTGTCATAGTAATTGCTGAAATCGGCCTATTTTAATCAAATACATTGATTGGCTACTCTAGTTGTTGATCTATCCCAATACTCCCGGAGGAATGTCTCTCATGTTAATTAAAGGTTAATTAACTTTTATAGTTTTGAACATATTTTAATTATGTATTTTACAGTTAGGCACTGATAAGTTCATACAATTTTTCGTAAAATCAAGACGGCTGGCCAATATATTTTTAATTTTGGAATTTTGTCTAGATTTCTACAGCTGACTTTTTGCACTGCTGGATAAAGACAATAAGTTCCGTTTCTATTCATCAGATCAGGTTTTTGTGCGCAGTTGATTTAAAAAAGAAAGTCAGATGTGACAAAATTGTTTAAGTTTTAAGGGAATTATCAGCTGGGGTTTTCACCATATATCGTCCTAATATGCTTTTAAGAGAAAACATGTTTAGTGCTTTAAGTGTGTGGCCTGATGTTAGCGTTGACGCTGTTTGACTGTGGATATATATATATATATATATATGTGTATATATATGTATTATAATAATTTACCAATATATATATACGCATATATATATATATATATATATATATATATATATATATAGTTTTAAAAATATAATTATCCACTGACACGTGTTTCGTCGTCTATGGCTCATCAGAGTTTCTGAATCTGATGAGTCGAATTTGAGAACACATGCCAATGGATAATTACATTTTAATATATATATGTATATATATATATATATATATATATATATATATATATATATATATATATATATATATATATATATATATATATGCCGCTCCCCATTTGGAGGTTCTAAATTGGTGAAAGGGAAAATTATTCCTAACTTGCAGTAAGGTAAAAATGCACATTCGTATAAATAATTGAATTCATTCAAAGTGTATCGGAAAAACAAAAACAAATAAAATAACACTCCCCACACGCATATATATATATATATATATATATATAAGTATGTATATATATACATATACATATATATATGTGTATGTATATATATACATATATATATATGTATATACATATATAAAGAGAAAGAGAAAGGGAAGGAGAAAGGAGAGAAATAAAGAACTTTGTGTGTGTATTGTGCGCGAGAGAGTATTCGTTATGGACTCGGAAACGAAGGATCGCTATTTCCCGTTGATTTTGTATTGGAATGCGTCTGATAAATATGGTAAATCGATAACCGACACAAAAGAATCCTATATTGACATAAGTTAACACTTTTATACAACCCAACACTACAATTGCATTGTATAACAAGTGCATTGCAGCCGAAAGAGTTTGCTTTTTAGCGGACTAGACTTTTGTGCGTATAAAAGTGTCTATATGAAAGTAGGTTGGAAACTTATTGAAGGCACCTCGCACAATGGTCGTTCAAAAAGTGCAGACAAGTTCCTTTCATTTCAAATAAAAGTTAAGTACTATTGTACTCCAAAATTTCATTATATTAGATAGGCACCATCATTGCACTAACTGAACTGATCTCAAATACATCGTCTTTGTGTACCTTCAACGTTTTTGATGAATGTTAATCTCGTTAATCTTTTCTGTGTGGAGGAACTTAATGATGCACCTCTGTTTCTGATACACGTCCATGATTACAGTTAGTTTTTCTGCTCTCACTCTGCATCGTCAATATAGGTTACTTTATTGTGTGTCAAAAGAAACATGTGAGTAGTGTAATTGATGCCAATTTCTATTATCAAATCGGATGAGTTGCGTTCAATTCAGATATCAGCCATCTACTGTATTACAACAGCGAAATAATGGACGAATCTAAATTAAATGAAAAATATATTGCTGTCTTTCGTGTAGACTGAACTCATCATTGAGACACAGGCGATGTGGAAAAATATAAAAATGTTTTCAAAATTGCGTTTGAGACGTATATACCCATTGCAAAAGCCTTTAGGAAAAAAAACCCAAAAAACAAGGCAATATATTGTCTTTCATCTCAAACCTCGTAGAATAGCATTCGATAGATCTCAATGCACACATTTAGTCTAGAACTTGAGGAAAACACGAGCTTTTCCAGATACCTTTTTTTAAGAAACCTCCAATTAATGTCCAGCCGAATAAACAAGAGGAGCCAAATGCCACCGTTTTTAAACCCATGATCGCTATGACATATCAAGGTATTTAATGTTAAAGTATTTAGGTATACCGGAGTAGCTATTTAAATCGGATTTCTATCGTAAAATCGCTATCAAGTAGTTGTCATTTATGCATTGACACTTGTAAAATATATCAAACATAAATTTGAAACTTTCAGATCAAGAATGCTTAACCATGCAATTTGGTTTCCCTTAAATCGGTCGTGATAAAAAAAGCGGCATTGCTTTTTGATCTCACTCGTACCAGGAATACTAAATAAATAGATATAGAAAATAAGCACACTAATTCGACACATTTCTATTCATAGCGTGTTTCTAAGGAACATGCAATATTTTTCTCGTAAATCTGTCCGAATTAATTGTTTATTTCCGTCAACTTAGGAGATGCGTGTATTTACAAGATATTAATTTTGTTATACAAGTTAGAAAAGCATTTCCAGCAAGCATGAGAATGGTTACAGAAATGATTTTCTATAACATTTAGATATTATGGTACGAGATTAAAATTTGAAATTTATCAATTTTGCAGGTGCAGTTTTATTAATTTTATAAAGCAAAATATCGAATATTTAATTAAATCTAAAAAGTTGTCTTTGATTTATTTCATTTTATGCACACTTGTTGAGCTTTGAAAAATTAAATTCATCAATTATTAAACAATATTATTATTCTTGAAAGCGAAACAACATGTACATAATATAAAATAAACCTAAAGTAATTTTACATTCTAATCCAAATATGTTGCTTTATAAAGTTTATAAAATGTGTGAAAATATACGAATGCCACACTAAATATTGGACCTTCATTTTTAAAGTTTGTAAAAAAACATTTTGTGCAACCATTTTTATTTTTTTATATTTTTAAGTCATTTCTATGACTTGCAAGAAATGTTCTGCTAGCTAGTATATCTTTGTTTAAGATTATTTTTTTTCTAATGTTAATTAAAAAAAATGAGTATACTTTTTTCATGCCTGTAAAGCATCTAGGTTATTGACTACTGTACAATTTAACATAAGTTTTAATAAGGATAAAAATATGATATCACATATATTAGTTATTTTTATATTACTGATTACATATGGATCAAATATCAACCTCGTTTCAAGTTGCCTACTACATTATTGCACTCACATGTTACATGTATGTAATTGGATACTAATTTATGTTGCATATAATATGTACCGGGCCTCCTACTGTATAACTAACTTATTGGTCCTCGAAAAAATAAGGTTGCCCTGTAAATTCACCCTTGTTTGTTCATCAGTTTGTCTGTTCGTCTGTCCACACTTTTCTCAATAACTACGCCTTGGAATTATTGGAAATTTTGCACAGACATTAAACATGATATAAGTAAAAAGTAACAGGACGGATTTTTCCGGAAACCGGTTGCTTCTACCTCTACGGGATCCTTTAGGGTTAAAATGGTATAAAATGGATACTTTTGTGTTTATTAAAAAATTTATTCCTTGGGTTAAAAAAAAACACTTGAAAAGTTGTAACTAACTAATTTCTATGTAATTTTTTTGTCTTCGCAATAACTCTTGGGTGTGCCCCAGGGGGAGGGCTTTTTTAGGTCTAATAAAAAAAACTCCATTTTTGGGACTATTTTACCATATTTGTCCAAAATATTGTGTGCATGTCTATTAAGCAGTTTTGCATGGAACTGCATTGAAATTTAATTATTTCAGGCCGTGGGGGGCATTTGGGGCTTAATTGGGGTTACAAATGATGAAATAATTCTTTTTTTGATGATGCAGAACTCAAATTTACATATGTTAAGGCATAAAACTCCACCGTTAGTTCATTATCACCAGGATTTGAATCCTCTGGGAACATTTCGGGCTAAACGGCGGCGGCTAAATGCTGAACTTAGTCATTTTTCTTTACACCTTGTTAACTGTGCACTCATGGGGGGCATGCATGCTTCACTTGTTATTATTCAGAATTTGCTTTATACCGGTGTCAAGAATAACAAAACCATATTAAAACGTTTGCTTCACATATGTCTGTTTAAATTTTTTCTTCGCCTGTAAAATCGCTGTCAGTCATTTGTTACAAAACCAGGTGCAAGTAGGAATTTAAAGCAAAATATATATAAAAAGAAAACAAAAAGAAAACAATAAGTGAACAGTGAAAAAAATAAATGTTCAGCTGACGATTAAAAGCTCTAAATTTAAGAAGTACAAAAACAGTACTAAAATAAAGATCTGACGCACCCTTCTGGAATATAAACTATTTCTTCTATTAATTTATTTACTATAATTTTGGAACTTATTCTAATGATGATTAAATATACAATATATTTTTACCTGAAATGCATTGGTTTTATAAATAAGCAATCTACACAAGCACCTTATTTTTTCCTGTAATTATTTCTGGTTTTACTGGTTCATTTTCCATATTTTGGAATTTTGACTAATTTTACTTTAACACGTATGTATTAATGTTTTCCCCTAAAATGCGTTGATATAAACCTCCCTAATTTAATGATGTACCCTATTTTTGTAATTATTTTTCAATCAATTTATAAAAAAAAAATAGAATTTATACTAATTTCGTCATGACCCGTCAGTACGTATTAATGTATTCTCTTAATTGAAGTAAGTAAAATGAAACCTAATCGCTACAACACACAATTTTTTGTTGTAATTATGATTTATTGATCCATTTTCCATGATTTATGGAATTTATACTAATTGCGGCGGTTCTGAATATAACCTTAGACTATATCCAATGGTCAGGCCCCAGCTTGAGGGCTTCGGGATGTGTGGAGCCACGCTTTAATTGCCATTGCTCTCAGGTCCACTCTAACCCGGAGTGGTAGTTCCTGGTAGGGGCTCAACTATGGGTTAAATAGAAACCGATTTGAAAAAAAACAAAACAAAACAAAACAACTATATTCTATTTTTTAAAAGACTTTAAAATATCTGTTGTACCTTCAAAAAATAATTGAAAAATTTGTATCTATATCATTAATTGCAAGAGGAAAGATAATGTTTTTAAATTGCAACAAAATATATAATACATGAATAAAATCAAGGTAATTTTTTTTATTCAATCTAAATTAAAATTTCATACCTTACTTTGTAAAATTTATAAAAGTGCACTTTGAAGATGAATAAATTTCAAATTGAATCTTGTACGTTTATTTTCAAAGCCTATAGTAAAAAACATTTTGTTTAACAATTTTCATGCCTTGGATGAAATGCTTTTCTAACTTTTATATAATTTAAGTGAATATTACATATAAAGGTGTATTTACATGGTGGTAGTCTAAAGCGTAATGCAGATGAAGAGGGAGGGAGACACAAACACACACATATATACGAATTGGGTGAAAAATAACTATCTATACTTATAATACATATTGTTGTATTTATATTATCAATGCACTTAAAGTAAAAAAACACACACATTATTACGTACTTAAGTACCATGGCGAAATTAGTATGCCTTCCACAATTTATTGAAATAAATCTGTAGATGAACAATTTATAAGCAGATTTAGTGTGCTTGTATAGATTAGTGTTTTTTTTTGTTACCAACGCATTCCAGATGAAAACTTTATCATTCCTTGGAAGAAATGCTTTTTCTAACTTGTATCTTATCTTTTTAAGAATATATTTTAAAACTCTCCTTCTCTCTATTTCAGTTTGTATTTCTCCTACAACCACAACTCATTTTTGCAACCCCATCTTTGTATTATTACAGGTCTGAACTCTCTGTTTCAGTTTGTATTTCTCCTCACACCACTGTCATTTTTGCAAGCCCCTCTTTGTATTATTACAGGTCTACATATTCTCTCTGTTTCAGTTCGTATTTCTCCTCACACCACAATTCATTTATTGCAACACCCGCTTTGTAATACAGGTCTGAATGATGAAAAAATCTGAAAATTTTTAACAAAAACTTTAAAATAACTTTTTGGATTATATTTTTTACACTTCTTTCAGAATAGAAAATCTTTAAAATTTAATAAGGAACATATTTCATATAGGTTTCATTAACAGATATTCAGTACATAACGAGAAAAATAGAGATAAAAACTTAAAAAGAACTGTATAACTGGTTACGGTCAATAGTAGTCCTCACCAGCGAAAGCCTTTGTTATTTTATTCTATTATTATTATTATAATTTAAAAAATTTTGTATACCGCTCTCTCGCACACGGACGAATAGTTATTTTCACTCTCTGTTTATATCTGTTTCTCACTCTTTATCTTTATTGTGCCTCAGATTACCACTATACAACGACCTCTTCTTTTGTAACGTCAGAAATTAAAAATTTAAAACCTTACTTTGCAAATAACTTGCTTTTTTTTTTGCAATACTTGTAAACCCTCTAAAAGTATTTGAAGCGCAATTAGGAACATATTTCATTTAGGTTTTATTTAAAATATTCATTACACAACAAAAAATCATGATACAAATTAAAATCATGAAAACAAGAAAAATTTAAAGAGACAGGCAATTATATTTCTTGCAAGCTAACGCGCCTATTAGATTACATCAATATATCTATAAAAGTAAAATTGTCTGTGTGTGTACATTTTCCTACCAAACTACTCTCTCAATTTTCAGACGCTAGATTTGACATAAGGGTATTGAGATTTCCGAAAATCTTTGTAATCGGTTTTCGGCCTGAAATATAGCCATCATGGGCTCAAATTAAACGATTTGACCTTTCAAAACTCTACCAAAATCCTCCACTAATTTGGGGTTTAAAAACTTGCAATTTTAGTCGTAGATTACTTAGACATGGGTTAAACTTTTTAATTTGATTTGAGCTTAAAACAATAACTCTTAAGCTGTAAAAATTGGAAGCAAATTTTGAAAAAAAAATGACCTCTGCAGTCTCTACCAAATTACTTAGTCAATTCTTGGTCTAAACATTTACAATTTTACATAAAGTGTATTCAGGCATAGGGCAAGCATTTTAATCGGTTTGTGGCCGGGAATTTGGCTTCCAAGGGATCAAACTCCCAAAGATTTTACCTTTGTAATCTCTAACAAACTATTCAGCCAAATTTGTGTCTTAACATTTGAAATATTATATAAAGGATATTCAAACATGCAACAAACATTTTACTCAGATTTGGGGCTAAAATTCGACTGCCAACAGGTCAGAGTTGAAAGAGTTTACCTTTGCAGACTCTACCAAAATCCTCCACCAATTTTGGGTCTAAACACTTGAAATGTAAGGTGTAGGTTACCTGGACACGAATTAAACTTTTTCATGTATGTATATATGCATATTCACATGAAGTTATGAACAGTACATAGGACCCAAATAAAACTGGGTTGAACTGCTAGTAGTTAAATAAGATAGACATAAAACATTTGTATTTTACAATTGCGTCTGTACTGGCTACAGTGAAACAGCTGGAATGTACTGACAGAAAAAACACGTGCATGATACGAAACGTAACTTGTATGAAAACAACTCATAATGTTGTAGAAAAGCTTAATGAAAAATTATAACATATAATGAATAATATAATAATAAATATTAAAAAAGTAACAATAATAATCGGCACGTCATTTATTATAGAAACAAGTGACTCATTCAGTAAAGCATCCGAGCATTGTCAGATGGTGAACATTAATAACTACATTACTTTTTTTTATATATTGCATGTCATAAACACCACACAAAATATCCAAGAAAATCTATTTTAACAACGCAACTGGATCACTAAACCATGGCGATATAGATGTATCTCGCCTACGGCTTTCGTTATTTAAACTACTGCTAATACGGGTTATCATCTATCTAATTAAGAAAGTTTTCACTGGCATATATTTTTTTAAAAGTTTCCACTCTTGTATATGTCTGTCGGCTAAAAAGGGTTGACTAGATCACATGATAATTAGATTTCCTATTCTCAACTCGAGGGATATGTTCAGATATGTTCAGTGATAGACATCATGATAATTAGGGGGGCATACACGTAGTGTTGGATACATTGTCAACGCTGGTTGCATCCAAAGATACAGTTTGCTCGCAAACATGACGTGCGAAATGTCAACAAATACACAAAAAATCACACGAATATGCACACGCAATCTCATGTATAGAAATACTATTACTGCAGTTATCGACGTTTATCTGCTAAATCGTTTCACTGTATATTTGTACTAAAGAGAATCTAAATTATATACTGACGCAGTTTGAGGTTACGTTGTTTGAGGAACAATTTTTCAGTCTTTCTTTACGTTTTTTCTCGCAGTGTGACCGATTTCGTTATAACTGTCTTTTACACCCTTCTAATCTTGTATTTGTTTGTAGATTGATGCGATTTTATATTTTATCTGCATCTATTGTTTTCATCAACTTCATGCTATCTAGGTGTATTAAAAATTAAAGCTGTATGAAATGTACTAGAACTGATACATTATTTTAACAATTGCAAGTAACACCACGCCATTAATAGTAGATTGACATAAAAATCTGGCGGTTTATAACTTTTACCCTCAAATTAACATATATTGGCTAAAACAAAGGTTTATTGATCAAAAAAAGCACCAACAGTATCAACACACTTTTGCCAAAGGACAACAAGTGTATTTAGGCAAGTAACGTAAACATTCTTACGTTCTGGTAGCGATGAAATCGTGAAGGCGTTTTTAATATCGCTTAGGTTTGGGAAGTATTTCTCAGGCAAAACGTTTTGGCGACTCTTGATAAAATGATAATCGATAGGGGATAGGTCGGGAGAGTATTGCTATAGGGGTAGACTTTCTTAGCCCAATTCGTTCACGTTCTTCAAAGTCGGTTTAGCAACGTTAGATCGCACATCGTCGTGGAGGTGAATTGGACGTTTCTTGTTGACTCATGCCTGGTGTTATCGTCGAAGTTTTTGATGCATTCATGCCATTTTTTGACAGTACTTCTCACTCGTAATGGTTTCGGCTGCATTAAAAATGAATGGATGAGGTCGGTTGAAGACCACCACACAGTACGCATGCCCTTCTTTTGGTGCAACTCTGGTTTCAGCATGACACTTTGTCGGCGTCCAACCATTGTACTTAGCGTCGCTGCTTGTCGTGAAGAACCTATACTTCCTCGCAAGTCACAAGCCCCTCTGAAAACGGGTCTTTCCTGTTTTGTAGAAGAAGGGAAGATGACACTTCATAACGACGTTTCTTTTCTTTGGTCGTCAATTCGGGGGGAGGCACACATCTACCAGATATTTTTTTATTTTTCCAATCTCTCTCAAGTAGTTGGAAATCGTCGTATACGTTACGTCTAATTCAGAAGAAAGTTCTCGAACATGTGTGCGTGGATAGATTTCAACTAAGGCTCTTAATTTATTCTTGCCAATATCCGATGTCGACCACAATGTTTATCCTCTCGAGGACTCTTTTCGCCACTAGGAGATTTCGTAAACTCTCATTGTGCTGCCCGTTCAGTAGTTATTCCTGTGTCAAACGTTTCCTTAACATCGTGTGCTGTTTCAACAGCTTTTCCGCCTTGCCTTAATTGAAATTAAAAAAATGTGCGAATTTGCTTTTTTCCATCTTGCATTACACGTTCTGAACAGAAGACATAATTGTTTTAAAACGATTTTAATATAAATATTTAGATAGAGCAAAAAAATATTCTTTAAAATTATATGCAAGGTAAAGATATTGTAACAGTAAAGTTACTTGAAAATACAGCATTGGAAATCAAAGTTTAAACAATCGCAAGAACGTTTTTGTCAACCTAATACTATTTAACGCATTGCAGGGAGAAAAGCAGAGTTGAGCGATGAAAAACTCCAAAATAATATTGAATTCGGTCTTTTTACTTTTGAAAATGTATTCTCTTTACAAAGTAACCTTTCTTTCATTCTTTTTCATCGATGTAAGCATTGTGTAAATTGAAATAGACTTTTCTTAGTTCAAAAAAGCAACGGAACGCAAGGCAACATTAGTTCCGAAAACAACTGTGTCGAAATATGACAACGTCTATGAGCATAAAAACAGTTTTTCCGCCTTCCCATGATAGAACCTAAGTTCGCTAAATTAATTAACATAAAAAGATGCCTTACTACGATTTTTTTGAAAATTTTGTAACCCGTAAGATCATGTTGGTTGTGTAAAACAAATAAGAGATGTTTTACGCTCATGACAACGTGTGAATTTGAATTTGTAAGTTTACACATTCAGTAGAACGCAGAGTCCCTACCTCGGGGGTGACATACTTTCTGGAGCCGTAGAATGAACCCGCCATTTTT
Source organism: Euprymna scolopes (assembly GCF_053919585.1). NCBI lineage: Eukaryota > Metazoa > Mollusca > Cephalopoda > Sepiida > Sepiolidae > Euprymna > Euprymna scolopes. Next base: position 125,065,640 of record NC_136495.1, read on the forward strand.
CCGGTGATTTTTAAAAAGGATCTAATGTAGGTCTTCTATTTTAAATCAGGGGTATAGGTCAGTTCCGGAAATATGTTAAAGACGAATGTTTCAATTATAGCTAAGCAGACACCCGGCCATTGTTAGTTTAAATGGATAAGCTTGGATTTGGATGTATGACAGGTAAGTCGCCATTTTTTAGCAATGGTACTACACACTACATGTCGGACCAGAGAGAATCTACAAGATACTTATTTTTAACGAGCTTTGAAGTGCTGCCGTAAGATGATAGTGTCGTCTGAAGAGATGTCGACGAATAACGTAGAATGTGATTTAGGAAGTAATTGGTTGAGTTCAGGAATTTAGTTGGATTCAAGATGGATCCCTGAAGCTCCCCAGTGCTAATATTGTGAACATCGGAGTTCTGACCATCAAAGACTTCTTGGATAGACGAAAGAATAAATTAGAACGAAATGATGTCTTATTGCGATTTTTTGCAAATGTTCTTATCCAGAATATCGTGGTGGGTTGTGTGAAATACATTAGGGATGTTTTAAGTTAATGTAAAGGTGTAAATTTGAATTGGAAAAGTCAGTACAACGTACAGTCTATGCAGATTACCGATTAGGAAAGAATAATTCCGGAGTTCGACAAGAATAACTAGAGTATGTTAAAAGGTTGCATTGCCTAAAACGTTGCTAGACTAACACTCAATGTGGGGAGAATAGTCCAAATAACACCGTAAACTATTATAGATATACATACACATTATACATATACACGATAATTGTGGTTGTGTATGCTCGTATGTTTGTATGTCTCATTAACAGTTTGAAAAATTCTTACCCAAGGAGCATTAAAGCATATATTTGATGGAGCGCCAACTTCCCACGCAAATAATATCTATTATTTTGAAAAATAGTTACTTCCTTAAAGTAGAAATGCAACAGAGATATAATACGATCTTCATCAACGCTCTACCGTTTGTGCATGCGTAGGGGTTTTACAAGTTCCTTTAAAAAAATATTTTATAGCATCTTCACACGATTGGTTTAAGTAGCCCAGTCGATAAGGAGATGGTCAAAACACCCTATGTTTAAGTTCAACACCAGCTGACGTCGTCTGTTTCATTTATATTTTTATCGTTTCATAGACTATAAAATTGAAAAAAAAAACGTAAAATCATTTATTATTTTTAACGAGAAACATTCTGCCGTTTAAAGACTGTGGTGAAATAAATACCAACAAGTTTAGTATTAAAAAATAACAAAAAAAATTGTCAATTTACGGATCTTCCTTAAATAATAATGATGTCATAAGTAAACTCGTAACATGTGCAGGTGAGTCTATGTTAATAATGATATCTTTTTGTATGATCAGATATTTTTTAATCGTCCAATGTGCTTATATTTCCTGCTATAAAAATAATTTCTCTGCCACGATTTAGGAGGATTATATCTTCGTCTCCATGTCTGTCTAGCACTTAAGAAACCCGCCATTTTTTCTATAAAATTAAGTTCAATTAAATTTTCACCCTATCCTCATAAATACTTAAATGTTATGGAAAAGTAGAGAATATTTTAAAAAGCCAATATTAAAGATTTGTTTTTAAATAACAAAATTATTCTTTGTGCACGGTCCGTAAAATGTAGAAGGAGCTAGTGTTTTAAGTGCTAGCCACCCTTTATATTCGAAACAGAAAACAAGAATATACTGAAGTAATTTCTACGTGCGTAACATAACGCAAACGCCTATATGCAACTGAATGCGACGTGAGGCAACGGTCTAATAAAACAAATTAAAGAGAATAAAAAAAAAATCACGAAATACATGTGGAATACGGGAGCAGATAATGTGAGAAGGCAGATAACGTTCGAAATCACATAGAGAAAATGATCACGTGGGTGACCTCACAGCCGTAACACTAAGGAAATACATGTTGTTACAAGAAAAAATCAAGTTAAAGTTCTTTCCTAATTTTTACAATTTTTGTGACTGAAAACTACAACGTGTTTGTTCTTAGACAATGGTTCACCTGGGTTCGAATGTTTTAAGTAGACACTTACTGTTTTACATGTGTGTATTTGGTATTGCCACTTTTATTTAGTATTTTCTATCATTTTAGTTAACTCCCTTATATATATATATATATATATATATATATATATATATATATATATATATATATATATATATATATATATAATTTCATTGCCTCTCTTTCTGTCATGGTCGATATGATTTGCACGTTGTCGCTAATAATCCCCTACTCTAAAAAATTATAGTCTGCCCCCAATTATATTGGAGCAGTAAATTACCAAATGGCAGTACTGTAACCCACTTTGAATACAACTTTCATGCTTGCAAAGATGCATAAGAAATGATAACGTCTTCAACTCCATCCAATTATTCATGGAAGAGAAAAGAAAAAAAACTAATCTGGTGTAATATCTAAGGGGTTTTAAATACACATTTACTTTTTGAATCTACAGTTGTGTTATCATCACTTTTATCTAGGCAAACACAGTTGTTTTAGACCTTCAGAATTTACTAAATCCCCGAAAATACTGTCTTAAAATGTCCATTTTTCCCGGAGAACATAGTTTATATTTTTTGCATTATAATTTTGGTAGACTACCATCTACAGATTCGTTGAGTAATATTTGTGTTGGTACGATTAATCGAAATCGGGAATCGGAAAAGTCGGAACTTTTGGGTGTATCGAAATAGGAAAAAGCTCTGCCAAATTTCCAATTTCAAAATCGATTCTTTTAATATCTTTTAAACTTAATTTTCTATTGCTTGTACTGATGGTCAATTTTTATTGTCTTTAAACTATTAGTAAAACTAAACTCTATAGATCATAATAACATCTTAATAAGATTTAATCTTTTTATTTGCGTAAAATATACAAAACAAAACTTAAAACTTCCCGACTATTAACTATATTCATTTATTCTGCCGTCATTAGTTATGTATGCTAAGACTTATGGATTCCTAGGAGCCAGATGGCGTCTGTTCATGTTCATGTATTTTTTCGCATCTACTTGCCAAATGTCTAGATGACGCTTCTAGGAGAGTTCAAACGAATGGGCAATTTTTATGTTCTTGAGGCTGCTTTGTCTGACCACCGTGTATTATGAAATAGTTTATATTTTTTTGTATTGTTCTCTTAAAAGGTTAAAAATATACATGAATATCTCACAATAAATTTATCAAAGTCTTGGATAAAATACATAAAGGGGAAAAATTTCCATATTATATTTTAAAAAAAATTATGGACATTTAAGTATCCTCTGCCCAATTATAATCTACTTTTGGAGGCGATATTTGTGAACCCACTAAAAACAAAATTATTTTAGAATTTAGGATTGCGGGTTAATAATATAAATGTAGGGCATTTATTGAATAAATATCGATTGAAAATAACTCGTTCTCCAGAAGTATTTGGTAAAAGCGGATAATCGTCCATCAAAATTATATTTAAAAAAAAATATCTTAAATATTAAGGGTTCTTTAAAACCAAATATACTCGATTTTTATAAGTTATGCGCACGCGTTGTACTACTGTTCTAATTTTGAGTATTCCTATTTACTTGCCTTCCCTAGAAGATAAAGTTAGACAGGAGGCCATTTTTTTATGTGGGGAATATCCAGCTCCAAAAAATAGGCATTTTGTCCCGAAACAAATATAAATTTCCACAGTCTAGAAGGATTTCTCCTTCATTGAACGAGGAGAGAATAGGTGAAAAATAGATGCTACACTTTGGTCACGTTTCGATCGATGTAAACTCCAACCAAAATTCTATGCATATTCTCGAGGTCAACAGAAACAATTCCCGAGTTCGAGAATTTAAAAAAAAAACAGAACAATTACTATATAAATATTTATTTTAATTAGAGTGAGGGATGGAGGTCCTCTTATTAAAACAATATCTCCCGCAAGAACTGTTCTAAAATGTATTTTCAATCGATATTTATTCAATAATTGCCCTTTTTTAAAAAGCTTACCGAAATGGCCGCTTTTCCGTTGCCCTTTTTTCTACTGCTAATTTTCCTTAATTCATAAATTTAACCCAAAATAATCACACTTTTCGCGACCATTCTGATTGTTTTAAAGCAGTTAACTAAATTTTCATCACTAACCCCAGAGACCAATCGGCAAAATCATAAAACCACAAATAATCGCTTTGTTTTTTTATTATCACCCGGAGTTGAGTAAGTAGTAGGAAGGGGCCATGTCTTTTATGACTTTTGACAATGAGATGTTTTATACTACAGTTTTACCAGGAACATGAACATCGCCAAAATTAAAAACGAGCAAAATTCATTACCTGTTCTTAAAATACCGTACCTCTAGAAAGAGGTGAATATAATAGGTTAATTAATATGCGAAACTGTTTTTAGATTGGTTACCTGCTATAGCCTTAGGTGTATTAGAATTTTGGGGGAATTTTTGACACGTCTTACACGAAACTGCGAATAAAATGTAAAAAAAAAATCTCGTAATTTCTATTTTATAAGTGGGGTGTTTATTTTCATTATTGATTATACTTCCAAAATAAACTATTAAAGTTGTATAAAAAGTAAAAGAAATATTATTATTTTTTATTTTTTAAAAAACAGTAATGAAATCAAATGAATTTTACGAGTTAAATATTTTTCAATTTTTAAACTTTAAACATCTATCCAAAGTTTTCTATTGATTCAATTTTTACGATATTTTAAGGGTCAATGTGATATTTTATACTCTTTCCAACAAACCGAATATAATATTTTAGACTAACGTGTTTTTTTTAATTCACGCCCTCATTTTCAAATGTCTATTAAAAAGTAAATAATTAATTTACTCAGCAAAGTTTTATATATCACAAATCGAAGAGAAAAGACCAATAAATAATATACTCAAATTTAAAACAAAAAGAGAAGTGCTTTTTAGAAATTTATCTGTAAAGTCCGAAGTTTAAAATCTTTTTTTTTTTTATAAAACACGTTTTTTTTTTAATCAAACCTCCGTCCTTGCTCCTTCAATTGAAACAATATTAGGGTTTGAATTATATTTTTCAAGTAGTTATAAGCTAAGAAAGACAAGGGCTTGAATTATTCAATATTTGTTCACGCATTCGTAAGGTCAATGACCGATCGAATTTTTTCTTTTCGCAATAAAAGTTATCATTGTGATTGGCGAACAATGAAAACGGAAGAAAAAACAACGATAATTTGATCAGTACCGTTGCATGTACCGTTTTATATGTAACTGTTAAAAATAAATACAAACGTTACCAGTAAACACTCATAATGATAAAAATAAATCGATATAGAACGATATATTTAGAAGTTTAAGGTGCAGAATCAGTTTCACACATAAATTAAACATAAAATAAGCGGGTTTTTTTTCCAAAATATTCTAGTGTTTTACTAAAGTCTTTTTTTCTATCTAAACAATATATGTTTTCTATCAGAGATAAATTATGTGCGTTTATTTAAGGGAGGTCTAATTTTTAAATGATTGCGTATGATTTTACGACGTGTAAATCGAACTCAAGTTAGTGGTAAACAATTTAGTTAACATCCATAAAGAATTATAATGACCCAGAAATTATGATTATTTTACGTTAAATTTATATTCTAAACTGAGCTCCAGTTCTAAATATAAAAATGATTGTTTTTCTTTCCGTCAAGTTTTTTGTAAGGGGTTCACATGCAATCACCTTTAAAGGTAACATTTCATTTTGGAATGCCGAGAGTGTTAATTTACAACTACTACTACTACTACTACTACTACTACTACTATTATTATTATTATTATTATTATTATTTTTATCTCGATTTTGTTTTTGTGTTAGTTTAATAAGCCACCAATTGTTTATGATTAAAAGTGGTCACTTAATAGTTAACAAAATTCACACCCTCTCCATGTTAAAATGTTATTCTAAATAGTAACATTATTATTTAGAATTTCGTTCGTAAAAACTAGAGGCGTTGTTAAACATTTTGTTCTTACATCGTTTACCCATATTGCTTTCCAATAGTCGACGAGTTTCAATTGTTTTTGAAAACTTTCAAGTTTTACTAACGACGAACTGATACAATCTGAAATAGCTTGTTTTAAATAAAAAAAATACTTTGTTGCCTTACGATCTCCAATCAATTAAAATGAAAACATTTTAGAAAAAAAGTATACGCGGACATTAGCGGGGCTTATATAATAGTTTAAACATTTACAAAAAACAACACATCTCTAATGAAATATGTATAAATTTGAACAAAATCCTAATGGGAATCGGGAATCGTATCGGAATCGGAAATTTCGCATGGAATCGGTAATTGTCTCGGAATCGGGAAAATGTCAGAAGTGTCCCATCGCTAATTCACATAAAAAAACGAAACAACTATTTGCTGCATTGAAACTGCAATAAAACATGTTAATAAAAATTTTAAATAAAATTGTATCGGTGTTGCTTGTAATTAAAGTGATATATATATAGTAATAAAAATGTTCAATACACTAAAAATAACAGTTGTCTCAAAAGGCAATTTCATTTAGTATTTGTTATTTTTGTAGCCCGCGCAATATTAGTTATCCCTGCTACTTTATAAATAAAGTTCCAGTAAGACTAAGTCTTATATATTGATCGGACAACGCCGGTTAACCTAGTCGAATATTATTATTAGAAATATAAAACAATTACATTTTGGCAAATGTGTATTAACAGCTTAGAAATTATATTCAGGAATTTAACTAAGAAATAAAATATATTAAGCAGATTTAGGAATTTTGAATTAGATTTGAAATTTGGTTGGAAATAAAAAAAAAATAGGTTCACTTGAGAGATCGCCTGTTTTGTGTCCTTGAATAAGGGGGTGTGGTTTGCGGACGTAATAGTTAATTAGCAGCGATCAAGCTGATGTGTTGGAAACAAAACGCGTTAGCGAGCAGATGTGTAGACGAATATGTCGGAAACAGAAGGAAAGGCTCAGCCTGCAAAACTCCAACAAGAGAATGCTCCAACGAATCAAACCCGTGTAAATACAACTCGTTGTTATGGCATACTTTTCGAAATTTCGACCAATGACAAGCAATGTGATTAAATGGTCTGAGGCAAGCAGATATATTGTCATATTTTGATGATAAAAGCCCTCTAAGAAAGTTTATATTTTACGTTTGTAATTACGCGTATTAGTGAAAAATCACTATCACGCAGGACGAATATTTTACATACGTGCATGACACAATAAAAACATTTCTACACTCTGCATACACACATTCATTAGAAGAACATTTTTTTACCATTAGATCATACTCGAATTCAGACACACATACAGATCTAGCATGATAATTGTACCACAACCTAGGGATGGAACAACCATTTAAAAAATAAAGGGCAAAGGTGAAAGAAATAGCTTATGTATATATACTCTCCTACAGCTCAAATTACCGAAGCGATCATGACCAAACCTGACATGATGATGGTTTCCTAGTTAGGGAGTTATCACACCCTTCAATTTTCGAAGGAAAACATCAAAGGCCAACGTCATATTTGGTGCGTCTTTACAACATATAATTACTGCAGGAGTTCCCGCTAAGAGGGAACGCTAGTGCATAGCAATATATATATATATATATATATATATATATATATATATATATATATATATAGTATTAATTTAGTAATTTATAAAATATATGTGGCGATTAAGCTACACTAAATATTCCGCGTTTCATCCATTCTATGATTCTTCAGGCTTATGTACGAATTTTGTGGTTGTCTGTCGTTTTTATATACGACCCTTCTATTGAAATTTTAGTTAACCAATCAGTTTTCTAGTATTCACCGCGCACTTTTTATCAGCCAATGAACATGTACTTACAGGACAAAGGCCCAATTGACCTCTAGTTGAGCTAACACTTTGTGTATGATCTATTTAGCCTGGATATCTAGTATCTTGACCTGTTTTAAATAGGTTAGGTTTTTTTATGTTAGTTTTTATATACATATATATATATATAGAAAATAAAAAAGGAACAAACCGTATTATGTGTTCACCAACGTTTCGTCTTTATTTCGAGACTTCCTCTGGGTGAATGAGATTAAGAAACCAAAAAATATACCAGTACAAAATATTTGAAAAAAGTTTCACGTGCACAGTGTGACGCAGTTCTATTTAAGAGAAACGGAAAATTGATGTTGGAAAATCAAAAAGGAAGGGGGTCTGGCGCTGTTAAAGAGAAGGAAATTTTAGTGACGTCATATAGTCGTTAATTTAATTTTAAAACTATGAACGCAAGTTTATATTCTTATTGGGAAAAAGATATATCTGTTGAAATTTAAATATAAGTTTGTAACAGGAATGAAATGAGTGTTTTTTATGTAATTTATTGATTGAGATTATGTGTTAATTATTACAGGGGGTGTTTGAATGGTGTGAAAAAGTTAACCTGCGTCCACAGTTAAATAATGTTCTTTTAATAACAGTTTACTTATTAATGGCGCTATGTTATAGAAACCTCCACGTTGTTTAATAGTGCTTGAAATTGCGATAAGCGCAGATTCAAGGAGTCCCCGGCGCGGTTTATTTGAAATAAATTTAACTACTTTTGCTTGTTTAAGATCAAAGGTGTGGTTATGTTGCAATGAATGAGAGAATAATGCACTTAGAGAATTGCTATTTTTTATATCTCTTTTGTGTTCATTGAGCCTTTTTTCCAATTTACGCTGAGTTTCACCAACGTATTTATGATGGCAATTATGGCAAGGAATAGTATATATACCTCCATCGGAAACTGGTTTGTTATAGAGATGTTTCGTGGTTTTTAATATATATCGCAATTTCAAGTACTATTAAACAACGTGGAGGTTTCTATAACATAGCGCCATTAATAAGTAAACTGTTATTAAAAGAACATTATTTAACTGTGGACGCAGGTTAACTTTCTCACACCATTCAAACACCCCCTGTAATAATTAACACATAATCTCAATCAATAAATTACATAAAACACACTCATTTCATTCCTGTTACAAACTTATATTTAAATTTCAACAGATATATCTTTTCCCAATAAGAATATAAACTTGCGTTCATAGTTTTAAAATTAAATTAACGACTATATGACGTCACTAAAATTTCCTTCTCTTTAACAGCGCCAGACCCCCTTCCTTTTTGATTTTCCAACATCAATTTTCCGTTTCTCTTAAATAGAACTGCGTCACACTGTGCACGTGAAACTTTTTCAAATATTTTGTACTGGTATATTTTTTGGTTTCTTAATCTCATTCACCCAGAGGAAGTCTCGAAATAAAGACGAAACGTTGGTGAACACATAATACGGTTTGTTCCTTTTTTTTTCTCTATTTTGTCGGAATACTATTTCCATTATTTTCATCATATATATATATATATATATATATATATATATATATATATATAAACTAACATAAAATCCTATATATATACAGATATATATATATATATATATATATTTACATATTTATACATATATATATATACATATATATACATATATATGGGTGATATTTTATGTATATCCGTGTTTATTTATTTTATTTATTTATTTGTTTATATTCTATTGTCTTTGTTAGTTTTAACGTTATTTTGTATCTCTATCCTAGAGTAAATTTTATCCTGTGGACACAGTTGTTCGTTATTTCTCTCATACAGTTTAATAGATGTTAGGGTTCTTTAAAGTACAACATAGCACAATTTTCATGAAGGCATGGGTCGTCTAGGTCTCTACAGGTGTTGTCTTACTATTTTCCATTCGACTACCGCCGAGCGTATTAGTTTGCTAGCGTTGTTTTCATACGGGTTTTTTTATTGTTGAATGTACTTTATGGTCATAATATCGAGTTTTGAAATCGATGGAAGTCATACTATGTAATATTTCTTGTTATTCGGGGTTTCTATCGAAACATTGTGGCCTGGTAAACTATGCTTTTCGTTAGACATTTATTTTGAAGTGGGCAAAGTGTGCAGTATCTACAGTTGCAGTTATCTTGTTCGTTATTAGTATTTTTATTTTTATTTCTAGTATGGTTCTTGTTGTCCGGAGTTGGTTTATTATTATTATTATTATTATTATTATTATTATTATTATTATTAATATTCCTGCTAGTTATATATGTGTATTTTGTGTTAGTTTTATTTTTGTCATGGTGTCTACTTTTTATTGTTTATTTTGTTGTTGTTAACATTGTTTTTATTTAATATTTTGTTATAATGTGCTTTAATTATCATCTCTAAATTTTCGCAGCGGCTGTAGGATAATTTTTGGGTATTTTTATTGAAAATTTTGTGTAAGGGGTTGGTTGCGGGAAAGTGTTTTTCGATAAGATCTAGAAATTTCTTGCCAAGTTTTGTTTTTAACATGTGATTGCATGGGGCCGTATACCAGGTTATATTCCTTTGTCTATAATTGATGCTGGGTGATTGGATATAGGGTTTACGTATATTGGAGTAGCGTTATCTTTGAAGTAGAAGTCATATGTGTTTTTTCTAAATGTGGCAAGAAATTTCTAGATCTTATCGCTGCGAAAATTTAGAGATGATAATTAAGGCACATAATAGCAAAATATTAAATAAAAACAATGTTAACAACAAGAAAATAAACAATAAAAAACAGACACCATGACAAAAATAAAACCAACAGAAAAGACACATATATAACTAGCAGAAATAATAATAATAATGATAATAATAATAATAATAATAATAATAATAATAATAATAATAATAATAATAATAATAATGCCCTGGATGAAATGATTTTTTAACTTGTATCTTATCTTTTTAAGATTATATTTTAAAACTCTCATTCTCTCTATTTCAGTTTGTATTTCTCCTCACAGCAGCACTCATTTTTGCAACCCCCTCTTTGTATTATTTATGGTCTGACTATTGTCTCTGTTTAAGTTCGTATTCCTCCTCACACCACAACTCATTTTTGCAACCCCCTTTTTGTATTATTACAGGACTGAATATTCTCTCTGTTTAAGTTTGTATTTCTCCTCACCCCACAACTCATTTTTGCAACCCCCTTTTTTGTATTATTACAGGTCTAAATATTCTCTCTATTTCAGTTTGTATTTGCTCTCCCACCACAAGTAATTTTTTGCAACCCCTTATTTGTAATACAGGTCTGAATAATGAGAAAATCTGATTTATTTTCACAAAAACTTAAAAATAACTTTTTAGATTCAAATTTTTTTAAACTTCTTTCAGAATGGAAAATCTTAAAAATTTTATAAGGAACACATTTCATGTAGGTTTCATTAACATATATTCAGTACATAACGAAAAAAATAGAGATGAATATTTACAAAATGATTGTAAAACTGGTTACGGTCAATAGTAGTCCTCGCGAAAGCCTTTCTTATAGCTATTCTATTCTTTTTATTATTATTTAAAACATATTCTGTCCTGGTTTTTCACGCTAGGACTAATATATATATATATATATATATATATATATATATATATATATATTGATTGTTGGAGAGCTATTAACTACACATTAGCAAACGTGTTTCAATGACCCCCTAGCATTCATGGCCTGATGAGGTGATTTTTCCTGCTAGGGGGTCATTGAAACACGTTTGCTAATGTGTAGCCAATAGATCTCCGACAATCAATATATTGCTCTGTTTCCTGCATTGAGCACTCTTTGGAATGACATATTGTGTTGTTGTTATGAGTTACTGAAAAATTCTACCAACAGTATAATAATAATAATATATATATATATATATATATATATATATATATATATATATATATATATATATATATATATATATATACCCACCGCTACACAACACGTACGTTGATTTGAACGCATTGACTGTTTTTGTACTTGCAGGCATAAAAAGTAACTGGAGCAACTACCGAAAAATGAAAAAGAAAAAAAAGGAAAAAGAGGTAATTAAAAAAGTAAAATATAATTATGGAAGCGCACACATGCGCAAAGAGAAAAGGAACTTAAACAAATTTACACATACGAAAATATTTGCCCATGTAATGTAAAGAGAATGGCGAAAAGAATATATATATATATATATATATATATGTGCATTTTAAATTGGTTAAGAAAAAAAGAGAAAAGAACTTAAAAGAACAGCGCTACACAAAATAAATAAAGAAAAAAAAAACAAACAAAAAATGAGGCGCATCCACAGACAAAGCAAAGCAGAAAGAAAGTAATACACACGTTTTATATGGGTAATAAAAATGAATATCGAATTCGTATCATTTTGCGACATTGATATGAATGTGATGTTTTCCTGTCAGTCAAATAAGAGCTACTGTGTATTTGTAAATCGACATATTTATGAAAAGTGGGAAGTGAATTATTTCTGCTTTTGTTTTAAAGGAAATGTACAGACGGTGTTCGGCATAAATTTATGTTTGTGTTGAATCTTAAAATTAACTTTCCAGCTATAATCTCATCGTTTTGGCAATTAAAATTCGTGGTACAGTATAACCGGCCAAGATTGAAATCCTATGTTCTCACTTGTCAACCGATGATTTATTGTGTTTTTTTTTAATAAGAGCTGAAGAATAATTTTATGTTATTGGACACACAAACATATGAACTGTATTGGCATATATACCTGAAGTGTTTTATATTAATGTTCTGTTGGATAATGTAAAGATTTGATCTATTTATTTGTATCTGCAACAATAAAGAACGGGAGACGTTTAAATTATAATTTTCTGTATTGCATGTAATTTTTCAGTTTGAACTGAAATATCTTTTAAAATACTTGTAGTGTATGTAAATGTATTTGTAAATTGCAAAAGTCATATTATTATTTATTATTTTGTATTTGTTTTTTTTTCCTGAGAGTTTGACACGCTGTATATTAATTAATTTAAGGAAACAATCTGGGGAAGGTTCCGACTAAGAAAAAGTTAAGCATTATATATATAGTTAGGAGAATTGTAGGGTCAGTAAATAATCAAGACTTAAGAGATAAGAAGGAAGGTGATAAGTAGCGGTACATTATTTTGATATTTTCGAGCAGTAATTCGCGATTTTCTGTTCGTTTGATTTGATTTTTTTGAGTAGACGCCGCGTAGCGTAGAATATAGAGAGCTTCACAAATGGAAATCCGGATTTTTGTATGGAGCGATGGACTGGAAAACATTGATGGTATCTGCAACTATAGTGGACAAAAGCTCTACTCCGCACATATCGTTAGGATGCGGATGGAGCCGTCCTTGGGCTTTTGACTATTTGAAAAATGCGCAGTTATAGATAATACACTTCCGACACAAATTATAGATTGTGATAATGTATAAATAAGAGCCATTATATTGCGAATCCCTCAAACAAAAATTAAATGAAAAAGCCGTCAAAACGTAATAAGTAAAATGTGAAATAGTGTTTTAAACGAAACAATACAGTGTTTAACGATAAAATTATCGTCCAAAAAGACGGCATGATTCAATTTCCGTGTGATGAAAACAGATTTTCATTTTTTTAAAAACATTCTTTTAGTTTGCCAGTTTTGTACAAATCACAAGAGCGAGATAGTATCTTTCTATCATGTCTGCAAGACACAATGTATAACGGACGAAATCAAATATGTGCCGCTGTACAACTCATGCTCTTTACTGATCCAAGTTATAACAACAAAACCATTACAAACCCTCTCAAAATGCACATTCAGACGGTTTAAAGCTTGAGAGAAGAGTTCAACAAAGTTTCCGGCTACGGTTACGGTCTTTTGTATAGATTCAAGCGAGAGCATCATCATGCCACCTCATATTTCGATGTCGGTTTTAAAGTTCGCACCAAAGTGTACCTGTATGTGGGGAAGAGTGTGATAATCCTCTGGTGCAATCAGGTAACTGCTGGCAGACCCTGAGTGTGGTAGCAGGATTGGCGCCGGCCCACAAGTCCAAAGAGATCCAGGCTTGGCTTGAAAACGAGTGCTTCTACTCTGTACCCTTCTCTCATGCCTCCTCTCTCCGCCCGACCATAACCCGCTGGACTACTTCGTTTTCTCATATGTACAGGACATTACCAACAAAACTACCCAGAACGCCAAAGCACGCCTGATCGCCGAGTATTCGCCGAGCTCCCCGTGGCGCTTGTAGCAAAGGCCTGCTCCCAGTTCCAGACTCGTATCGATGAAGTGATTGAAGCCAAAGACGTCTGCATTGAATAAATGTCAGATATACTACATAATAAAGTTACCCAAATTGATTTTTTCATATTTTTTTTTACACTAAAGCTGTAGTATTGTTTTCTTTAGGGCGACAACTTTATCGTTCTACACTGTATAGATATCAAAGTTTCATTTTAAGCCTTTCTGTGAAGTATATATGTGAATGTATGTATTACGAGAGCAAGCACACCATGTAAATGTGTGGGCTGACAACAGGAGGTAGAGATGGAAAGGAGTTTATGTTTTGATCTCCAAAGCATATGTGTGAATGGATTAATTATTGATTGGAGCGATGACTGAAGAAAAGGAAATTAAGATTATTAACACCGGAAAGAAAAGTTCAGAAATGTCGAGTTGTGCGAGGCGCAAAGCGTGCCTTTGTTAATTATGGCAAAACTGTGGCTGATGAAAATCAGCCGATAGGTCGTGAAAGAATATACCCACACCGAAGTGTGAAAGCCATTGATCCAGAAAAGAAATTCTGTTAAATAATGAAAAACCTATAAGGATGAGATCTTGTCCTATTTTTAACGATCTGATGTACGAAAATCTGCGGATTATTGTTCACTATTCAAACAGGCTATAAAAAGAGGTAAATATCATAATGATAACGAAACATAAAAATATATTGAATTTAAAGCTTCATCGGTAGCATTATCCAGACATTTTTTATATTCACCATTTAGGGAAAAAAAGGATCCAACATATATTTCATGAGCAATAAAATAATCGAATTAATTTTGTCTACTTTCTCGAGCGGTAGAATGCCCAAACAATTTTATGTACTTTCATTAGTAGTAAAAATAATCGTACCATTATTTTATATATTTTCTTGAAAATGAGTTTTTTTAACGGCTTTACCAACAAATCTGATTTAAATCACACGCTTCACATCTGGGGCTTTGGTAGAAACATCCAATCAAGCAATCTTTGCTGCAAGAAGAGGTTGATCCATTTCGATAGTTGCAGATTGAGAACCCAGACGATAATAGTGAAAGGAGGGAAACTTATTTATAGATTTAATAAAAGTAATCAAGCACTTTGTTCTCCATTGTAAAATATGCTCTATGTTGTAAAATATAACCTGCACTACTTTGTCTTAGAGTTAAACCTAGTATTTTATCATTTTAAGATATATTTTCTAAACAGATATTTCTTTCGATCGGAAAATTCAAATATTATAAAATTGACAATTTACCGCGTTACCCATGTTGTCATTTTTAAAGAAATTTATTCAATCAATATGAGATCGGTTATTGATTTGATTTAGTGGATTAATCCTTTTGCCAGTGTAAATGCTATTCTGAAAATTTATATTGTTAGCAGTAGTGGAAAATTGAACGCATATCTGCATTTGAAATTGTAAAACCTTCTCCTCACATGTCATACATTTCAGCGTGGATGGATTAGAAGTTTATCGTTGAAGACAAAAGCTCATCGGAGTGATAGGGAAGATTAAAGAAATTACTCGTCAAAATTGAATAATCGGATATAATTCGCTGTGATCCACTTAAGATTTAGATCCGATTAGTTCGTATTTCCGTGCGCATAGAAGATATTTCCTTCGATTAGATGATTCACATTTTCTAGAATCGACTCTTTACTGCATTACGCATGTAATAAGAACCATACCCATACGCTGAAGTAGTCTGTGTGTCTGCCCCTCGCGTCATACATTATAAAAAGCTCGTTTGGATTTTATCTAGTCTGTTTGTATCATTATTTACAGTGTGTACGTATATATATATATATATATAGTTATAGTTATATTCGCTTTTCCTCCCGTTTTACGTAATGATTCCACTATAATCTTAAATAGTCGGCTATTGAATTTTTATTTCCGTTTGAAAACGAAACATTAACCTTTGTACCATCGAAGGAATGTGGCATACCTCTGCCTGTTTTACAAGTATTTTATAAGAATGTGCTCTAAGAAATAAAAGCTTGTGCGCCCACACGATGTATATCGTCCACAAATAGACAAGCAGGAAAATCCTAAGTCTACACAGTTGATATATTTAGATGCAGGAAAGCCTTCTATTATTATATAATGTAAGATAAAAAAGGGTTCCGTTGTGTAATTGGCTGTACTAAGAAAGGGGTCTGTTGTGTAAAGTGTACCATAGTACCATATGTCGATATGTGTACTTGGGAGGAAGGGTTCATCCTGGTATGTATACGTGTCATTAAATGTCTATCGTTGCTTATTCACTACTTGTCAACCTGGAATTCATCTTGTTCATGTAGGGGAGGCTGGAACCTGTTTGGACGATCATTTATTCACTTCACAGAACGCTGTTGGTTATATATAGTTTTAATCTTCTTTTCAGGTGTCGATCGTAGAAGAATGCCTGGTTAAGTATGTATTTTCAAACACGTTAGCTAACTCCCCAGTGAAGGGGAACGACCTATTAAACCGTCCGCTATGCTCAATGTCCGAATTCCAACTCTCTATGATCTCCAGCTAAACTGATCCACGTAACATACACGTAGATCCGATCAGCTGAACAGACCTTCCGGTAAACTTGTCTATGATGTGGCTTTTTATATTTTGAGAGCTTTGTTATATTTTGACAGTTTTTATAAATAGTCTTCATATTCATCTCCCGCCCACCTCTCTAGTTAGATAAATAGATAGATCGAGACGGATAAACAACTAACAAATACTCTCCTGTGTTCGACCGATTGCATAACACTACTCAAATACCTACTTCCCTTGAAATAATAAAATTTGGAATACTATCCCGGATCCCTGCTTCCTGGACTGTACTTACATACAGGTGTTTGAGGGGCGTGTGAAAAGACATTGTGCTGCTCAACTCCCGATAAGTTATCCTTGTTAATTTCGTCCTAAATAGTAGCTCCTTACGTCAGAGGATCACTGTACCTTGCTAAGGGGAGTAAAGAATAGTATGAAAATATTTCATTTTATTCCACGAATATTATGACGACAGGAGAGTATGGTACCTAGGTTGAATAAATAAAGTTTTCTTTTTCGAAGCATTTTTTACAGATTTTCGTGTTAAGCGGAATTATTCCAGATTTAGACAAGTTCCTATGAAGGATGGTAAATATTATATTGGCAAATAGGCTATCTTACTAGCATTCACGAAGTGAATAGCGGTCCGAATATCACAAATAATAGAAGTCATCTTACGTATGATTCTTTATTGCTGACAAACACTTGATTGGACAGACTGAGCACAATTATGAAAACACTGTTGAACTACTTGAAACTGATTTATGCGTCACCGGTTTAACCGGCGACAAACTCATATGCATTGCGATTAGATAGAACTTACATAATAAGAACTAAACAGTCTTGCTGTGAATTAAAACTGATGTAAATCAGTGTTAATCTCTATATACATTTGTGTATATAAAGTTTTACCTCGCTCTTTATACTAGTCTGTGAACTAACGTAAATAGGCCTCTCAATTTTAAGTAATCAATATTGCGAACAAAATGACAATGGGTTCTACTTAAAAATACTTCAAGATTATTTTTCTGACGGATTATTGAACTGTTATTATACAGTAACCTTTCTCATGCATTCTCATACAAAACAGATTTATTGACCGCGCATAGCAAAAAAAAAAAAAACTATACAGAATATGTTCTCAAATACGTTTGTTTTAATGTAAAAACAATATTTACTAAATTTGGAATCCAGATTCTTAAGTCATCCCCATTTTATAGGGTATTAACATAAAAAAATACAAACTATAGATTATATACTTATATTAATTTCATGAAATAGAGGGCATTTTGAAACAGCTTTTTTTTTATTAAACATTGGTTCTTTTAAAGCAAACACCTGTTTCTTTCTATATATTTTTATTAAATTCATATCCTATCCTTTTAATTCTAGTTATTTCTAGTATATACGATGGTTTACATAGTTTTATCTGCTTATAGATTAATTGCATGTATAGAAGTATACAATAATGACTCGTATATTAACTTATTTATACACATTTAAAGTGCCATCATATACCATAATTAAAATGTACGTTGCCTATAAAATCGTTGATCTTTAATCTGAACTTTACTAGTATATAGTTAAGCAAGAGTTCGCAAGACATACGTAAATCTGTAGCCTTTAAATTAAAAAGCTAATTGTTTCTATTCTTTAATTATAAAGAATTAAAAGCTAATTGACTTTATTCTATCTCGTTACAACTATAAATTAAGTATGTATCCAGATAGAGGAATATCAAAACATATTTATTTACATTAATAAGAAAAACTACCTTACACTTATATATCCGTCACTAATCATTACACGATAACCCAAGTCAGCAATGCGGAATATCTTGCTTGTACGATTATAAGATAATTAAACCACCTCATCATAAGTTACTAGACCCTATTAGTCCACCAAGAACAACTCATCATTAGAGAAAATTATAAAGTGTTAATATGATGACAAAAAGGAATATCGTATAAGGAGCTCTAGTATTCCCTATTTTCTTTTATGTGAATAACGCAAAAGAAACTATAATTAAGAAATATGAACAGCATTTCATTAAATCATTTAACAATCTTGATGCAATCATCACTGTATTTAGGATAATTCTAATCTTCGAGGAAATGACCGAGAAAAGCACGTCTTCCACAGTCATGGAGACGGCAATATAATTCTTGGTCAGAAACTTTTAAACTCCTTTCAAAATCCACTACCTGTGTAAGAGTTATAAACGTCATGATGGAGTACTCTTGCATCAACTGGCGAGGTGTTTCATACATCAGTTTTTTTTTGCCTTGACATGCTATTCAACTGACTTTGAAATCGAATGTGGGATATACTGTTCCCTCTCCTCACCCCGTTTCTCACAAAAGAAACGTTGTTTATCATTAGCTACTCCACTGAGCCCGAATCAATGGTTTCGGCTGTAAATAATTTACATTTGTCAATTATTCCCCTTTTTAACCTTCTACAACTAAAACTAATCAATACTTTCATGAGCAAGAGTTCGCCCCAAGGCCATCTCGTCTCCCTAACACGAAACAACGGGTCAGCTACTTAATTTACTACAAAATCTTATTTGTTATTTTATGTATAATGTTAAAATAATTGTTGAGTCGTCTTCTAAAATAATAAGATTCCGTCACTATCATCACCAAACATTACAAACTTATTAACACTTTATGTGCGAAAGATGTTTGTAACTCGAGAAGCGATAACCCCAAAGTACATTAAAATAGGCTAAACTTAGGTTAACTTGTATTATATCGCCTCGTTTCATAAGCACACACACGTGTCGCTGTCATAACATTATTTTTTTTATTATCTCCAATTTTGATTTTTTCTGGCTTTTAGATGTGTTGGAGGAAGCAATTGTCGTCGTTTTGTAAACAATACTATTGCGTTCCACTGGGCATATATTTAATTAGCTCCCTTTGTTTTATACGGATAAACATTTGTGTGTATGGAGTACTGTATTAAAATAAGACGCATGTTTTATCACATTACAGAAATTACGCATCGAAAGATTTTAATTTAATTCAATTACTATATACATTAACTAACTAACTATACATATATATATAACTAACTAACTAACTAACTATATATATATATATATATATATATATATATATATATATATATATATCAGCGTATAAGACGACCCTTAACGTTAAAAAATCATCTATAATAAACAATATTCTCTAAGGTGACGGGTGTTGCAAGCTATATCCTAGGCTGAACGAACATAGTTTTTTGATTAAGTAGTCGTTTTATACAACCAATATAATAAATTTATTACAATTTCCTCCAATTTCGTACTTCGTCTTATCTGACGATCGCCTTATACGCCGAAATATAGGTTATATATTGAAATATAAATGTTGTTGAAAGAATACATTGATTTAAAATATCAAACGAGGTTTATAATGTTTGAAATTATATGAAATATATTCTTAATATAACCATTTTTAATTCACCTACTTAAGAGTACAAGGTATTATTTCGATAAACACTTCATCCTATCACATACTTATATAGTTTATTATGCTTCTTGCTTATTTCTTTTTTAAATGTGGATTCAGGGTGTATACCATTGTGTGTAGTTTATATGTTTATTGCCATGTTGTAATGTTTTTGTAACGGCCATATAACATTGTAGAAACATCATTTTACGAGATAAATGAAAAGCAAAGTTAATTAGATTTGACAAGAATGCGAGACCGTTTTGCATCCCTTGCGTGTAAATCACTCATTTACATATAAATATTTGATTGTGTGTTTGATAAAAATGTCAACTTCTAAAGTGTGACCTCGCGTGTTCTATTCTTCAAAATAATGTACCCCTGAGATATGTCAAAACAAATGTTTGATTTTCATATCGGATATAGCTACTAACGTGTTATATTATATACTAGCAAAGAACCCCTCGCTTCGCACGAGACTTTTCTTTAGGCGTCGTGGATACCCGAGCGTACGGGAAAGTCTCGACATTTACATCTTACCTTAAACTTGAAAAATGGTGTGCACCATCTCTAGGTCGAGACCATCATCATGTCAGGTTTGATCATGATCGCCCCAGTTATGTTTTCTGTAGGAGAGTATATATACATAGGCTATGACCCTGAACTTTCGCAATAAATAATAATATTTATAGAAAAAGCCTAAGTAGATGTAAAAGTTCATTATTGGAGATATGGAATTGATATATATATATATTAATATATTAAGTAATTAATTATACCCAGCGCTAGGTGATGTATTTCTTCATATTATTTCAAATTACTATCATTCAGGTTTATCTAAAAGTATTTCAATTGCTTCATCATTACTATTGTTTTATGCTATCAATAGGCTTCATTATTGCAATATACCTTTTTTTAGATATTTCTAAACTCGTTCCGGTGCGAATCTAACTACTGAGATTACAGGAAGTATGTTAATGTTTCACATCTATTTCGACTAAAAACAGCCTATTCTGCGTTGACAGAGTACAAAATAGACTTCATGGCTAAGTGGGGGGATGCTCTTTTCTCTTCCCTGCAACCTCTCTCCCATAGAAGAGACGTTGTCTTTGTTTTATCGTTATTTCCACGGCAAGTGCTCGTCGGAGCCCAAATCTCTCGCCCCCCTCACCAATCTTTCACGATTAACACCCGTCTAGCTGAAACCACTGTCACTAATTTTCCACACTCTTTATCTGTGCCATAATCAAAACTTAGATTCCATGAACAAAATTTATTTCTTAGAAGTGCACGCCTGTAGAACTCTGTTCCTTTTTGCCTGTTTTCCACCTGACTACAACTTGGATGTCTTCAAGTCCAACATAAACAAATTCCTGATGAGTCACCCACTTAAGTAAGACACTTTATCAAATCTCCAATACTAACGATTACTACGATACTATCCCATTGATTACTGTACACGCAATAACCGTTTTCCTCGAGTGGCGTCCGGGTCTTGATAAGTGGTGACCTCCATGAAAAAGTAGTGCTAATACGTTTTTTTTCTGACTAATTTAGTTGCATTTTCTGAAGTTCCTGGGCAAGGGAATATACCAAAATGACGTGCATTGTATCTCTCTTTTTTATATCCTCATGCGCTCTTCTCCGCTAATCATCCTGTTATTCCTTGTCTTATTTCCATTGTCATATTTCGTGTCAGGCAGTTGTTATTGTCGATTTTATGATGATAGGCGAATTACAGCAAATGGCCATAGGCTATTATTATCTCCTTTTTATTAAGAGTCTAGATACTGTCCGTTCCCAACCAAACGGTCATCTGAAGCACTACAATATTGCAATGGATCCCAATTTTCCTCAATCCACTTCTCAAAGACCTGCTGTACTACTCCACACGTCTTCTATTATACAAAGTACAAATTCTATGTTCCCAAACTTTCACAATCGTTTTATTTCATTTTATTTTGCAAGTATTGATATATCTGAACCTACTCGTTTTCTATTTCTCTCACATTCACACAGGATGGTACCGCTATACCAATGTTTAACACCCTTTGTTTCCTTTTTTTCTATCAAAACTTAATTGCATCTCTTTCTTTTAATCAAATTATCAAATTAGATACTCATTTACTTCAATAATTTCATATTATCACTCTCTCAAATATACGCGTTCTACTGAATTCTAATCCTCTTTGCTTGCATGACACCTATAAACGTGTATCACATTATTGTCATGGCCCTTATCGTACTGGCGAGATGTGCACGTTATCACGCTTTCGTCCAGACAATCGACAAATGAAGTTTCATCAGTTTTAGCAAAGTAATACTACACATTAATTGTCCGGAACTCTCTCCAGTACAGCACATATTATATCTTTTGTTAAAACCATTAATGAAAGATGTTTACAATTATCGCCAGGTTTTCCCCTTATCTATTGCCTCAGATAGATATCTACTTAATTCGTCATGCACTTTCCTTTGAAATCACTTCTTTCGGTTTATTTTTAATTTAATGCCTTACATTCGTTGCTCCTTACTACTTTTCTCGCTTGCATTATTTTTTTTTCAATTTTGAACACATTTTATGGACTTTAAATATGTTAAGTATCCATCCAGTGGCATCGTATGATCTGATGTTCCTGAGGATACCATCGTGCTAAACCCTGTCAAAAGTTTCAGATATATCTAGTGCTACCGCTCTACTTTTGCGTGCTTTGTCCACCGTGTGGTACATACGTCCAGAGTTTACCCTTAGGATGTCTGTTGGGAATAGGCTTGCCTAGATTTATATTGGTGGTCTGTCAGAAGTTTAGGAGCAATACAGTAATTAACTAGAGCTTGGATAAATATGGGATCAAATATTTTGGTGAAAAGAAGGAGGGGACTCATGGGGCGATGATTTAATGGGTCAGTTATTTCGCCAGAATTCTTGTAAACTCGTACTAAAGAAGCAGTTTCCTAGTAGTCAGGAAACAAAGATTCGCTAAGGTGTTTGTTACAAAGTTTTGAGAGGACTAGAGCTAAATCAGCGGAGCATTTTTTTAATAGCACAGCCGGGATTAGATCGGCTCCACATACTTTTGTGGTGTCTAGGTTTTTATGATATCATGCCCCCAAGAAGGGTGATTTTGAGATCATCTAGTGTGGCGTGTGTCGGTAACGCAAAGTCAGGTTGGAAGTGGTTTGCTGGGTTCAATGCGTTAGTCTATGCACACCAAATGGCAAGCATGTTAGTCTTTTCGGTTGCCGGGCAAACAACCTTATGACTGTTGGATGGTGGGGGAATTGTTGATTGCGCATTATTTACTACACTGCTGTAGATTTTCAAGAAACCAAAGGTCTTAATTTCTGTGCGTCGATGCGTTTACTGGTGGTTTCGGTGTATTCTCTCTTAGCTGTCGCTGTTTTTTCTTATAATTACTTTTAGCTTCTATAAACATTTGTCTGTTTGAACTTATGTTAGTAAAATCTGCCGTATGCATGATTCCTTTGAGCAATGACAGCTGCACAATTAGAAGTAAACCACTGGGAGGAGTAGGATTTTCCATAGATTTCCACATTAGAACCTTTGTTTCAATTGCCGTTTTGAACCATTCAGTGGTCTAATTCGCTCACTGTTCAGCGGGGAAAATATATTTCCTCACGTGCCATCATTGCTGAGATACTTGGTGGATTCCCTGTAAGCCTTCTTATAACACCTTGTCGTTTTGAACAATGACTTCAGTTTTAGGTTGAGAATTTAGTGCAATTTCTACCATAATCACAGCGTGATTAGTATTCCCGAGTGAACTATGGGCATTTATTACACAATCATCGGGAACTGGCCAGAAATAACACCAGAAGTGAGGTATGTTGATTATGTTTATCTGGAGAATGTGTCAGAAACGTAACCGTTTGTTATAGGGAATTTGATATGGAGAATCGGTGTGTTATTCTACCAGCTGTGTTCCAATACGTTGAGAACAAAAGCCAATTAATGTCGTTGATATTGAAGTCAGCAAATACATGTATCGAGTGAGAGTGGTGTATCTATGCTGCCAGAACTTGGTTTATAGGAGTACAGCCCTGGCCCGAGGGAGAGCGGTAGAGAAAATATAAGTAGCTTATGTTATGTGTCATATTAAGTCTAAATCACATAAGGGCCTGATCGTCTGTTTCTAGTTTTGTTTCTCTAGTCAAGGGGAGTGTGTTTCGAATATAGATTCCAATCCCGTGCTTATCTATGTCTGTTAAGATTCTTTTAATTCCACAATTTCTAAATTGGTACACACTACTTCACCAAACTTTATTTCATCACTTTTTAGATTGAGAACTTAATTGCATTGATCGGGGGAGATCTATATAACCCGACCTGCGTCAGCAGCAACACCAACAAAACTGACATACCCATGAAGGTTCAGCACAAAACACACTATACATATCTACTTGCCTTTAAGACGGGAAAACCCAATATGCTGAAAAAAAAAAACACACACATTTTTTACACGCGAAAATATTGCTATTAGAGTTAATGATGAAGCAAAACGTGCGTGGAACATGATGGAGGAGGCAAATGCGCCTTTTAAAACAACGCTTCTTCTCACTGCATATAATGATCAAGATTAATGGATTTAAAAAATGTGTTAGGACGATTTCGGTTATGATAGACTCTTCACTTTACAGAACTATTTAACTAAAGGTTCCTTTAGATATGAGCGGCGTCTCCGCAAACATCTCTCTATTACCACTGAGATAGGACAATTTTCTCTTAGGATTGCTGTCGGTGTCTTAAAAAATAGCAATGTTTGTTTTGGAACTTAAGGCTAACATAATGAAACTCAGATTAGCTAGTCTGAATGACCCAGGGTCGAGGGACACCGCGCGTACATTTCAAGGAGCATCTAACATTTAACGCCTTTCCGTCGATATCTGTGTTTAAGTGAGGCGCATTTTATTTCGAAAGATTATCAGTGTGTTCTGTCAAGAGTCTTTCAGCATTATTGATCATATATTGATACTCGCTCAAGAGCGGTTTCCTGGATAGTAAAGTGCGAGTTGAATGAGTATTTGCGAATCCAGAAGGAAAGAAAATCTCGAAAAAGAATCTTATCCCACTTTACAGAAATTTAAGAGGATTGCATAAAGCAGTTTAAGCATATGTGACTAAAATCATTAAGGAGTAGTGCGTATCTTATGTCGGGAAAGTAAAGATTTTATTAGGAGAAATGTGTTTGTCAGTAAACCTAAACGGAACTATTATACATTTGAGGGTGTACGTTCTAAAAATATCTTCAAATGTGTTGAATTTGAATAGGAAGAAATGTTTAAAACTTTGGAATTTCTGAGCTAATATTTTTATAATATATGCACACAGTCATATACTAATATATAACAACGCACGCACACATATATCCGCACACATAAATATGTATAATTCACATAAACCATATATATAAAATACATACGAATAATAATTATTTGACAAGAGTACAGATAGATGCATACACATATAAAAGAATACAAAAGGATTGAATAAACATTATTAAGGGAGTACACAACAAAAGAGGGTATACAAAATAACATAGATATATATAAACATAAGTACACACGGTCATAAAATAAACACATAGACACATATCCACATAGACACAGAGGTTTATAAGATAGGGGAAGTTAAGAATGAAATCAGGCGAGGAGAAACTATATTAATAGTATTTTAATAAATTATAGAAATCAGTGACAATTTAAAATTTATTTAAATTTTATACCTAAACTAAATTACTTAAAATGTGTGCGTAAATATATGTGTGTGTGCGTTGTTGTATATTAGTATATGACTATGTGCATATATTTGTGTATTTTTTATATGTATGTGTATCCATAAAATTATATATACATATATATATATATGTATATATGTATGTCTGTTGATTCTCTGTGGGTATATACATATGTATTTTATTATTTTCATTTTTGTTACTATCTACTTGTGTGTTGTTACTTTTGAGTATTTTGTTGATTTAATTACTCCTTTTGCCTGAATATATTTATATATTTATATGTAAGTGTACTTGTATCTATGTTTTTAGAAATACTGTCTTGAATGTGTTAATTTGTGATTTAATATGACTTTATATTTATACTTAACTAGCTTAAATTTTCAACTTAATAGTATAGAGTGACACCTTTACTTATATGCATGTATATATATATATATATGTATGGTATTCTTTTTATATACATAAATATTGGTAGATTATTCTTTATAATTATTAGTCCTATTTAATTTCTTCAATCCCCTCTTATGGCTAAATATGTTATATTAAAAAGATAATAAATATTAATTTTATTCTGTTATTATTATTATTATTATTATTATTATTATTATTATTACTATTATCTTTATTATTATTCAAATTATTATTATTAATAATAATTTTAATATTGTTTTATCATTATTTTTTCTTTTTTATATATTTATTTAATAAAAACGCGAAAACTTTAAACTTATATCATTTAGTATAACGGGCTTAATTAATTGTAGACGTATGTTTGAACTGCGTTGATATTACTCGTGGACGTATGTGAGATGATAAATATGTTGGTTGGTTACATTCGCTGTCACTTTTGACATGTACACTTCTAAAGCTAGGATTGTATTTTCTGTTTGTTTTTGTAATAACGTGTCACGTTACTGAAATGTATAATTGTTCATAAATTGGTTGACACGCAGATCTTTTTCTTTTTCTTTTTCTATATCCTCTCAACATTCTAAGCTTCCCTTCCTATTAATCCTTATTTCTCACTTTCTCTCTTTAACTATATTTCGCCATTCTTTCTTTCCTCTTCTAGCCCTTGTTTTCTTTATAGTAACCCTTTATATCTTTTTTTCTTTTTCTTCTCCATATTATATTTTTTCTCTATTTTCTTTCTCTATTTATTTTCTTTCTCTATTTCTTTTTTTTCTCCTTTTAATGATTCTCTCTCCATTATAATTTTTTAACTTTACTTAGATTGCCCCTCCCTCTTTACATCTTATAATTAAAGTTCTGTGTTTGAAGGTTTTTTAACTCCAACTTTTAAAGAGCCCCTACCTAAAATAAAAATCCATTATTCATTGAACATTTGAATAGTCAAGTCGCTGCCTGATGATATCTATTTTTGATTGAAACAAGTGGCTGTTTGTAGCAGCGGGATGTGAGCATGTTTATATAACAATAATCAAGTATTACCAGCTCTTTTTATTGAGCACTATCTAACAACCTCGTTGAATTCACTAGTCCATTACTTTTGAATAAAAAACCCGAGTATATATATATATATATATATATATATATGTGTATATATATATATATATATATATATATATATATATATATATATATATATATGTATATATATATATATATATATATAGCCAGTTATACTCAAGCGCAATATGCAACTGGAACAATTAACAAGTCAGCTATAAAACACAATGTCCAATAAAGAAAACCTAATGACGTACTAATTACCTCCCTGACAAAATTGCCTGTGAAATGAGTATATACGCTGACGACACCACGCCCTATAACAGAAACGACAGGAAAACAAATGAACACATACCTAAAGAAATGGCAGAAACACTAGAGAATGACCTCCGATCTGTAGTGGAATGGGGGCATAAATGGTTGGTCACATTCAATGCTGCCAAGACTAACTCGTTTCATTCAATAATTGCAAGTACCTTTCTCTACCATCAATAGCAATGCCCAATGACTCTTTACCTGAAAGTGCATTCTTTAAACTCCTCTGCCTAACACTCTCAGGAAACATGAGTTGGAACAATTACATTGAGAGTATCGCCAGGACCGCTGCAAAGAAGGTACGTTATCTCTGCCGTGCTAGAAAGATACTAACGCCCGAAATTATCCTCTATAAGGCAAACATTTTTGGTTGGTGCATCTGACACTATTCTCTCGCTCCTAGACAAGGTTCAAAAGAGAGTCGCTAATCTTATAGGTCCTGAACTGTCATCTAACCTTTAGCCCCTGTCCCATCGACGAAATGTTGCATCCCTCTGCCTTTTCTACAAGTACTTTAAAGGATAATGCTCTGACAAACTGCAAACACTTGTGCCACCTCGACGTAAATAAACCGTACAAAACCGACAAGCAGCTAAATCCCACCTCTTCACAGTATAGATCCCTAGATGTAAGAGAGCCTTCTACTCCAGTAGTTTCTTCCCCAGGACAGCTAACTTTGGAATTCCCTTCCGGTTCCCTGCTTCCCCAACTGTACTGACATGCAGAAGTTCAAGTGCAACATGAGCCGACATCTTGCTGCCTAACTCCCTGCACAGTACCCCTGATGCCTATGTCCCTGCTAGTAGCCCCCTACACCAAAGTGGCAATGTGCCTTGTTTGGGGTGAAAAAGTAATAATAATGAAAAAAAAATGTTACTCATTTGTTACTAAGAATATATATATATATATATATATATATATATATATTACTAAGAATATATATATATATATATATATATATATTACTAAGAATATTTATATATATATATATATTGTGTACAGAAAGTTGTTAGTTGAGACAGATCATTGGTACCGTCGGTTTCTAGCCCGATAATAAGGCCCGTTTAAGGTATCCTTATCAAGCTCTCTTCAGCAATTATTCGTCTCTAAGAAGACTATTGGCTGAAGAGAGCTTGATAAGGATACCTTAAACGGGCCGTATTACCGGGCTTGAAACCGACGGTACCAATGATCTGTCTCAACTAACAACTTTCTGTACACAAAATATAAATACGCTCTTACATTTTGGATTTTCCTTTTAATTGAGCACTCTGCTGGAATTCTTTTTCCAAAAAAAAAAAACTAATCATATATATATATATATATATATATATATATATATATATATATATATATATGTATGTATATTTTTATTCGTTTACCCACGCGTGAACATAAAGGCACTCGCGACTCAACACATTGTAGACTCTCTCGCAATGAAGAGCAAAGCAAGAAAAAATCCACTCACTTTTTTCGTAGAAACAATGCCATTTATTTCAAGGAAATTTTCGAATAAAATGAGATAAACCATCTGCACACACTTTCTTCTTTTTATATCTTTTTTTTTTATTTCCCGCCGTGACGCCATTTTGCGCACGGCTCAGCAATTTTCATACGGCAAACATACGCGCGTCCGCGTTTTGTAACATTTAATTTTCTGAAATATTAAGTCATGATCCTTATATCCAGTTTTAAAGTAATGCCTCTGTAGTGTTTCTTGTGTTTCCAACTTTCATTAGCAAATATAGTGTGAAATAATTATAAAAATATAGGATGAATTTTTAATGTAATTATTTCATAAGGTCGTTACCTGTCTAATATATATTTAAATAAACGCTGTTAAAATATTCTGCTCTATTTTTTGAAATAATTTCTCATGAGATTTTTTCTGGTAAATTAAACCATACAATAGTTATCGAGGAATACCAAGTTGTGATTGTGAATCAGTTGGTTCTGAAAGATCAAATAGAAAGAAAAAAAGGATGGCACTAGAAAAAAGAAACACACCTTGTAATTTGATAGAAATATAAGTTCAGTCAATTTATTTTTCAACATTTTTAAAAAGATGACAATATATCATTTATATGACCCAGAATTTTTTGCTAGTGTTTTGATTGGTTGATTGGTTGTTTTTGTTTTACGGCATATCAGCCCTTTTCAATACATTTAATACCGAATCCAGTGATTTTGAAGAAAACCTTTAATAGATTATATTTGTTTATTTTCAAGTCAGTTTCTATTTAACCAATAGTTAGGACCCTTACAGGTACTACCACTGCGGGTCAGAGTGGACGTTGTAGCAATGACAATTGAGGGGTGGCTCCATATTCCCCTAAAGCCCGCAAGCTGAGGCGTTACCATCGGATAGGATTTAAGTTCATATCCAGGACCGGTAGTGTTTTGAGAGTTTTCATAACATTACTCTCTTGTAAAAACATGCTGGAGGCTTTAGATTCTATTAATAAAAAAAAAGTCCACATCGTTCATAATCATGACTCAAATGTAAAACACAGTGACAAATTTTTGGTATATATTACTTTTGATTAGTGGGAGAATATTTCCACGGTAAAATCAGTTTGGCAATTTAGATATTTCACAACTCCAAATCGAGCATTTTAGGCTACAAAATCCGTGTACATACTGGAAATAATCAAATAATTTAAGAGTAAAACTAATTATTATATCTGGAATAGAGTTATTATATCTATATCCACTCCATTCTTCCTGTTTGCAAATCAGCCAGAACAAAGTTTTATCTGGGGTTAGATGGAAGTGCGGGTCAACCATCATCTGTTTCCTATCAATGTTTTTAATGGCACTAAGTATAACAGAGGCTTCCGATTCTTTGTTCAAGGTAGTTGCCTGTCTAGCCGCAGTGATGAGCTGTGATACAGCGAAACATTACTGTATGTTGATGACTGTATGTGGATGCTCCTTATCTTGAGTTGAGCATATTTAGAAGTGATACACGATATACCATTTGCGTATTAAGTGATGCTCTTTGTGTAAACAAATAAACTTAGAGATTCGGACGATGTCAAACATCATTAATTCACCACCCGCACACAGCTGACGATTTAGCGTAATTATTCGAAGCCTTGGCTGTCATATGGAGATAGTTGCCAGTCGAGTCGTTCTGATGAACTGTGATACAGCGAAACAGTACTGTATGTGGATGAAGATATATATATATATATATATATATATATATATACATATATATATATATATATATTTCTATATATACGGTATTGAAAAGTTATATGTATTTATGTTTTTGCTGCAATTTTCACTGTTGCTCGCGTTATTGCAGGTTTGTAAATATACAATTTAAAGGTAATAAAACCATAATTTTGCTTATTAAACTTTTTTTGTTCAATAAATAAAATTGTAAGTTGCAATATGAATGGAATGTAAGAAAGAATTCACCAGATATGTAACACAAAACCAAATCATTTATCAACATAACTCTCATTTCTTGTCATTCGCTTAAACAGTTAGCTAAACACAAATATAACCAATCTACTGATTTAAGAATGTGTAATGTTACTTGCAACTAAAACAATTTGAGAATGTGTTATGTTGCTTGCAACTAAAACAATTTGAGAATGTGTTATGTTACTTGCAACTAAAACAATTTGAGAATGTGTTATGTTACTTGCAACTAAAACAATTTGAGAATGTGTTATGTTGCTTGCAACTAAAACAATTTGAGAATGTGTTATGTTACTTGCATATAAAACAATTTGAGAATGCGTTATGTTACTTGCAACTAAAACAATTTGAGAATGTGTTATGTTACTTGCAACTAAAACAATTTGAGAATGTGTTGTTTCTTGCAACTAAAACAATTTGAGAATGTGTTATGTTACTTGCAACTAAAACAATTTGAGAATGTGTTATGTTACTTGCAACTAAAACAATTTGAGAATGTGTTGTTACTTGCAACTAAAACAATTTGAGAATGCAACTCATGAGAGCCCCGCCCTTGATCCCCAGAGATACGAGGAAGGAAGTCGTAGCCTTTGCTGCATGAAATGGAGCATTGTCGTACATATAAATCAGGTGACGTCGACGAAGTAAAGGCACGTCGTACAGCCAAGATGAAAAATGCTCACCTAAAAACTGTATGTATGCTTAGCCTATGAGTTTCACACCTTCGGGCACTCGAAAAAGTCCTAATAATGTAGCACCTATGATACCCGCCCAAAACATAATTCCCCGCCTCTTTCTTGGCGATGAACACGATGTGGGATAGCAGTTCCAGTAGGATTCCAGACTTTATCTGATCCATCTAGACCATCAAGTGTGGCTCTAGCTTCATCTGTGAACATTAAGCTTTTCCTTATGAGTTTTGTTAAAGAGAGGTCTGGAAATGGCTTCTTCTTGTGTCCTCATCTTTTTGTGAAGTTGTGTTTGGCTTCTTCACATAAGCAACCAAGATTGTTATATTCCTTCCCAGTTCCTCGTGTAAATCTAGAAGAGTCAATCCCTATTGAAGGCCTGCTAAAATTCTCTGCTTTTCAGTAGCAGTCCATCGTCCATGTTGGGCATTTTCACAAACCTGCACTTAAGCGGGAAACAGTAGAAATAGCAGCAAAAACAATAAATGCCTATAACCTTTGAAATATCATATAGATTTAAAAGTTATTTTGGTAGCTTACCTTCATCGGATATATCTAAAAGTGTGCAAAATTTCAATTTTTTATGGTTAATATTATTGAAGTTGTTAAAAACAATAATGATCTGCAGTAAAGCGACAAAAAGTTTATATATATATATTTGTATATATATATATATAAATATATATATATATATAAATGTAAATATTGGTTCGTTCTAAACGAATAAAGCCCTATTTCTACGTTACCAATTTATTTGAAATTTTCAGACAACCCATCTTTAGCGTCGAGGTATGTTTTTATGTTATTGAAATAAATTTACCTCGCGAATTATTAAAATATAGAATAAAATAAATATATTTTTTTAACCGTTACTGCGAATCTGTTCTGTTGTAAAACTG
The DNA here is from genome assembly GCF_053919585.1 of Euprymna scolopes. Lineage (NCBI taxonomy): Eukaryota > Metazoa > Mollusca > Cephalopoda > Sepiida > Sepiolidae > Euprymna > Euprymna scolopes. The sequence goes on from NC_136495.1 coordinate 125,098,312, forward strand.
AACTTCCGGTTCGATTCAGTTCACAGCCACTAATTGACGAAATATTTCATTTTCTGTTAACTCGATAAGTAAAAAAAAACAACAAAAAAACTTACTCATGCAGAGAGTGATCCGTGCTGAAATAATAATGTTATTATTTAAAAAGCCATTCTTAACATGGGGAAGGGAGGGTGTTTTGTACCTATTCTGTACTTTAACCTTACAATTAAATAAAAACATATCATAAAAATTTAATTAAACGTGGAAAACGATTTAAAAAAAATAGCGCGGATCACTCTCTGCATTAGCACACACACACACACACACACTCACACACACACACACACACAAAATAATAATCCCATATTTTAAAAATTTAAATTCATTTATGTACTTACCAATTTTTTAAATTTTATTTATGTTAAGGCTTTTCACTCATGAAACATTACGTTTTAATTGTTTAGTTTATTTTCACAGCATTGTTTACATAAAAAAGTTTGTTTTAACTTTTTCTAAACTGTTTCATTTTTACGACATGCCTCAACGTATTATAAACACCCTACCCCCCATGTTAAAAAAAACAAAAAAAAACGCCCTTCCATAAACCTCGAAAGCCGTTCTTAACATGGGGAAGTTAGGGTGTTTATAATATGCTGGGGCGAGTCGTAAAATTAAGGAAGTTGCTATCTATTATTTATTGCAAAAATTGCTTGAAATTTATTTATTTGACAAAAAAAATACATTTTGGTACTCCTTGGGCGTTGAATTCCATGGCGTCCAGTATAAAAAAATAATAGTCGCTCCCTTAGTCTCCCACCACACCCCGCACGTAACATATTTTATTTACTGACGTTGCCGTAACTAAACGATTATTTGTCACATTTACAAACATTTATTTATTTATTTATTTTGAAAAAAGTTTTACTTTTTATGAATATTAAAAGAAAAATGGGTACCCATGCAGAGAGTGATCCATGCTGAAAAAATAACATTATTATTTAAAAAGCCATTCTTAACATGGGGAGGGGAGGGTGTTTTATACCTATTCTGTACTTTAACCTTGCAATCGATTAAAAAAAAAGACGATTTAAAAAATAGCGCGGGTCACTCTCTGCATTAGCACCGAAAAATGTTACTAAACATTTATTAATATTTTCTCACTTTTACAAACATTTGATTTTAAATTTCTTTTTAAATGACGACTTTTATCGACTTTTTTTTAAATATCCACCCCCAATGGTGTTTATTCCGAAATCCGTTGTTAACATGGAGAGGTTGGGGGTGTTTATTCTGAAAGCCGTTCTTAACATTTGTGGAGGTGGACCTAATGTAAAAATAAATAAAAATAAATAAATTTAAAAAAAACTAAAACATTTACTGATAACTTCTCACTTTTACAAATATTTTTTTAATTTACATGCACGGATGAACAAATTGTTGAATAGTGCGAAAGCAAAACATTTAGGTCCACCTCCACAATTTTCTTTTTTTAAATGACAACTTTTATTGATAAATAAATTTACTTCTCTGCCACGGCCACTGAACCCCTCATTTTTTTTTTAAATAGTATTTTTGGATGGGTATGCTGACAACAAATATCAGTTAAATTTTGCATATATCCCCCCCCTCCAAAAGTGGTGTTTATTCCGGAAGCTGTTCTTAAGATGAGGAGGTTGGGGGGTGATTATAAGGTGGACCTAATCTAAAAAAAACAAGTTGTTTATGCGCACATAAGCAACTATTTTTTTATTAACATTTTTTTTTACTTTTTTATTTAAAAATTAGTAAATTTCAATGAATAGAATAATAAATCACTTATCATTAATATGTGTTTTTGGTTTTGTGTTGAATGAAACTGTTTTTTTTTCATTACAACAATAATGAACCAATTAAAATCTTCCGGCATGCGTTTAAGGGTTACGAAATTATCAATAAATCGTTTAGTTACTAAGCCAACGTCAGCAAATAAAAAATGTTACGTGCGCATGCATTAGCCTTGATCGGGGGGGGCTAAGGGAGCGACCATTAAATATTTATGCTAGTCGCCATGGAACTCACCGCCCAAGGAGTACCTAAAGTTGCACTTATGCACTTATGTTACCGTGCTTTATTTTAAAATAGTATTTTCCTGTTAAATTCAAATTTTACAATATGTTTTTCTTTTATTAATTTGTTAAGTGAAAGTACAGATAACCCGGTTGGTTTCTAATGCAAGGAAAATCTAGCCCCCCCCCAAAAAAAGGGGTACTCTGGATAATAACAAAACATTAAAATTGCCTCAGTCTCGAAAGATTTCTTCCCTACTGAACGAGGAAAAAAACGGTGAAGTGTAGTTCACCTTCTGTTTCTCTCCCCCTCTCTCAATATCTCTCTCTATCCATCTCTCCCTTTCCCTCTCTCAATCTATCTTTCTCTCTATATCACCCTCTCCATCTCTCTTTGAGCCCCTTTCTCTCCCTTACTCCCTCTATCTCTCTCCTTACCTCTGTTTCATCCCTCTCTGTTTCTAACTCTCCCCCTCTCTCTGTTTATCTATCAATCCCTTTATCCCTCTATCTCCTTCTCTTTCTCTGTTTTCCTCTCACTGTCTCTTTTCTATCTATATATCTTCCTCTCCATCTGTCCATCTCTAATCCCTCATCCTATTTTAGTCTCCTAAATTAATTACAGTGAATAAGGCATTGTCAAAACATGGATAAATCCTATTTTAGTCACCTAATTTACTGACTGTGAGAATAGAAGCTATTTGGAAATTACTGCTACCTTGAACAGCACCAGAAGTAACTGGTAAAATCTTTCTAATTAAATTGATTTTGGCAGCCATTTTTAACAAAATGACATAGCCTTAACCCTTGCTGCATGAGGAATACCTGCGACCTTGCTGCCACGTAGAAGAATTATTTATTCTACTTTAAAACATTCAATTTTTCAAAAATCTAATGTTCGACATCTCCAAAACATCCAATATGGGGGAAAATATTGCAAAAATGCAAACTTATTGTTTAGGAGAATGCACAATGGTACGCAAAAAATCACTTGAGGCTCTTGGTCGATCCTTGCAAGATTTGCGTGGCAATGTCAGACCATTTGGGAATGCAGTAATATTGCTTGCAGGAGATTTCGGACAAATGTTACCTGTTATTCTTCAATCAACACCAGCAGATGAAATAAATGCTTGCCTCAAATACTCTACTTTTTTGTTCCATGTGAAGACATTAAACTTAACTCAAAATATGCATGTACAGTTGCAGACTGTTCGATCCGCACAAAAACTTTTGCATCACTTGTGGGAAATTGGGTACGAAAAAATGCCAGCTAATCAGAGTTAAGGGAAAAATTCTTTGACTTTTAACTTCTGTAATTTCTGTAATTTAATTTCATCAAAAGAATAGTTAGTTTAAAAGGTTTTTGCAGATATTCAAATTATAAGAATTCTATTTGACTGAGTGAATGAGCTATTCTTGCAGGTCAATACAAAGATGCCCATGAACTTAACGCTATAATTAAATGTAAAATTCCAAGTGAGGTAGTCAAATAAAAATCAATCGACACTTGTGAAAGCAGATAAAGTGGTTAATTATCCAACACTTATATTTGCCAGGGATGCCACCGCATGTATTGCAACTGAAATTTGGTGTACTAATTATCATGTTATGAAAAATAAACCAATCCAAGCTTTGCAATGGCACATAGCTTGCAGTAAAAAAAAATTAACAAACAATATCATAGAAACAACAATCTTAACAGGACCTTTCACAGATGAATATATCTTCATTCCATGCATTCCTATGATTCCACCGGATACATCATTACACTTTAGCAAATTGCACTTTCCAATTTTATTGTCATTTGTATATACAAACCACAGGGAACAATCTTTACAATTGTGGGCCTTAAAGTTACACACTGACTGTTTTTTCACATGGACAATTTATGTTACATATTCAAGAGTCACCAAACCGGAAAATCTCTATATCAGCTAAGAAAATGGAACAACAAAAACTGTGTACCCATGCAAAATGGAAATTTAAACCTATAAGAAACATGCTTTTTCTCATTTTGGAACTTTTTCCATTGCACCAATTTGAGCCACAGCAACGCGTGGCAGGGTACAGCTAGTATATATATATATATATATATATATATATATATATATATATATATATATATATATATATATCCGTTATATTATACAGAAATGTAGAACCTCATCTTTGTAAATCACTTTTTCTTATAATATATTGTCTGGGTTTTTTCATATTATCTCTTTTATATGTATATGAGTCCTGGATATGACATTAAACTATATCCGTTCCCAGATTGCGGGCTTTGGGGAGTGTATATCCACCCTTTAATTACCATTGCTCCCAGGTCCACTCTGATACGGAGTGGTAGTATCTGTTAAAGTCCCAACTATCGGTTAAATCAAAACCGACTTGAAAAAAACTAAAAAAAAAACAAATATATTCAATTAAAACATTGTTCTTCGAAATCACTGGATTTGGCATTAAATAACCTGAAAAGTGTTGATATGCGGTACAACCAACGAACGAACCAACGAACCAACGAACGAACCAACCGACCTATATTTATATGATTCGTCTTTGGAATATCTGTGCGTTTTGCACCTTTATATACAATGTTATTTTATTATCATCGAATAAGATGTGATTTATATGAATGTGAATCAGTGCTAAGAATAATACTTTTTCTTGTAATATTGATCTGAAGTTTACATTAATTACTATATAATAAAACAACATAACTTTACACTAATGATTGTATAATTAAAATAAAAAAAACAATCGTTATTATGTTCCTGGTGTTTTTAGATGAGGCTTAATTTTTCGTATAATTTGGATAATACGGACAACTGTCTCTTCTTGAGTGCTATTTTTGCAATGATTTGATCTAAACAACCCCCAACTTTAAGTATTTTCTCTGTTATACTACGATTCTAATAGGAGAAATGAGTCTATGTTGTGCGGAAAGAAAAGACAAACGTTCTTGAACAAAAGGAAAATGCGCTTATTCAATCTAACTTTATTCCTTTGCATGTCGAAAACATAATAAAAATACCATTAAAATTACTTAAAATTCCTTCCCAGCTATGTCTGTCGAAACGAGAAGATGTTACTCTCGTGTTTCAATAAGCGGTGTTCGTTCAGCATTACGCGCATATGTGTGAAGTCGGCAGAAACATTCCGAAATCTTCAATCTACACGTGAAGAAGCTCGAAAGTTACATCAACCGGAACTCGCTAAAATAACGCTTAATATGAGAATTGTATTTCGCGCAAATTATATATATATATATATATATATATATATATGTGTGTGTGTGTGTGTGTATTATGTACATATATGCTTGAGTCCGTTTGTATTATATATATATATATATATATATATATATATATATATATATATATACCATTAAAACAAGGTAATGTTATAATATATGGTTAAGTGGCAGATTTAATCATTTAGAACTGCTTTAAAGCTTCACCGCTCACTAATTTATCGAGCAAATTTCCAACAATTGGTACAGTTCATAGATCCCATTCTCAATTATATTGTGAGAAAAGTTTTCAATTTTCGTTCAGTAAAACAAAAGTTATGGTGAAATTACTGGTGTTCCAAATTGTAAAAAAAGGTAAGTAATTTTTTATTCATTTCTTGTTTCCATACAAACCCGTCACTTCGGCGACTACTGTTGCTACTAATGTACTGCTGTCAATAAAAGAAAGTTACAAGTTCAACAGAAACGATTAATGAATGAAAGAGAGATAATTGTAGGGATTTTATTGATGCCGACGAGTACCGTACATATGTGAATATTGTTATGTTTATAGGGGTAAAAACAAAGAACAAGTGAATTTATTGGAAGCCTAGAAAAATCATGGATTACAGTTAAAAAATGCGAGCATAAAATGTAATATGGTTAAGCTTAAACATGAAAAAGTAAATGACTACTTGTTGAATCTAAAAAGAAAAAGACAAGGTATTGTAGTAAAAAAAATAAATTCATAACTTGAAACATTGCAGCCTTAATTTCCTTTTCAATTTAATTTAACATGATATAATCCAATAATCGATTCTTTTATGCTGCAATATTTTAAGTTATCAATTTATTTTATGTTTTACGACGATATTTTGTCATTTCGTTTCCAGTTTTTACAACTAGTCCTTTACTTTTTCATGTTTAAGCTTAATCATTTTACTTTTAATGTTCGCATTTTTCTATTGTAATATATCTTTGGTTGTTGGCGTCCTTCCGACTGCACAGACGACAGAGAATCGGGGCTGATGGTTGTCACGAGTGGTGGTAATTGTTGCTGTGATTGAGCAGACCAATGCGAAAGCGATATATATATATATATATATATATATATATATATATATATATATATATATATATATACACATATTTATTTATTTATTTATATCCTAGAAACAGGTCTGCCCTTTCCCAGTCACAAAAGAAAAAAACTTTCTAAATGATATTTTGATTTATGCAGATTTCGTGTATATGATTATGCAGTCAATTCTCTATGGATACGATTGATCACACACTTAGATGCTAAGTTTACTTTTATATATATATATATATATATATATATATATATACATATATATATATTTACATATATATATATATATATATATATATATATATATATATATATATATATTAGTGTCCGTTCGGAAATTTTAAAACATGTATATATTTATTCGTGCTACCGATGTATTTCTTTCGCCTATAATTAAAAATATTATTGAATCTGTTCAATTCCAAATGAATAAAATGCGGCAGGAAATTCACATGGGACTTTAAGTGCATTATACGTTTTCTTCAATGGAATCTGCGTAACGTGTTCTTAATATGAAAATTAATCCAGCCTGGGAATAACTTTCTGAATAATGAATGCATTTGCAAATAAATGTTTCAATGAACAGGAGTTTTTATTCATTTATTGATTCTTTACTTCACATCTATGTTTGAGCATATGAAACGAGATGAACATTCATACTCAAGAATTACGGCTTTCTTAAGAAGGTGGTTGATATTGGCGCGCGGAGAACAACACAGAAAGCTTTACACTGATAAGTAAATAATCGTATTTAATACGGTAATATATATATATGTATATATATGTGTATATATATGTATATATATATATATATATATTGAAATGGATTATAATATAAAAAAAGATGGACGTGTCAATGGCGAGCTCATTGATAAAAAAACATATTAATAGCGCTTGTCATAAAAAAATAAAATAAATGCATGCAATAGCTGTGCAAAACAGAATAAATCAATATCACATAGAATTCCAAGATATACATTATGAGTGGTGGCTTATAAAAAGGAGCGTCAAGCTCTTATTGAAAATTTATATTAAAAATATGATTAATGTATAATTTGTTCTTACAATTTCAACAAGATAGGAACTCTTGAAAAAATAAAAATAGGTGGCATCAGCAATCGTGTACATAATTTAACAAAGGAAAAACTCCGCAGAATGGAATTAACCAGGTACAGGAGAAAACGAAAACGAACAATATTACAGCACGAACAAATACATATAAAGTATAAATGTCTATATAAATCCTGATCGTTAAAATGTGCTAGAAACTTGCACTGAGTCATTAATCCGATCATAAACCGCACGTATATGTGAATATTAATACACCTAGTTGCTGAGCGTCGATTACTTAGTTAATATCTGTTATTTTAAATATGTAATGTAAGTTACCATTAATTGTCAACATTTTACTGAAAACACTATTATTAGGTTGGGGCAAAAATAATGCCGTTTTTATGCACACACACATACACATACACACACATACATACACACACACACACACACACACATATATATATATATATATATATATATATATATATATATATATATATATAAACGGCATTATTTTTGCACCAACCTAATAATAATGTAGTTCCTTCTTCAGCATTATTCACAACATACCATAATTATTTAATCATAGAAGTATAACCCCAGTCCAATTAATTCAGCGAACAGAAGAAATTTGGACCACTTTTACATTTTCATACGAAGATTAAAAACAAGGTATTATAGCACTCATCCTCAATCCTTGAATCTTTCATCCAAATTTATGATATGGTTAGAGGAATAAATTTAAAGTTAAATTTTAGCTAAATGCCTGTCGTGAAGAATTTTAAATTAATTGATTAATGTCTATATAATGCATTTAATTAAAAAATAAAATGTTCAAATGTTCAAATGGCGAGTTTTCATATGGCGTCTCTCCTTATAAAAAATTAAATAAAACAAAAAACAAAACTTTAATATATCACAAAGTAACAAACACAATATTATAATTGATGTGTGACATGTATTATCCACATTTCACAGGAATCACACGTGTCCAAAATATTGATTAAGAGCTTTTTGTATGGCTTCATGTTTATCTAACTCTATACTCATGCACAGTATGTTCCATATTAGGTATAAAGCAGAATGGAATTATATGTAAAATATACGACCCATTCCCTCTTTGAAAATCAGTGCCCTCAAATTCATAATGATAGGACAATTAGTTTTGTATTGCTTTGAATGTATCTAACTTTATAATATTACACACAAGTAACATTATATACAAATGTATTGCGATAGGATCCACCTAGTTAGCATAGGTGGAATGTCAACCATATAAATATGGTTGTTACCATAAAGACAAGAGATACCCAACGAGAGACCCAACGAAAGGCTTAAAGAGACAACGAGATCGAGAGTCGATGGCTGTCTATCCGACATTTTCAACAGGAACGGTTTCCCCATGACTATAACAATGGAATCTATGTAAATATTGTATATACTTTCTTGCTTTCAATATATCTGTCCTACTTTGCTTTTGTGTTGTAGTTACTTATTTCCATGTGTTGAGTCGAGTGTAAACAATATGCGTATGCGATAATTGAAGGATAATCAGAGGAGAAATATATAGCCGCATTGAATGTCCAAAGGATTAAACGACTGTTATTTTTTACTCTTTCGTTGTCTCTTTCGTGCTCCCCCTCCCTGCCTCTATCTGCGTTACTCACTAAATAAATATAATCTAATTTTTATTCTCTTTTTGTATGATGGTAAAATGTGCGTATTAATCATTTCCATGCTAATCGCTCCATACAGAACGTGGAACCACTTGATGTAACAGGCTTACACGTTTGAAAGATGATTATCGCATACAGTAGACTTGAAAAGGAATGGAAGTGAAACGTTAGAAAAATGTATTTTTACAAATGTTATAAAATGGATCAAGAGAGAGAGAGAGAGAGAGAGAGAGAGAGAGAGAGAGAGAGAGAGGAGAGGAGTGTGAGTTATAGTGTAGACACCTTGACCGAAAGTCAAGATCAGCTGATCGGATTTCGTGTGAGTCATGTGATCGGGTTTGCTGAATCGGGGAGATTCGGTTGGGACTTGGAAGAGAGCGGACGGCTTCGCCGTTATCTCCTCCTCTTCACATATCTTTTCTTCGTGTCAACACGCGAAGAATCTTTTGGTCTGTGGATTCCAAGTCAAGAACTGTCTACTGAGATCCAGCCAACTTAAGGTGTAGAACAACTAACCATCGCAAACTGTTCTGTCTACTGAGAACCACTCACCTCCAGGACTTGTATAGAACAACTAATCATCAGAAACTGATCTGAAACTAAACATGGCGTACAGCTCTAGAGAATTATTTTACTTAGATAAGAGTTTAAAACTTTTAAAATTAAGTACTATTGACACATCAGGGAAAGTGCTGCTTAGAGCACACTTGCCAGGGTAAAAAATTGATTTAGAAATCTAGTGGGGCGATGAATTTTACTCCCTATAATCTCTTACTCCGAGATTATTAATCTTCATCTACTCTATCATTAATGTTATGGCAGGTGATCGATTGAACACTGTTTTATGTTCTCCCTGTAAAACATTGACAATATGTATATTCTAGTAGATATCGCTGTCAATTATTCTTGTCCTCTCTTGTTTAAACCGAAATTGTGAATAAGCAAATTTCTTTCACGAAGTTGTCTCTTTACGAAACCTAAAACCGCGTTGCTCCTTCCCAGCAACTGATAACCTGATACTTTTTAATCGAACGTAAAGTATAATTTTCTGGGAAAACGCTTTCTGCTCCTTTAACAGTGCCATTACTAATACTCGCTGTTTTATCTAAATGTTGCTCGGGCACGTAGTTAACTTTTATCCTCGAGGGATGTTTTGGCATTTCTACGGGTAAACATTCTATTGAACATCTATAATACTTTGTAATACAATTATATCTATTGTTTTGACAAACGCAATAATATTGTTCGCCATTGAAATCATACTTGGTTTTATAAGAGCTACGCTTTAAAATACTTATACATATTGATTATCTCGGCATAAGATAATATGAACTTTGAAAACGTATTGTAAATAATTAGATTCGTAGAATGTTTAATATTAAAACGTGAAACAAATTAAAGTTTGGTCGATGCTTTATTCTAGGAAACAATATTTGTATAGTTCATTATGATTTTTTGTATACTTACGTTGGCAAAGAATAACATGCTCAAAAATCCATTTTTGCATTGGACATCTCTTTTGATGAAAAAATCTATTATTGTTTGAGCGGAATGAGATAAAGTGGTCTAAAACATTTTCAAACCAGATTGTTAACGCAATAGCTTAAATTATTACATTTTATTTATGTATCTTTAGGAGAAACTGCTATTTATACCCGTGTTTGTATATCTATGTATCCCTATATCTCGATATATCTATTTGAAAATAAATGCATAAGAATGGTTGCATTCAGCAGAATAAAGACAAACCCACTCGCATACACGCACACACGTTTATATACATATGTGTATGTGCTTATGTCTGTGTCCACGTTTGTATTTATTTTGCTGAATGCACACATTCTTTTGCATTCACAGTCATACAAGTATATACACACACACACACACACACATATATATATATGTGTGTGTGTGTGTATAAATACATATATATATATATATATATATATATATATATACATTTTATTTTGCATTTTCAATCCAAACAAATCAAAGTGCCGCTTTTATGTAAGTGCTATCTTCTGGGACATTAGTTGCAGATTTACTATGTAGGGAGTTTAACTGCAAGATGTCTGTTTACATGGCATATGGACTTCTGTAGGCCAGAACAGTCAGGGAAGCAGGAGCCAGGAAGGGAATTCCGAAGTCTGGCAGTTATAGGGAAGAAACTATTCCAATAGAAAGCATTGTTACATTTAAGGTTTTCTACTATGTGTAGGTGGGAGTTTACTGCTTGTCAGGTTTGTTGGGGGTATTTACCTCAACTGAGAAAAGTGCATGTAGTTCATCGGAAAATATTTGTAAAACAGACAGAAGATTCAACATTTCGTCTTATCTGTTCCAAATCGTGTTTCCTTCGAACGTTAAGCCGAGTAACGAAGTTTATTTTCAGAATATGTGTCATTAGCCATGGCTATTAGTGGTTGAGCGGGTTTTTGTTTTTATAAAACGAAACAAGCTTTATCTTAGCAGCATTAAATGTGACTATACATTTTTGCCCCCATTCCACTAGAGACTGGAGCTCTTTCTCTAGGGTTTCCACATTTGTCATGAATGTGTTTAATCGCTTTTATCTTATGTCTGTTTGAGAGCATGGTATCGTCAGCAAATATACCAATCGCAGATACATTTTTTTCAGCGAGGCCATTTAATAATACCAGGAACAATCAATATCCAAGGATCGAACCCTGGGGTATACGCGCAATTATATGATATTGTTTTTATGTATAATGATTGAAGGCGATTGTTCTCTTATTGAAGAAGGATTTAATTTTGTTAAGTATTCGTTCAGTAATACCATGGAATTTCCACTACCACCGATCAATGTTATATTTTATCATATACCACCTTACTACCACTAACCCTTATACTCGAATGCCCCACCTGCCTTGATCATTTGTGACTCTCTGTTAAATTGTGTCAGACCAAATACGCAATTAGTTACGCTAGCAAAAATAGGTGATATAAACAGAGGAATTAAGTCACCATTTTGCTAAACTAGTTAATCACTAATTGCTCCCAAGCTATTTGGCGTGTTAAAGCGAGCCTCTATGTTTTTGTGTCAATCTGTTGAGAGGGGATTATCAAATCAAAGAATTCACGCTAGTCTTTAATGGAATTGCAGTCATATCCCACTTTTCGTCAACTACCGAATACATTTGTCTTTCTGGGATCATTTAACTAATGCGTTTTCTGTACCATATAACACTTTTAAGATCACCACATTTTTCTCTTAATTTTATGTCCTTCTTTTTGATGAGTTGTGATTACGCTAATAATAAACTTCGAATTCATAGCAAATATGCACATTGTTTAAAAGAACATAAAGATGAATTACACTTTCTGTTTTTTTCACACGGTTTTGAATTTGACTTGAGCCTTCGACCCTCCATATTATAGGAAATATATCTGTAGACAGTGATTATTATTATTATTAGTAGTAGTAGTAGTAGTAATAGTAGTAGTATTATTATTAACAGTAATTCTGTTAGAAATGGTGCAGTTGCAATTTGCAGATATACACCGATACGTCTTCTTGCTTAAAATCTATTGATCCTCCATTTTTTAAAAACATGAAAGTTGTCGTCGTCGTCGTCGTCGTCCTTGTTGTTGTTGTTTTGTTGTTGTTGTTGTTGTTGTTGTTGTTGTTAAAAAAAAAACGATTGAGAATTGACAAATCGTTTACTCACTTTACCAGGAGAAGTGCACGATTTTTCGGTCGATCCGACCGTTAATGGCGGAAATGAGAAATCCAGCCATGGATGAAGCTAATGATATTCGACATTATAAGGAAATTGGATTTTCAACTCCCATTTGTTGCTTGCTAGGGAAGATTGGGCATTAAGCCCTACGTATGTAAGTAATATTGTCATTTTGTGTCCCTACACAAGCATGCGCGATCATGTTTCTTTTGAGGAAGTCATTTTGTTTTAGTTTGAAGCCGTTAATGATGTTTCCTGTATTGTTTCCCGATTTATGTATGAATTGCGTGTGTCTGAATGAGTACTTAAAGCTCATTATTCAGAAAACTATGCGTGCAACCGAATTGTTCTTAAGCAGGTAAACGGTTTTCCTGTTTTATGCCTTCCCAACACGGTTGTAAAAAGCTATGGCCATTCATGAAATTACTTATTGTATATTTTGCTCACAAGGAACCGTACATAACATCTGCTTGGTTTCATATTGCTAGTTTACAATGTTTATTATATGATGCAATGAAATGAATTACTTTGTTCCACATTTCGGACTGTTTTCTTTATAATGGTTGCCGTCACTTTCAAAACTATTATTTTTTGGTCCCCCGACTAAAAGAGGGTGGACCTGTAAATTTACCCTTGTCCGTTTCTCCGTTCGTCTGTTCGTCTGTTCACACTTTTCTCAATAACTACGCCTTGGAATTGTTTTAAAATTTGGCACAAACATGATATGAGTAAAAAAGTAACAAAAATGATTTTCCGGTAAAACTCTGGTATCCTCTCTATGGGTGCCTTTTGGGTTAAAATGGCTGAAATTGACAGTTTTGTTCTTATTAAAAATGGTATAAAACTTTCTGAAAAGTCGTAACTAACTGATTCCTATATAATGTTGTTTGCCTATACTTCGTGATAAATCTGAGGTGTGCCCGAGGGGTTCTTTTAGGGCAAATAAAAACATTCCATTTTTGGGACTATTTTACCATATTAATCGAATATTATCTGTGTATGTCTATTTAGTAGTTTTGAATGATGCGTATTGTACGGTACTGAAATTTACAATTAAAGTGCGTATTGTACAACTGTGAAGTTTACAAGTAAAGTGCGTATTGTACAACTATGAAGTTTGCAATTAAAGTGCGTTTTGTACACCTGCGAAGTTTACTATTAAAGTGCGTATTGTAAAGCTGTGAAGTTTAAAATTGAAGAGCGTATTGTATAACTATGAAGTTTACAATTAAAGTGCGTATTGTACAGGACTGAAGTTTACAATTAAAGTGCGTATTGTACAACTGTGAACATTACAATTAAAGTGCGTATTGTACAACTATGAAGTTTACAATTAAAGTGCGTATTGTACAACTATGAAGTTTATAATTAAAGTGCGGATTGTACAACTATGAAGTTTACAATTAAAGTGCGTATTGTACAAGTATGTAGTTTATAATTAAAGTACGTATTGTACAACTATGAAGTTTACAATTAAAGTGCGTATTGTACAACTGTGAAGTTTACAATTAAAGTGCGTATTGCACAGGACTGAAGTTTACAATTAAAGTGCGTATTGTACAGGACTGATGTTTACAATTAAAGTGCGTATTGTACAACTATGAAGTTTACAATTAAAGTGCGTATTGTACGGTACTGAAGTTTACAATTAAAGTGCATATTGTACAACTATGAAGTTTACAATTAAAGTGCGTATTGTACAACTGTGAAGTTTACAATTAAAGTGCGTATTGTACAGGCCTGACGTTTACAATTAAAGTGCGTATTGTACGGTACTGAAGTTTACAATTAAAGTGCGTATTGTACAACTGTGAAGATTACAATTAAAGTGCGTATTGTACAGGACTGACGTTTACAATTAAAGTGCGTATTGTACAACTATGAAGTTTACAATTATATTGCGTATTGTACAGGACTGACGTTTAAAATTAACGTGCGTATTGTACGGCACTGAAGTTTACAATTAAAGTGCGTATTGTATAACTGTTAAGTTTACAATTAAAGTGCGTATTGTACAACTATGAAGTTTATAATTAAAGTGCGTATTGTACGGTACTGAAGTTTACAATTAAAGTGCATATTGTACAACTATGAAGTTTACAATTAAAGTGCGTATTGTACAACTATGAAGTTTGCAATTAAAGTGCGTATTGTACAACTATGAAGTTTGCAATTAAAGTGCGTATTGTACAACTGTGAATTTACAATTAAAGTGCATATTGTACAGCTGTGAAGTTTTCAATTAATGTGCGTATTGTACAACTATGAAGTTTACAATTAAAGTGCGTATTGTACAGGACTGAAGTTTACAATTAAAGTGCGTATTGTACAGCACTGGAGTTAGGTGGAGTAAATCAGACGTTCCTTGGAAGATATCGTGTAGGAAGCTTTTTTTTTGTTGGGGGAAAACCTCATAAGATTAATTAGAAATTTGGTACGTATATAATTATTTTATTGGAATGATATCGCATCGGCTAATCAACAGAGTTTATTTTTTTTTCTGCGGTATACTCTATTGAATATTTTAAATAACGAAGAATATTACGTAATTGTATGTGTGTTTGTTTACAAAATCATGTAAGCTGATATTTCAGCTTGGCAATCTTAATAAGTTTTTAATCACTTATTGATAAAAAAAAAATTCAGGAGACATTATTTTATGTTGTAGCGACTATAATTACACCCCTGTAATACAAAATATTCTCCTGTATATATATATATTTATCATTATAAGAGAAAAGACTAGTTTAATATCTGATTTTTCGATTTTTTATAATTATATAATGAATTTCTGTACAAAGAATATCTAAGAACACTGACAGAAATATTAATTACATTTGTCTGAAATATGATAATGAAAGGCTGGGTCCTTTCGAAACCTATAAGGAAGAACGTCATACACACATAAAGTTTATTTTATATAGCATACATACATATATGTATATATATATATATATATATATATGTATATATGTATATATATATATATATATATATATATAGTCATCTACATACAGTACTGTTTCGCTATTTCACAGATGATCAGTGCGCCTAAACATATATATATATATATATATATATATATATATATATATATATATATATATATATAAAGCAAGGTGGATTGATATAATTTTTTATTCCAAGTAAGCGACCTGCAGGTACGTTTTAACGTGCAAACTAGAAAGTATATAATTTAAAAAGCCGTCCTATTTTTTCTCTTTCATCCAAATACTTTCTTCAATAAAAACTTATACTATGGTTTCTTAATTATCTATTGAGATCTAAATGGTCTTATATATATATATATATATATATATATATATATATATATATATATATATATATACAGTGATCACCACTTATCAAGGCCCGGAAGCCACTCAGGGATAAGGGTTATTGCAAGTACATTAAGTTAGTGAGGAGATTTGCTGAAGTGTTTACTTAAGGGGGCGGTTCATTAGGAATTTGTTAACATTGGACTTGAAGACATCCAAGTTGTAGTCCGGAGGGAAGCAGGCAGACGGAACAGAGTTCCACAGGCGTGCAGTTCTAAGAAAGAAGCTTTGTTCATGGAATCCGCGTTTTGATTTAGGCACAGATATAGAGTGGGGGAAATTTTTCACAGTGGATTCAGCTAGACGGGTGTTTTTCATGAAAGATTGGCGAGGGGGGACCAGAGATTGGAGTCCAGACGAGCATCTGCCATGGAAATATACATATATATGTATATATGTATATATATACATTCACACATGCACACACACTCACACACATACATATATATATCAATACGGAAAGAAAGAGAGAGAGAGAGAGAGATAAAAAGCTCGTGAGTGAGTGTTTTGCTTTACGCTAGCAATCAGTTTTAATGGTAATAGTACTGTTTTAATCTTATGTTGGTGTCTCCTTTAATCCTGCTACTTTACATTCTTTTCAAGAATGTCAACGATGTAAAAATATATAAGGTATTATTACAATACAAATGATGTAAAAATAAGTTACCGATTGTTTGCATCATGGAATAAACATTTCATTAGAGTCACACAGTCAAAGATCAAAAATAAATCATTTTTAGATTTACGTATTCCATCTGTGCAGTAAAATTAAAGAAAAATCTTCATATTTACTTTTTCAATTAAATAATTTTCATATTTCTGTTATATTTTATCTATCTTTTATCGTTATATTGTTTTAATAACTCTACCGTTTATTATATTTATTTATTCTATAACCGGGTGTAGGTTGTTTATATGTATACATTGATCTATCCATCTATTTATGTTTTTGGTTTATCTATCTATCTATCGATCTATCTATCTATCTATCTATCTATCTATCTATCCATCTATCTATCTATATATATATATATATATATATATATATATATATATATATATATATATCAATCTTTCTCTTTTTCTCTCTCTCGCTGTATATATATCGCTGTATGTATATATATATATATGTGTGTGTGTGTGTGTGTGTATGTGTGTGTGTGTGTGTGAATTTATTCCAGCGTGATAATCAATCAATTTTACGAGATTATTACGAGTTCTAAATAAAAAAGTAGCAATATATATATTTTAATTAATATAATCGCAGAAAATTCGAGACTATGTTCCTTCTGTTAAAAGTAACCATTTGATAAGTCGTCCGATGAGGACTTCTGGTTTTAATCGACAATTTGTCCTAAACTTTACCGTGTCCAGTGTCGCAACAATGTAAATTTGTTATATATATATATATATATATATATATATATATATATATATATATATATATATATATATATATAGTCATTCACGTACAGTACTGATTCGTTGTTTCACGGCTCATCAGTGCGGCTAGACAGGCAACGTCTTCAAGCAGAGCGAAACCCGACCGCACAAATGACGGTCAAGGCTTCTCACCATTACGCTATACGGCTGATGCTTTGTGGGTAATGAATTAACGATGTTTAGACATCCTCCGAATGCCTACGCTCGATTCGTTTGCACAAAGAGCGACGGTTAATACACTAATGGCAATTTGTATATCATTTTTCAATATGCTCAACCCAAGTTAGGGAGCATTATAGTCATCCGCCCCACAAACACACATACTCATATATATATATATATATATATATATATATATATATATATATATATATATATATATATATCTTCTTCTCTATATAAATAAAATGAACTCATTTTTCCCCTGCGACTTTGACCTTTATAGGATTAAAACCCATGGCATTAAAGACTGTAGTACATTATCTGAGGTTTGCTAAAGGCCTATTACCTCTACAGTTCCTCGATAATGGTACACCCCTAGATTTTTCCCGGTGATAGTGCATTGCCAAACTCGCTTAGATTCAATGGAAGTTGCAACATCTTTTCTCTCTATTAGATTCCCACTTTCCCCTCTCCCCATTTACACCGCAGCGGATGCGTTCACAAGGAACAGTACGAGGAAACACACCAGTTTGGAACCGTACAAGTGTTACTTATGCCGTTTCTTTCTCTAAATCTTTTTTCCCTGAGTTATGCTTTCTGTTTTTTCCTTAATAAAATAGAAAAAAAATAAAATAAAAAACGCGAAAACGTGATTACTATTATTGTTTTCTTTTTGCTTTTTTTTTGTTAGTGTAAGACGCAATCTGCGAGACTAAGCGGATTTTACTTTCGGTTTTAACAACTCTAACCGTGAAATCTAACTATGACCTTTATTTATTAGTATTTTCAACTCAACATGTATTTTTACACAAAGATTACAACGCAACGATATCTGGATTTCACTTGCATTACACTTAAATTAAAATTAAAACAAATAAATTCTTTTTAGAATTCGAGGAAACAAAAACATTAATTTAGAATTCGAGTGTGATGTGTGACTAAACCAAAAAAAATTAACCGCGGAATTGTTATTTGACCTAATTTACTTTTTAGTTGATTAATCACGTATTTTTTTCGCCTCAATGATTCCATTTCGAGCCCTCATCAAACTTTTTTGGGATTTTTTAAACAGACGGGCACCGCCGGACCGTTCGTATTGCATCACGTTCATTTTTTTTAATTGTTTTTTTTTTAAGGATTTTTTAAAATTAGTTGTAACATTGTTTGTTTTTATAATATTCAAACAGGGTTATGAATTCGCATTTTCATTTTACCCCCCCTCCAACCACACCCGCCTCTAAAAACCAGGGCAACGCCGGATACCCCCGCTAGTATACATATATATATATATATATATATATATATATATATATATATATATACAAACACACGCACAAAGCATACGCCTATATATACTATTAAATAGAAAATAATATTTCTTTGTGTAAGTGCGTGTGCGTGAGAGAGTTTGCCCTCTATGAACTGTTAAGCGGCCAGGCTTAATTTCTTTTAAATTTCACATGAAGGTATTTGATGTTTCTGGGAGTGTTTGCACTTTTATACAACCTTACATCACATGTGTATTTGATTTTTCTTTTTTTTTTTACTAAGGAGTCATCAGTTATCAAGACCCGGAGGCAACCCTAAGATAATGTTGTGGTGCAGTCATCACTTATGGGGTATATATACAGGATAGGACGCTAAATTTGCCGCCCTAAAGAAAACAATACTGCAGCGTTATTTTGAAAAAATTCTATAAAAAAAATCAATTCAGGTTATTTGAATATGTATAGAGCTGATATCCATTATATGTAATCGCTTTCAGCCTCCATGACCGCATAGATACGGGTCTGGAACTGAGAGCATATTCTTTGCACAAGCACCGGTGAATACTCGGCGGATGTAGCGATCAGGCTGGCTTTGGTGTTAGTCCATCGGGTTCTGTTCGGTAGAGGAGAGAGGAGAGAAATGGAAAAGTTGTAGCACTCACTCTGAAGCTAAACCTGTGTATCATTGAAGTTGTTGGTCGGGGCGGAGTCCTGGTGTAATATTCAGAATCTCCCCGCGACTATTTGTATGCACCCGGGGATAATCAGCACATCAAGGTACACTTTGGTGTTGACTATCAAGCCGACTTCTCATATTATGCATAGCATTATGTGGCCCTCAATTGAAACCACACAAAAGACCATATCCCTAGCCGAAAAGTTCGTTAAGCTGTGCCCTCAAGCGTTGAATTGTCGAGATGTACATTTTGAGGGTGCTGTCAATGGTTCTCTTGTCAGAACTTTGATCATTAGAGAGACAGATTTGACCAGCGGCGCATCTCCGATATCACGTTGAACATTGTATCACTTTAAGACATGCTAAAAGCTATTATCGCTCTTAAGATTTATAAACAACTGGCTAGCTAGTAGCTAGTCTGCAACAAAGAAAAAACCCTTTTTAATCAAACAGAAATGGAAGTATGCCATCTTTGCTATGTTTAACATTTATAGCCAAACCATGATTATATATATATATATATATATATATATATATATATATATATGTGTGTGTGTGTGTGTGTGTGTGTGTGTGTGTGTGTGTGTGTGTGTGCATTGCCCCGTAGTAAAATATGCTAAATTAAATATGATATTTTTATTAATGCAGGATCTGTATCTATTATTATATTATATCTGACCCAATATATTGTATTAATTTAAAAAAAAAAATCGTGCGCTATCATTGAGATTCGAAACCAAAACGTTTAGCATACGATTTACTTTTTCTTTTTTCAAGCATGACTCAACAGCTATTACGTTACGCATGCATATTCGGAATACCATGTTTCAACCTTCCCAGATATAAAGTGTAGCATGTGTTCTAATACCTATATATATGTTTCCTGTGTGTAGACAAAAATGTTACTGAGGAGTTTCTTAGATATATTTTAATGTATATATATATATATATATCTATATATATATACGCATACACTTATATATAAGAAGTTTATGTTTAATATTAGCTTTTTACGCAAATGTTACGCAAGTATAAATCATGAAAAATATCTGAATGAATATAACAGCACATTATAGTTTACTAAATATAATGATTTGATAAGAAAACAGATAAAACTAATAGGGAATTAATTAAGATGAATGTTTAAAAGAATATGCAGATTAGCCAGATCTTTTTTCTGATGAAAGCAATAAACCATATATACCAAAGTTGTATGTTATTTTTAAATAAATAGAAAAGGGGGGTTTTAATATGAATATAAATACACAACTCCAAATTCATAAAAGTGCACACACATACATACACACACACACACATATATATATATATTTAAAAGAGTATAGCCATCAACAATTGTGGAATTTTCAGCCTTTTATCATATTTTTATTTAAAAATATTTTTATAACGCATTTAAAGCTTTGTTTCGCTCTTTTCAGATATTTTCGTAAAAAGGTTTTCTTTAAAATGGGAGTTCGAAATGTTGTTTCTGCATCTGCTGATACTAAATGTGTTTTTTTCAGAGTGATGCGGCCTCAGAACTTCTGTCCCCAACAATAAGACTTTTGCAGATGAAAAAATAACATTGCAAACTCCCATTTAAAAAAAACAAAACTTTTTACGAAAATATCTGAAGAGAGCAGAACAAAGCTTGAAACGCGTTATAAAATATTTTAAAATAAAAATATGATAAACGTTGAGCAAAAGAAAAAAGATCAGATTAAAAAATTGGAAAATTTAAACTAAAAGTGTAAATGTTGTGCAGTTCAGTAAAATAATACAAACGAAACAGGAAAAAAAGCACATCTTCAATGTTTTTATAACAAGTATTTAATTGTCAATTGCATGACCATTGGATACAATTCCTTCATGTGAACGATTCTATAATTTGCCCATAAGGCTTCGACAAACGTTGTCAGGTTTTTTACTATACTTCTTTAGCATATTTTTGTAATACTTTACAATTTTTAGTATTTCTCCCCGGGCTCTCTGTTGTAATTTTATACAATAAATTTTCTATTAAAGATCATGATTTTGACATTTATCCTACTGTCATTTATCATTATCTTTCACGATGTTAGTTATATGTGTTGGATACTTTTCCTGTTGAACGCATTCATTCTGAACACATCACAATTTTCCAGCATCCTTTCTAATGTTTTCTTGGTGATTATTGCGCACTGTATATTACATGACGACAAAACCTTCAATAGGCTTTTTGGGCAACTAGCAGATAAAGAAATCCAAAGCACGATATTTGCATCCCAATGTTTTACAATAGGGAGCGTGGTCCTCGGATGGTTGGCTTCACTACCAATCTAAGAATACTAATCTAAGAATGAAGCATATTTTCGTTTTACCTACCCACAAATTTTGTGCAAACATCGTAGAGGGTAAAGCCTACATGAATCCTAGCAAAAGGTACACGTAATTTATGATTTTTAGAAAGAACAGATGCCCTCCTGGGTCGATGTTTCTGAGTCTTTGTTCATGCTTACCCATTTGTAATTTTTGTCTTGTATTTGTTTTTCTTCATGGTGTTTTTTTTTTTATTTTTAGATCAAACATCTCATACTACTTAAAATGGATTTAACGCCCTTCCATAATGGAATTGACAATCTTGTTCTTGAGATCATCAGGGAGATGTCTTTACCTTCTTTATTATCAAATTTTAGACAATCTCTTCTGCCAGACGCTTTTATCACACCCGTATACGCATATTTATCACAGACATATGCACGGACTTGGCGCCTACATTCGTAACACCCTCCCCCTGACTACAGAAACAAACCTAGAAAAGGACGATCAAGCCATTATGTGCTATAGACTAAACATACAATATAACATTAGCTACCTTTATTTTCTCTACCGCTCCCCACTCGACGCAGGACTGAACCATAATAAACAAAGTCTCTGACAGCATAGACACAACACTCACCCTCTACACTAGCGCACAAGTACATGTATTTGGTGACTTTAATGTTCACCACAAAAACTGACTTGGATTCTCTACTCACACAGATGCAGCGGGCAGCTCAACACATAGTTTCACTATATCTCACTCCCTATCACATATGGTTACGTTTCCAACTCATTTCCCTGACCAGCAAGAACATCACGCATCACTTCCAGATCTGTTTCTGACTACAGTTCCCGAGGATTGCATAACAAATGCTGACAGGAACGCTGACCATGCAGTGAAAATGGTAGAAATCGTCCTAAATTCTATACCCAAAACTGAAGAGCCAGTGCTCAAAACAACGAGATATTATAAAAAAGGCTGACTGGGAAGCCATCAGAGATCTTATCAGAGATGCCCCATGGGGAAATATTTTTTCTCTTCCTGCTGAACAGTGCGCAAAAGACACCACTGAATGGTTCAAAACAGCAATTGAAACACATGTTCCCATGCGGAAATTTATAGCAAACCCCACTCTCCCCAATGGTTTACTTCGACTTGCGCAACTGCCATTGCTCAAAGGCAGCATGCATACCGCAGATTTAACCGACATAAGTTCAGTTCAAACAAACAGAAGTATATAGAAGCTAGAAGTAACGTTAAGAAAGAAATAGCCACAGCTAAGAGAGAATTTACTGAAACCACAAAAAAACGCATCGAAGCACAAAAATTAGGAAATCGTGACTTCTGGAAAATCTACAACAGTGTAGTAAATAATGGGCAATCAACAATTCCCCCACTAACCAACAATCACGAGGTTGTTTGCTCAGCAACCGACAAGGCTAATATGCTTGCCAGCCGGTTTGCCTCGAACTCCACACTGGACCCTTCCAACCACGCCCCGCCTGATTTCCTTTGCGGACAGACACCACACAAGACGATCTAAAAATCACCCCTGCTTAAGAACACGCTATCATAAAAAACCTTGACACTTCAAAAGCATGTGGGCCTGATCTCATCCCAGCTGTGCTATTAAAAAACTGATCAGCCGAAGTAGCTCCAGTTCTCTCCAAACTCTACAACAAATGCCTTAATGAATCATGCTTCATGAGCTGTTGGAAAACTGCTTCTGTGGTACCAGTATTCAAGAATTCTGGCGAAAGAACTGACCCATCAAATTATCGCCCCATTAGCCTCCTCCCTCTTTTCGCCAAAATATTTGAAACCATAATTAACCATGGTCTAGTCCGGCACCTTACAGATGCTAAACTTCTGACTGACAACCAATATGGATTTAGACAAGCCCATTCCACAGCTGACATCCTCACTGTAATCTCTGAACGTATATACTATTGACTGGACAAATCGGGGGAGGGCAGAGCTGTAGCTTTAGGTATATCTAAGGCTTTTGACAGGGTATGGCTTGAGGGTCTCCTCAGGAAAATTAAATCATACGTTATCACTGGTAGAATACTTAACATAATTACCTCCTTCTTAGATAAGAGAGAAATCCAGGTTGTCCTCGACGGTCGTACATCTAAACAGTGTGATATAAATGCGAGAGTGCCTCAGGGGTCTATCCTCGGGCCTCTATTGTTCCTAATATTTATTAATGACCTCCCCGACAAAACTGCCTCTGAGATTAGTATATATGCTGATGACACCACGCTCTATAACAGGCATGACAGGAAAACATATATTCTTATATATAGTATTATATATAAGAATATATATGGTCTTTAACATAGTATTGATATTAAGGGGTATATGTATTATGGTTATATAGAGGGTGTATAGTTGCTGTGCGGTAATTTATATTAACGGTTTGTTAGATGTCTATTTTCTATGGAGTGAGTAATTTTGATTACTTTGGTGGGGGTTTATGTAAGGTTGTAAAACTGAAAGGTAATATGTGGCAATATATTTATAAGTTTCTACTGTTATGATATAGGGAGTATGATCATAAGGGGGCGGTCGGAGATTAGGGTTGCAAAACCATAGCTACTTATGAGAGTGATAAAAATATACCAAATAATAGTAGGGTAATTATAATAGTACGGAAGATAATAGTAATGACATTTATAATAATAATAATAATAATAATAATAATAATAAATCTGAAAATAAATTAAATGTAAAATTGAAACTTAAAAAAAACATTTAGATGTAAAATCGAATATTAAGAAAAATAAATAAAATAAAATTAAAGGTAAAATTAAAAGTGCACATTAAAATTAAACATTAAATATAATCCAAATTACTGTTAATAACAGTTAAAATGGGGCTAATGATAGCGGTTATGGTAGCAATGACAGGGATAATAATAATGGTATCAATTAGAATGATGATTATAATAATAATGATGATGATATAAGCAATAATAATTATAACAACAGTAATAGCGTTAAAAACAGTGCAGTAATAATAAAGATAATAATAAAGGCAGTAGTAAAAATACTTCTACCACTACCTCTAACATCACCACCACTATTACCAATAATAACAATGTAAATACTGTTCATACTATTATGGGTGCGTAAAAGAAAGGGATACATACAAGTGGGGGGTATAATATAAGAAAATGGGGTTGAGGAGTTAGGGGTAAGTGGACTCGTATAAAAATGTAAAATCGAGAGTATATATATATATATATATATATATATATATATATATATATATATATATATATATATATATATATATATATATACGCATACGCATACATATATCCGTATAAAAAATAGATGTATAATAAGCCGGGAAAGCGTAAGTCTTCGGTGAACAAAAGGCCCCTGTCTTTAAATTAAAGGATTGCTTCATTAGGAATGGTAGTTTCAAGCGTCCACCTTAATACTTTAAATTTCTTGAAGTTCGATTATAATTTATGTTTATATAGACAGGCCAGGCCTAGAAAGCTGAATACATACTTTCTCGTTTATGAACCCGAGTTATAGGCCCATCGAATCGCCATAACTACTTTATGTAGTAGTTTTAATCTCAAAGAGATGCAAGAAGTAAAGTTTATAGCAGTGTTTTAAATTTCCATATTTCTCCAAATAATTTATTCCGTAAATGTCTTACTCTGGTGAATTCTTATTCATCCTAATTTGGCTGGGAAAAACTGTATTTTTTCAACGGAGGCTCTAGTTATGGAAATTACCCATAGCTGGACTACTTCAACTGTGTCCAAATCTAGGTTATATTATCAGTAGGAATTATCATCTAGATGGAGTGCTTAGCTGGTAGTCGGAGGGGGTAGGATAGGGATAGGGATATGTCTGTATGGGTGGCGGTGGTGGGGTGGGTTAAATCGGGGGGAGCTTTTCTTAGGTTATATTTTCGGTACATTTAAAAGTTTTAATGTAATGTGGAGGGCTTAGTGTAAATCTAATACGCTGATTTTTAAATAATTTCTTATTGGGTGTGGGGGGGGGCTCGCCAGTGGGGTTTAGGGGTGGTGGTTAGATAGTTCTAAATTTAGGTTTTAAGTCTTTAGCCCTGTGAGGTGGTTCCTAAGCTATTTTTTCATTGGACTATGATTTTATATTGTTTAGATTATATGACTTGGTTGCAATTTAACAGGTGGAATAAAGTGTATATGTTTATGAGGGTAGGGTTTGTTAGACAAAGTAGTTTATGGGCTTATTATTAAGGCATATATATTGTTAATTAGGCATTGCCAAGATGCAGGCTATTCTAGGTTGGAAATTTATTTAAATTATGTAATGGTTGTGTGTTCAGAGGGCGTGGTAATGTTTTATATTAAAGAGTTGAAGTTTTTTATGGCGATTTTTTCAGATCGCGGGAGATTATGTGTGGTTTAAAAACAAACAAAAAAACTAATAAATTTAGTTTGGGGTGTTGTCTAATAGTTCTATACTAGGGGAAACGGTTAGTGATGTATATTGCCGCATTTTATGGATAGCGAGGAAGTGCATTAAGCTAGTTCCTGATCGATTGTGCAGTTTCAGTGGAGTTAATTGCATTTACGTATCTGAACTTTCTCTTGTGTCTGCAACTGCAAATCATCTCTTGTTTTGAATTAAGAATGTTTATTTTTTTAGGCGCCATTATATTATCAGTCGCCCCTGCGTTACATAAGAGGCAGTATTTAGGCTGTATGATTTGGATTCTCTTAGTATTTTCCATTTTAATGTAAAGTCTATTTTGTTTTGTTTCAGGTTTCTAACTAGGTTAGATAGGGTAGTTTTTGTTTTAGTGTTCTCCTTTGATAATGATTGTAAATGGTTTGCAATTCTGGCCTTTATCGGGAAGGAGGATAATCCTATGTAGGTATGTAATATAGGACTTATGTGGGGTGTATCTAGAGGTTCTTCATTTATCTGGGGGTGGTCTGAGTTTCTATGTTCAGGTTTTATGGATTTTATACCTATCTGCTGTGTGGTCAGTTGTTCAGATTGTGTACTATTGCTTATTGGGTTATGTGGATTCTCTCCGGTGTAACTGGTACTATAGGTTTGGGACGTCAGGTTATTACTTGTCGTATTAGGCGGGAGTTGTGTTACTGTACATGAATATATGACGTCTGAGTGTACACAGTCATTCTCCAGTGGGCGGATTGGGTCGTTACAATTGCAGTTTGGTTGGGCTAGACTAGGATTGCCATTAATTATTTTTTGCAATGATTCTATTTTTTATTATTAGTGCTTATAATAGTTTGTGTTACATTAGTATATAAGTCATACTCTTCTTGCCCTATTATATATATAGGTATATATATGTATATATATATATATATATATATATATATATATAAGACTTAAAACAATTAATTTTGTAATAATTATTTCAAGTCCTTTCCTTAAAAGTTGAAATCGACAATCGCTCACTTAAGCTCACATGCATATTATAATCATTAGATCACAATAGCCGAATGTTACGACATTTTGAAAAATAAATGTTTAATTTAAACGACATTTCTCGCAGTTGAGATTGGCTGTGAGGTTTGTTTCTTGCTAATGGAGTAAGTGACCGTGTTTTAATTTATCGATGATTGTGTGAATGTATTAAAAAATTATTATTGTAATAATGATATATATATATATATATATATATATATATATATATATATATAATTTATATAAAGCTGAATGTCTGTGTGTATGTGTGTTGCTGTCTGGGCAGGAATAGGCTCCTATATGGTTGACTAGTTTAAAAAAGAACTGATTACATATAATGATAGAAGATTTATCGAGACACAGGAATGTGTATGTTTGATCTGGCGGAACAGTGGTTCATTAAAATTGTAAAGACTGTGTTCGCGCATGGTCCACAAAGTATAGAAATAAAAAAATTAAAAATTAAAAAAAAAAACGTTCACAATTGTTTTTGATATAGATGTACATAATAATACTTTGATAAGTATATTTTAACTTAAACAGGGATGGTGTAATAAAATTTTGGGATCTGCGTTCGTGCCTAGCCTCCATAGAATGGAAATAGGCACACACTTTAATAAAGACTTTTCATATTTATCTACGTAAGTATACTTTGATAATTATGTTTCAGTTTGAAGCAATATGGTATAATAAAATTTTGGGGTTTCGTTCGCGCCTGATCTCCATAGAATGGAAATATGCCACAAAGTTTAACAAGGTTTTTTAATATACATCCACATAATATTGCTATAAGTGTTTCAGTGTAAACAGGTATGCTATAATAAATTATAGGGTTTTCCTATTTTATTTTTACTTTCATCATATTTTGCTATGATTTTGATACCCCCAAATTCGAAGCTATCTCATTACAACCCTTCCTTTTCATAACCTATCATACTTTCATAAATCAGAGTCTATTTTCTGTAGGCTGTTTTTGAACCCAGTCAAGGACTGGTACTTTTGCTAGTATATATATATATATATGTATATATAAATATATATATAAATATATATATAAATATATATATATAAATGTATGTATAAATATATATATATAATATATATATTTATAAATATATATATATAAATATGTATATAAATATATATATATAAATATATATATATAAACATATATATATATAAAATATATATAAATATATATATATAAATATATATATAAATATATATATATATATATATATATATATATATATATTTATCCATTTATTGTATACTGTGAAACAGCTGGGTCGGTGTTTCTTTTACATTTTCCATGGACGTAATTTATGTGACTGTAGTGTATGGTTTCTATCGGAATGTCTTCTAAATATCGAAAATCGATAACTGAAAAAATCCGATTGAAAACGAAGTCCGATTTTGACAAAAGTTAAGACTTTTATGAAACCTCACATCGCAAGTGCATGTGAGAAGTTTTATAACGGTTCAAGCAGAAATTCTCAACCTATAAAAATAAGCTTTTCTTATAAGACAGGAGCAGGTTCGAAATAAATGTCTGTTAATAGAGCACACTTGACCCATGATAGTTGACCTTTGTAGGTTTAACTTTAATCGGAATGACTTTGTCAAACTATTTAAATACAATCAGCAGCTGCTTCTTAAATAAGACAGGGGCACATTCGAAATGCATGCTTTTGTTTAGAGAACAATTTAACCATGATACTTATTGTTGTATTTCACATTATAATAAAGTCATTGCTTATAGATAATTTTGTAAAATCAACTATTCTCTTCAGCGCAATATAGACTAAATGAATGCATGTAAGACTGTGCAGCTTTCTTTCCGGCACACTGCAACTAGTCCTTACAAGTGTAGGCAATCAGATGATTTGCATAAATATGGGCGATGTCACATAATTTGATAACAATACAGACTCGAAGTGTATAACATTCGATTATCTTTATTCGATCTCGGGCAATGTCAGATCTTCCTGTTAGTATATATATATATATATATATATATATATATATATATATATATATATATATATATATATATATATATCTGTTCAAGGGAATTAACCATATACCCAAATCTATAGAAAAAAGACTAAGCTCTAACTCCTCCAACCCAACTATATTTCATAAACACAAACCATTCTACGAGAGCGCTTTAAAAAATGTGGCTACCCCAATACTACATTAACATATCTGGAACCTAACATCTCAAATAACAATACTACTAATATTAAGAAGAGAAAGAATAGAACCCGCAAAGTCCTCTGGTTCAATCCTCCTTACAATAATATGGTAAAATCTAAACTAGGCAAACATTTTTTCATGTTAATTAAAAAACACTTCCCCCCAATAATATTTTGCATAAAATCTTTAATAACAACACTATCAAATTAAGTTACAGTTGCACCAATAACCTTGAAAATATAATTAAAAAACACAACAAAATACTAAATAACAACAACAATAAAACTAACAATCAAAGCAAATGTAACTGCATTATTAAATCCAGATGCCCACTCCAACAAAACTGCCTCACAACAAACGTAGTATATAAAGTCTATATCGACCCGCTAGTTCGCACCCTCTTACTACCATCAGTAATCAACTTTAATCCGCATTAAATATCTTCCCCCCTCCTCCTCTCTCCCCCCAGGTATATGTCGACCCCCCCTCCCTTCATACCTTCCCCCCAGCATCCGCATCCATCTCGAACTATATAATTATATGTTTTAATTTTAAGAAGATATTAATAGAATCTCTAAAAAATCAAAAATCCGGCGTCAATCACGTTGCCATGGTGACAATAGTTACCAACTGCCACAGTAGCTACTGATCACTTACTCCCACTCCGTCTTACACAACAACAGATACCATGACGCTAAAAACCTCTACTCCCACCACTCCCCTCTAAGTATTTTCAACATTTAACGTCTATTTTCCTTTCTTTCTTTTTTCTTTCTCCAAAAAGTACCTAATAGAAGCTCGGTAGCGTCTCTTCACAACTGAAATTCTAATATAAAACCTCCTCACACTACCACACGACCTCCCCCTCTATTTAATAACCCCCCAATAACTTTATATCCATTTCTGTAAGTTTAAATTTCAGTCCACCTATAAATTCCGATGAAATTGGTACTCTACCCCATCTCTTGGGGTGAAAGTCCAATGGAAACAACAATGTAAATTTATTATGGGCTCAATAAAAAATTAAAAAATTATATATATATATATATATATATATATATATATATATATATATATATATATATATATACATACATATTCGATATATATATATATTTATATATATAATATATATATTTATATATATAATATATATATTTATATATATATATATACTAACATATATATATATACTAACATATGTATATATTTATATATATATTATATATATAAATATATATATATTATATTTATATACATATAATATATATATATATATATATATATATATATATATATATATATATATATATATATATACTAACAGGAAGATCTGACATTGTCCGAGATTGAATAAAGATTATCGAATGTTACACCCTTTATATATATATAAATATATATATATATATATATATATATATATATATATATATATATATACATACATACATACATACATACATAAGAACGTAGTTAATAAAACATGTTAAAAACACTTTGAAAAAGAGTTAAAAAATTTCATTCTAAACGCATGTGTCGTTTTAAATTCTTTTTTTTTCGCACATCTTTTGCTTGCCCCCATTTGTGAATTATTCCACGGATTTCTGCTTTTTGGGGTTACTTTGTGTCATCTTCCAATTACGCGATTCCCTTGGGGTTTTCTTGTGGAAATAGAAAACGTAACCAACTCTTTTGGATTATGATTTTTGGATTTTACCGTTATTGGATACTTTACCCTTCACCAGACTATCCATTCACGTGAAATTACCTTTTTTTCACCATATTCCCTCTCTTTCACTATATGTTACCAAGAAAAATCTTCGCCTTACTTGTAGTTTCATCAAATACATTTGCAAGCAATATCCGATCCTGCATTTTCCTAAATCCGACCCTCCGATGAAAAGGAAAGTATTTCTTTGAAACTCCATTGATTTAGGTCTATCCACTTATTTTGTGCTTCCTTTTTAAAATTAAATGTTTTAAACTATTTTTCAAAATGTTATTTAACATGTTTTATTAACTACATGTTTTTATTATAAGCTCTATTTCGTATTTGGTTTCATGGAGCTTTTACATCTGATTGAGATTACTTTATAAATAAAAACTCTTCATTATTTATAATATACTTTAGTTTTGCCATCTTGAATAACTTTGGTAAACTTAACTGTAATACTTATTTCATTATATATATATATATATATATATATATATATATATATATATATATATATATATATATATATATATATAAGGTGACCCAAAGGACACAGGATATTCAATTGTTTTTTTCTGAGCATTTTACAATCAATAGAGAAAAAAGGCCTAATGTTCTGAGGTGATGCATTTAATATAATAAACTAGTTATGACCAAAGTTTCATTTCATTCGGAGTAAACACGAAGAAACGGTGCCTAATTTAAGTTGGGGCCCGTTTTTTGTGGGTCAACCTGTATATACAGGGTGATCCAAAAAAAAAAAAACGTGATATCTCCCTTATTTATTCACCGATATTCCTTACTTTACAGGACATGGCAGAATCAACGATCGTGAGTACACCAAGACACCAGTGAGAGTTGGGACATAGAACACACTGTGTTAAATTACGTTCGGACAAAACACTAAGAAACGGGCCCTAATAAGAGTTAGGCCCGCTTTATTTGGGTCACTCTGTATATATGTGTGTATATATATATGCATATATTTATATATATATATATATATATATATACCTATATATACATACATATATATATATATATATATATATATATATA
The DNA here is from genome assembly GCF_053919585.1 of Euprymna scolopes. Classification (NCBI taxonomy): domain Eukaryota; kingdom Metazoa; phylum Mollusca; class Cephalopoda; order Sepiida; family Sepiolidae; genus Euprymna; species Euprymna scolopes. The sequence continues at coordinate 125,130,708 of NC_136495.1, forward strand.
GTTGTTGAGGCAAAGTTTGAGGATGTGTAGTATTGTGCTCAGCAGATGAAAAAAAGGTATTTGTAAAAAGTTTTGCTTATCGATATTTCATTGAATTGTAGGTACATAGTGAAGAATATGGATACTTTCACAGTTTTTTTTTAGTAAAACATGTGTTCACTGTTTATGTTTTACTGGCTAAAACCATAGAATAGAACTGAGACAGGCACTATATAAAGTCAGATGCACGTAATACTTAATTTATCTCATATGCGTATATATGACAATGATACAATATGCATATTCATATATACATGCATATGTACATGATAATGTGAGTATTTTCGTTGATCGTTTGTGATCTAGACCATGATCATGCATTTGTTCGGTTGGTTTCGGAGATGGCTTGTTAGACCGGTTCAGGCTGTTAAATATTTCCAGCATGTTGGGCACCTGCAAGATGATTCTATAGCAGAGGTGCTAACGTTTCTGTTTATTTTAATGTCACGGTTACTTTTACGTTCATCATTCCATTCTTCATCTTCTTCGCCTGTCAATGAAGAAGGCAAAACAATTATTTAACCATTAAACAATTGTAACCCCTTTGTGAGTTGCGACATGCCAGGAATACATTTTTGGGAGGTGGTTGTTCAGTGATTTATAATAAAAACCGAATTGGTTGAGTGAGAATTAAGATTGCTCTTGCAACTTTTCCGCTGTTTTCCCACGGGCTTTTTTTCTCTTTACACTTCATTGTAAATGACGTGTTTTGGGAGACCTGAACCAGGCATGCGGCATACATGATCTGCCTAACGAACCTGTCATTACTGTAAAATGGATTGTACTGGCAAAAAGTTTGAATGGGCTAAAAACTCCGTGTCTGATATCTTGTTTTGCAAATTGATTTCATACAATCTACGGAGACAGGCCATATGAAAATAGTTAAGTTTTTTGGCAGGCTTATGTCATATACGGTTCATAAGCATACATTAGAATTATAAAGACCACAGCTCGGTGTACGTGTAGTTTTAAATAACAATATACATACACATCCGCACACTTATTCATATACACACACATATATATGTAAATATCTACCTACTAGTCTATATTATGACTTTTATTTTACCTCTTAGTACATACAGCGACTCGCCTTCCCAAATGGTCACTCATCTGGTACTGGCCAGGTGCAACGTTGCTTAACTTCGTTGATCCTCGAGAGAGGTAAAATACCAGGTTGAGAAACTGGCGCGGTATATCCTTCTCTTGAGGGTAGCTGAGAGTCTCTCAAGCCGTGGTAGGCATTTCATCTAGTGACGCGTCACGATAAAAAATACCCTTGATCGCCCTGGCGAAGAATCAAGTATTCAATTACAAAAAAGATTTGAATTACACCAAAATCTTGTGTAGAGAGTTCAACCTTGGCTGCGGCCGCGCTAGATTGATGGACAGTTAGCTATTATTAGGTATTTAAAAATATAATGATATCTACTCCTAGCAAGGTGACCCGAGGTCGCCAGTTCTTGAATGAGAACTAACGAATATTTCGCACTACAATATTTATATTGTCATCAAAGTTAGTAAAATCGCTCATTTTATATTAAATCACGGTAAACCGGGGGAATTTTACATGCTTCTCTTAAGGACTTATTTCACAATAATTTTTAGTCTATATTGCATTGCAGAGAATCTACTGTTGGTTTTATAAAATTATCTTTTTTATATAAATATTATAAATACAGTTTTAGATGCATAAGTAAAGTATACAAATAATAAACTTGTGCTCTAAAAATAATTTTAAAGAAACATTTGGACAGCGCTTCTCAACATGGTATTTTACCTCTCTTATATCAAAAGAACGTAATGTTGATTTTATATGTTTGGTCTTACTTTCTGTATGGTAAAAAAGCCCTTGAATTTCAATTTAAGATAAATTAGTCGATTATTATGTAAAATTCTGATGTAAACAGAAAAATTAATTCCGAAGGCGCCTCTGTCATATCAAAGAAGCTACTGTTAATTTTATATGTTGAGGTTTTCGATTCGCGTGTTAATAACATTTCTCAAATTCACTTGCGGTATTAGTTTGTGTAAAGTTTTAACTTGGATAAGATTCGTCTGTCTCTGCTTTCAAGTGATTATTTCGATTATCAATTATCGATACTTATCGAAGGCATTCCCCTAGAAAACTTATCGGGAAACATTACCAGGTACATAAAGTACCTATGCGTTGAGTTTCATAAAAATAGACCCAACTGGTTTCGATTTAATAGGACACTGAATAACAGAGATATAGTAACACAAATTTCTTTGTATATAATAGTATATATATATATATAATAGTATATATATATATATATATATATATATATATATATATATATATATATATACTAATACGTATTATATCATTACACATTTTATAAGTATATATATATATATATATATATATATATATATATATATATATATTATTAATACCTGTATATATATTTATGGATGAATGTATACATCTATTAAAATATAAAACTAAAAATGGTTTGCTTGGGTGTTGAAAACGTTCATCCGCTTCGGCCTTTCGATGCGCACGCTTAAAAAAGATATTAAAAGCATGTTTTTAAATCGATAATTTACGAGCATTATTCTTTATTTTCTTTATTTTCAAATAGAATTTCAAATTTTATTTTTCTACAATCCTAACATAAAGAAAACGAATATAAATAACTAAACAAAACTGAAAATATTTTTTAAATTGTTTTGCTCTACAAAAAAAAAATAAATTGTTCCTCCTAAGTGTTTTACTTTTTTGTACATTTAAAAACAATACAATGCATTATTTTTATTTATACTTAAGCCTTTGATATTTTATATATTGGCATTAAATAACAGTTCTTTTTCTGAATTTTTTTTTTTTTTACAGAATTTTAAAGTAAAAAGAAAAAACGATATAAAACCGAAGATAACAAAAATGAAAAATGTACATTTTTAGTGCCCCAAATTTTTAAAACCATTATTTCTGTTGTATATTCATTGCAAGTGTGAATTGTTATTAAACAAAAAATGTTTTTCTAAGGTAAAAATAGCTAAAAAAGAAACTGTTTTATTTATTTACATTTTTTCTAAAATATGTTTGGTAAATTTTACTATTTTGTTTTAATGACCTTTAAAGATAAGATAACATAAGGAATTTAAAAAAAAAGTAACATTTTAGAGTGGACAATCAATTTCCTAAAAAAATTACCATAAAATATGAAACAACGAGGCATGTATTTGTTAGCATTTCTCAAGTTTTGTGGTGGTACAGAGATAGAAAACAGAGTGGGGAAATAAGTTTCAAACATTACAAAAATGCGTCGCAAAACACTTCAAAACGTGTTTGTGTGGGAATGTGGGGTGGACTTCTCATTCATTCAAGATTCGTTTTAATAAGGTCTCACTTAATTATTACTTAATCAATTAATTATTAATATTTTCTGACGGTTTAAGGCTGTTAACACACAAAATCAACTAGTGTAAACATGTACAATGCACATTCTTTCGTTGTATTATTTTTCGCCTCTTTCCAATTTTTTAACAAATAATACCACTTTATATAAAGGGTTTTTCATTAAATCTTAACGACAGGATGTAAAGACCTTTATGATTTTATGTTTTCTGTATTTCTCCACTGGCCTCCTTGATGTTAACCTTTTCGCGCATGACTGCAATCAAAGTTAGTGCGCTTATATAGTAATTTTGTGTATTCAATTGAACTTTATAAATTAATTCTCTAAGTTCATTATTCCATAGTTAGCTATAACATTTACTGACCCAATGGTCACGGGTATTCTAGTACGTATATATATATATATATATATATATATATGTATATATATATACATATATATATATACATATATATATATATATGTATATATATATATATATATATATATTTATAGTTATGTGTCGGAAGTAGAGTAAAAAGCACATCTTATTTTTCTTTTATTAATATTATTTTTTCCTTGTACACATTTTTGTAAATTATTCCATGGATTTCTGCCTTTGGATTATTATGGACCATCTTCTTCCAGTTACGGGATTTCCTTGGATTTTACTTGTATAAATGGAAATTCTTTTAACTTTCTTGAAGTTTTACATTTGAATTTTACCGTCACTGGATTTTTTATCTTCCACCAGACTATCCATTAATGTGTAATCACCTTTTTCTTTACCATATTCCCTCTGCTTAACTTATTTTGTTTTCAAGTAAGGTCTTTGACTTATTTCTTGTTTCATCAAGTAATTTTGCATGCAAAATCCGATCCTGCATTTTGCTAATTCCTACCCTCTGATGAGAAGGAGAGTATTTCTTCGAAACTCCGCGGATTAAGGACTATCCATTTATCTAGTGTTTCCTTTTCAGATTAAATATGTTTTTAACTCATTTCAAAGTCTTTTTTAACATATTTCATTAACTGTTTGCTCATATATATATATATATATATATATATATATATATATATATATATATATATATATATATATACTAGCAATCGGTGCCCGGCGTTGCCCAGGTGTTTTGAAGTGTATGCTGAGGAAAAAAAAAAGGTCAATTTTTTTAAACTTTGACCCCTATTATGACCTCTTAACATTTATTGTTTAGGGATCAAGTAAAGTTAATAAGTTAGATCCATGTCCAAGGAATCTATATATAAAATATCACGTGTTCAGACCTTAAATTGTAGGAGGAGTTTGGTAGAGTTCTCAAAGGTCTAGTTGTTGAATATTGACCACTTAATCGCCAAATTTCTGTCGAAAACCTATCACATCGATTTCCCAAATCTCAGTACCCTGTATATCAAATTTCGAATCTGTAGGCTTAAAATTGACAGAGTTTTAGCGTAGGGAAATGCACACAGACGCACAGACACACACAGACACTATCACTTATACATATATATAAACATGAACATCATATATATAAGGATAATAGTACGCCATATATATAACAAAATACCATTATTTACTGAAGTGTAAGGAAACCCCAGGGGAACTTTACCCAAAAATAAATCTATATTTTTTTGTGTGTATTGATAGTCTAGTACTTATACAGTTTAGTGACGACATTAAAAAATGGAAATATTGAAAAAAAATTTTATTGTACGTAACTGAAGTTCTCCGAAAAAAAATTCACTTCATTTGATCAAGTAGTTTTTTTTACAGCGAAAAACAATGATTTATCACGGCTACGTCAACGTGGCCATTTTGGAAATGTTATTGCAGGCCCAGGAATTCCCCAAGGGCAGGTAACTGCCGCACATAGCAGAATACCTCCATTTTAGGCCAATCTAGCCCTTTCCCCCCCCCACCAGAATGAGATTTTTTTTTTTTTTTTTGCGAAGACAGATGCCATGTTTGGAGTGTTTTTTGTTTTTTTTAATTTGTAACAGAAGTAAATAAACGAAGTTTCGAAGTTATCCATGCGTGTCCAACTGGGCATGTTTCGAAAATAATCTCGTATAAAAATTCTTCAATTCTTTGCAGTCTTCAATTTCTTTGCATATTCAATAGTATTCTTATTTAAAAAAAAAAATACGCAAAAAAATTCCAGATTTAAAAAAAAAAAAAACGTAAAAAAATTGCAGATGTGTTGTGGGTTGTGCGCATCTCAATATGGCGAGAAAAAAAAGGCTAGATTGCGAAATTTGGCATAAAATGGAGGTATTCTGCTAGGTACATTTCCAAAATGGCCACGTTGACGTCGTCGTGATAAATAATTGTTTTTCGCTGTAAGAACAAACTACTTGATCAAATGAAGTGAAATTTTTTCTCGGAGAACTTCAGTCTATAACAGTTACGTAAATAAAATGTTTGTTTCAATATTTCCATTTTTTAATGTCGTCACTAAACTGTATAAGTATCGATAGTCTTATCAACACCCCTTTTTTCTATTTATTTAAAAAGAAAATACAACTTTATACAAATTCCCTATTAGTTTTTTTTTTCGGTTCTCTTATACGATGATCATCTTTATTTAACTATTACGTGTAATTATATTCATACAGATATTCTATATGATTTACATTTGCGTAATATTTGCGTAGAAATGAAGAAAATAAAATTTACTGTGTATTTATCGTGTTGCCATAACAACGTGACGTAGCCAAGGACGGTAGTGGACGTGAGTGTGTGTGCGTGTGTGCGCGTGTTTTCGTGCTGTATTGTTTGTAGTAGTAGTAGTACTAATAATCTGTCCAGCGTTTGCTTTCTGAATGGCGGACGTTGAGTCGGAGGTTCGATTTTTAGATTGTAAGTTAGTTTCGTATTTTTCTAATTTGTAAATGGCAAGTTAGACAAAAATTAAACCCTTCCAAGATGGACAATAAATAAGACCAAAATATTTTATGGTAAAGTTAAGAGCGTAAGAACTATACTTTTTTAGGAGATGTGATTATTGGATTAACCAATCAGAAATCGTCTGTGGCACACACATCTCTGTTTTTATAGATATATAGATATATATATATATATATATATATATATATACAATACATTCAACACTATAACAATCTTTGTTCTTTATATCTTAGGTCTGTTTCTCTTCCTACTCACTAAATCGTATACCATTATTTATTCTCCGCATCAAATGTTCTAGTAGAAGCCAATTTAATATGCATTATTGAAGAACCCAGACATCGACCTATCTGTGCTTTTGGACGTACACGTTACATATCCCACCCTCTCCCCTTCGAAGCCTCGCTGCACTTTCTTTTTTTCCTATACATGTATGTCTGTGCGTAAGTATAACTGTCACTATCTTTAAACGTTTACTATGTTTCTCGCTTATCTTTGCAAGGTTTAAAATTTATTAGTTTGCCTTCAAAATCGCGTTCATTCCTTAATCGTTTTAAATACCGTTATCAGTTTCGTAGTTTATATAGCCTTCAAACGCATTAACCATTTTTTCATTATTTAAAATCATCGTCCTACGTGTAAAATTGCAGAAACAATTTTATTTCACCAATGGCCGATCTTAGATATTTACTTATCATACAGAAATAGACTTACCCTGTCCATTTCCACCTCTCTATTTGTACTATATATATATATATATATATATATATATATATATATATATATATATATATATATATATATATATAGCTACTTAATTTGAACTATCTCCGGCAGATTAATTCTGTAATTGTATTTATAATGAAATTTCATACACAGCTCGTAAATAAATTTAGTTGAATAGATAAAAAATGCATTTGAATATTCGTTTACTCGCTTTTTAAAGGTTAATTGCTGAGCCTGGAATGCTGTAACATATTATTAAACGACAGACGGTAAAAAAAAAAAAAATTATTTGCATAGTATTGAAAAGAGAAAATTTTAACACAGTTATTCAGAAAAATTGATAGAATGCGTAAACATATAATTTCCTTTTCTATAAATTATATCACACTTATTCCTATTACTATAAATATATTGCCACCTCCTTACACTAATAATAGTACGTAAGCATTATATGCCTGACTACGCGTATGTATACAATTATAAATATCTAAACTTCATATATATATATATATATATATATATATATATATATATATATATATATATATATATACTAGCAAAAGTACCCGTCGTTAACTGGGTTCAAAAACAGCCTACAGAAAATGGACTCTGATTTATGAAAGTATTATAGATTATGAAAAGGAAGGGTTGTAAATTTAGGTTGAATTTGGGGGTATCAAAACCAAAGCGAAATATGATGAAAGTAAAAATAAAATAGATAAACACCATAATTTATTATACCATACCTGTTCACAGTGAAACTGAAATATCACAATATTCTGTGGATCTATATTTAAAAACCTTGTTAAACTTTGTGACATATTTCCATTCTATGGAGATCAGGCGCGAACGAAAACCCCATAATTTTATTATACCATATTTCTTCAAACTGAAACACAATTATCAAAGTATACTTACACAGATATATATGAAAAGTCTTTATTGAAGGGTGTGCCTATTTCCATTCTATCGAGGCCAGGCCCGAACGCAGACCCCACAATTTAATTATACCAAACCTATTTAAGTTAAAACATACTTATCAAAGTATTATTATGTACATCTATATTAAAAAAAACTTGTAAACTTTTTTTTTTTTTAATTTTCAATTTTTTTTATTTTCATACTCTGTGGACCAGGCGCGAACGCAGGTCCCACAATTTTAATGAACCACTGTTCTGCCAGATCAAACATACACATTCCTGTGTCTCGATATATCTTCTATCGTTATATGTAATTAGTTTTTTTAAATACTCAACCATATAGGAGCCTATTCGTAACCAGACGCACACACACCCACACATTCGGCTTTATATATATATATATATATATATATATATATATATATATATATATATATATATGTGTGTGTGAGTGTGTGTGTGTGTAAGTTGTTGTTGAGGAAGGTGGTAGAGGTGTTGGATGAGGGTTAATTACGATTTCCTGTGGTTAATCAGTCGAGAGGTGTATTGCTTATACTTTCTATCTCGTCGTCCATGCTATCTTAGCTTACTGTGCAGTTTGCCAAAAATTTCCATTAAGCTGATGTAACATACACATTCAACAATTTCCACTATGTTGACTTCCACTGATGGCTAAAGAGTATTCCTATGAATAATTCTATGTCTTCTCAAACAAGCAGTTGACTGGCAAACTCTGCTGCATATGAAACAAATCGTTGAGTTCGGACTAGTATGTACAAAGTTTACCTATACAGATGTTTTTTTGTGACTTAAGGTTGTTTACGTATGCAGCCTTTGACAGAAGCGTTTCTTCACAGGTGTCGTTTCCCCAGCTATTTTTGTCATGGTTAAGAACAACAATTAAACCTTTTTGAAGCTCTCACTTCAGATTGCTTTGGATCTACTTTCTTTTCTCTAGAGCATCACCATTTCACGTACAAGCTTTCACCACTTCGGCCTTTGTAAATAAGCTCCCTTTACATGTGAATGTTGATTTGCAGGGCTTTCACATTGTTCTTTATACCATCCCTGAACCTCTTTTTAGGCTTATGTTGAAAGCGCTTGCCATTTTTCAGCTCCCCATAAAGAATCTGTTGTATATATATATATATATATATATATATATATATATATATATATATATATATATATATATATATATATGCATGTGTGTGTAATAATTGTATTGATTTTTTTTTCTTAAATGTATATCCAATGAAACTCACCTGATTTTGAAAATGTTCTTAATGCAGGACGCACCTGATATATAGTCTGTTTATTATACAAACATTGTTAGTTACATATTTGCATACTTGTTTCAGTTGAATACAAATCATACGTCATCAGACCAAAAAAGAAATCGATATTGAAACGAGAATCAAGATTACATTAGTTTTATAGGATATCTGGGAGTGGTTAACGTTCTGGAAGAAAGCGGGGTGTATACCTTGTGAATGTGAGCAGAAAAGTGTTTTTGGGTGGAACATGTGGCGAAGGAAGCGAATAGAGGTTAGGGAGAAGGGGGGATTTCGTATGGTTAAGCCGTCTCAGTGGAGATGTGTTAAGGTGTGTTATTTATTGGTCTAAACTTTCGCTTTGATCAAAAGTCATATTGTAGTTTTATATTTGCTAGTTCCCTATTTTAGATTTTATGGTCGTTTTTTTTTTCTTTTCTGGTGGCGAATTCATTTACCTATTAACAAGTTCACTAGAAATATTGTATATAAAACACTTTTGTAAATTATTTCATGTATTTTTCATTTTTTAAATTATATATTCAACTCAAATCTTATTACATTTTATCCAAACATGCACAAGTTAGGAACAAGATAATTGTATTGAAAATATCATTTCATGTAATTTACACGGATTCTGCTATATTCTATATACCCTCTAATTCAATACGATAGGATTTGTTATTTTGTGTGTCAGGCTTACACCTTTTTTTCCAAATGACTGCCGTTTAATTTTTATCTATCCTTTTTTTAAAGTAACTCTGTATCTTTGACAGATCAATTAACCGATTTACTTTGCAAAAATTTTGCAAAACTAAAAACATACCTTTTTACTGCAACAAATAGGCTATTCTATTTCATAATTAAAAAGGGGGCATGTTGATAGTGATACGTTTATATTCCAAAAATATGTGCGAGTGATTTGACATTGGTTCATAATAGTCGTTATTGGTTTCATTTAATTTTGTATGTTCTTATTTGTTTAATAAAACGAAATAATTATGTTATTTGTCCATCAAAACAAAATAAAATTAATTTCGTTAAAAATGTAATTATTTCTTTGCTTTTTTTATTCACAAGTTTTCCTTTACATATTCTTATAACAAATGTTCTCAATTTTTATTTAGACATAAGATAGTTTAATCTATTTTAGAACATTAAAAAATATTTAATATGAGTGTGAAAAGTGTCCATTGATGTGTTAGGGTAAAATTCAAATTTCAAATTCGATTAACAATTCTATATATGTTTTTTATTATTTTGTTTTATTCTATAAAATTTAGGATTTTACTCTCTGGTACATGCACAAGTTGTTAAGAAATAATGTATTTTTTTAGTTATTCTGTAGGTAAAACAACCTCTGTTCTCTCGAATATATATATATATATATATATATAAACAAAGTAACTGAAATGCTGAGACTGATACTACACTCAGAAATTATGTATTGATTTCGAAAAGCTGCTGAAATAGTTTATGATTTAAACATTACTTTATTTCAAGTATATTTTTAACAGTGGTATGGGGGATATAAAGTCAGTCCAGGAAATAGCTGAAACTGTTTACGATTTAAATATTACTTTATTTCATGTATATTTTTAAACGTAGGGTGGAGGATATTAAATCAGTGCCGGAAATAGCTGAAACCGTTTACGCACTAAACATTACATCATTTCATTATAATTTTCATAATACATCAAAGTTATTATTTTAGTAAGATTGGGTAATAATGTAGATTATGAAACATTCTAGTAAAAATTAGTAACATATCCAAGATTTATGAAAAATGATGAAATCTGAGTTAATTGATTGGTGTGTTTGTAATGAAATCACTGGCCTAGACAATATATCAAAGTTATTATCTTAGTAAGGGCGGGCAATACAATGTTAACAACAAGGCTAGAATGATATGATGGTGTCTTCATTCATTCTGAACGCCCATAGAATGCACAGCAGCAATATATTACATATGAAAGATACCACTGTTTTATTTTCACAGGTCCTGTTTGTTATTATTATTATTATTATTATTATTATTATTATTATTATTATTATTATTATTATTATTATTTACTATGGGTTTGAACTCCCTAATAATAAGATATTTTCAATGGAGTCTAAGTGGCAAGAAGTCTTCCCAAATGTCTTCGATAACTATTTCAAACGACTGCCAAATGGAAATTGCTAATCTTTTGGACTTGACTGGCATTAAGCTATTCTAAAGTCTACATACTCTCTGCATAATTCAAGTGACACTATACTTAGTGATCCCCCGTTATCAGCCTTTTCAACTTCCATGACGCTTCACATATAATTAGTGTGATATCCACCGGGTGTGATGCGTTTTTATGTACACTTTTAAACGATTTTAGCAGTTTTACTTCAATTATTATTATTATTATTATTATTATTATTATTATTATTATTATTATTATTATTATTTCTTCTATATATTTCTTAATGCCACATTTAATTTATCTCTATACCAAAAATATTAAAGCCCATCGGTGTGATATACCTTAGATAAACATGTCATTTTATTCAGATCTTTCGGACTACAGTTTGAAAAAAATTATATTTAGCTACGTCTAATAGTTTATTTTAAAAGCTCTTTCCATCCATTATCCGATCATGACAGTTGTCACACTACAGCATCAAATAAGATGTTATCATGCGTACACAAAATGGACGTATCTCGGGAACAACCTTTTCCGTTTTCACTTCCCGGTTGTGCATTTATTTCGTTGTTATTTCCTTTAGTTCCACATTTTTATTTGCCGTTCAATTTCGCGTTTCGCTTTTGAAAGGAAATCTTTTTTTTTTCAAGAGATATGAATCACTTAACGCGTGGAAGCTATATACCGCCTCAACCGTTTAAAAGGAAATCATCTTTACAGATTTCTGAGGACAATTTTATAAATATATTTTTTCCATTAGTTTTTATCTGTTTCCTTTTACATATCTTTTGCGTACGGAATACTTAATGCGAAGACATGTTAAGTGGCTACATCCGGAGGTTTTTATTACTATTTAACGTTATCGATAGGGGATTACGCACGTACGTCGATTATATTTAAATGCATCTACATTGCCCGTACGTGATAATGTATATGTCAGCATTATGACATATATTGGTTTGAAGGTGATACTATTTTCATACACATTTGATCTTCATTCAATCTTTATATCTGCCTTCATACACCATTACGTTTTAATTAAGCATAAATAGATAGTTCTCAACTACAGGTGATATCCTGATGTTTTTTTCTGCATCACTATGTATAAGAGGGAATGTCAGAGTGATGTGGTATATTTAACGCCAAAATATGTTTCTGCACATAGCTATATTTTTATAATTATTTCTTTTACTGAAATAACTCGTTCACGGTGGTAATAAATATTTAATTATTTTTATAGATTGTAGTGAACTTCTTCAATTATTACTTGATGCAATTACAGAATAGTTGAAAGTGGACCTCCCATTGCTAATGTGTACTGATATGTTTTTTGTTTTATTATAAATATCTCTTAATTACAATAATTATATAGTGGATAATATATATATATATATATATATATATATATATATATATATATATATATATATATATATATATATACCCGTTTACATAAACTTTTTTATAATAAAGCTAGAACCCATAATGAGATAGAATCGAGCAGTTGCATCGGCAAAGGAAACGCCGGACCAAAAGTGGGTTTCGATGTACTGCATCCCATCAATGACGCCCCCCGACCTAGGCACGAACCCAGGTCGTCGCACGTATGAAGTGATGAGATGCAGTACATCGAAACCCACTTTGGGGCTGGCGTTGTCGATGCAATTTCTCGATTCCATCTGATTCTGTGCTCTACTTTATCATAAAAAAGTGTATGTGAACGGGTATTTATATATATATCTATCTCCTCTAATGTCTAATGTATATATATACACACACACATATATATATATATATATATATATATATATATATATATATATATATATATATATATATATACACATGTCTCTTGTTACAAAATGGATTGGGAGAGAGAGAGAGAGAGAGAGAGGTGAGTAAACGTGAAGTGTAGACACGTTTACCAGAACTGAGGGTCAGCTGACCAGATTACGTATGAGTGAACTGGTCAGGTTGGCTAGATCTGTGAGATTTGATTTGGACGCAGAAGACAACGGACGGCTTCCCGTTGTCTCCTCCTCTCAACGGGGGGACGGACGCTGACGTGTGTAGAAGAACCCACACAGGCCGATTCCACTTCCGCCGTCGGCAGGACCTCTGAGGAAAGTGAAATAAAAAACTATAACACTAATTCCTTGTCTTGGAGTGATTGAATCTTTATCCAAAAAACAGGTATCAAGTCTCCCTCCAGGATGAGAAATTTCCAGATGGTCCAACATTGAAGAAGCAGAGGTAGGTTCTGAAAATACATGTCACACACATGATTCCTTTTATGATAATCAAACACACAACCATTTATATTAGAGACAATCATACGCACACGGAATCCTTTTATGTTATACACCAAACGTAAATGGTGTCCCTCAATGATGACCCTATGTAACACACTCTCTCTCTCTGTATATATATATATATATATATATATATATATATATATATATATATTCATAATGTTTTAATAGCTGTATACACAGCACATTTATAAAGCATAATTGATGAATTGATGAAAAGGTAACAGACGGTAAGCTCGGCTAATTGTTTCATAATTTGCTCAATAGAGCTAAATCGATATAAAATTATGGTTAAATTATTATGTGAAAATAGAAATATAACGGGACGAAAATATAATACAGAACGAATCAGCAAGAAATTACATTCAGTTCTTAGGAATTAATATTGATAGTTTCTAAAATTTTCAAATGAAACATCGCGTGTAACTTAATTGTAAATTGAGAACACATACACACTAAACTTCGAGCAACAATCACGGCTAATTAGGTTTTATTCACATATAGCCGAACCGCACGTATTATTCCAACTATCTTATGATAAATAATTTGCATATCGAATCTTTGATAGAATGTGTTGTAGGCACCGCCAAAAATGGCCGCAAAATCAAGTTGTTGTTGTTTTTTAAAACTAAATTACATTTATTAAAATCCATTATTTCTGAGTAACTTTTTTTTCCAGAAAGATAAAACCCTGAATTTTATCATATAGAAAACAGAATAATGTAAAACTTTTTCTACTATTTTTAATTCAATTTTAAATGTTAAATTTTCCCAAAAAGTTAACAATTGACATTTTTTGTCTTGCACAAAAAACGTATTTAAATATTTAAAAAAAAGGGTTTTTGAAATAATTAATTTATTTATTTATTGTCTAACTAATATTTAGGATGATTTTCTAAGAGAATATGCAAAAATATTATAATATAAGTACCGGAATTTCAAATAATTCCACTTATTCATATAGGTAACCAGATATTTCGCATCTACGTAGAGTTCAGATCGACTCTGTTTACGTTTTCGTTTTGATAATAAGAAAACTATGGAAGACCAAACAGGCCAAAAAAAACTTATTTTTCAGTGACGAAAATTTCAATGTATTATTAAGCTGAGGCTGGCCAGTACCAGATGGGTGACCATTTGTATGAGTTTGGTTTTTAATGTGTATGTGTGTGGGGGCTAGGCTCCCCAAAATGGGGGGGGGCAATTTAAAGCAGAATAAAAAAAAATTATTTCAGCGCGTTTGGTCCACCGTAGTCGAAAGGCGGCAAACGTTTTCAAACGGGATCGAAAAAAATGATGCTATTTTTAACACAAAGGGCACAATATTTATCGAATGTTTTTTTTCTGTATCGATTATTCAAAGCATGCCCTGTTTAATAATGGTCATGCATTATTCGGCTCGCTAAAAAAAAATTGTTAATTTATTTATCAAAAATTTTAAAATGGCTTTTTTCGTATAAATATTAAAAATTTTTTTTTTTGTTTTGCTTAACTTAAATTAATTATTTTACTTAACATATTCACCGAATTTCACACTTCAAAACTCAAAAGCGGGATAATTAAACACAATCGAAGTTCTGATATTCAGACGTCAAAATAAGGTATGCAAACAATTTTTTTTTTTTTTTTTTTTTAATCTATAATTCTGTCCGTTACAACAACACAATATGTTTTGTTCAGTTTCAGATGATTATTTTAAGCATATTTGTTCCCACTTCAAAACAAGGGGGGGTTTTGTAAGCAAAAAAAAATATATATATAAATATCGTTTATGAAAAATAAGTACACTGTTATAAAGTTCATTCTTCTCCTAACAATCGCTGAAAATTTCGTATTGATCGGATAATTACCTGATTTTTGGTAGATTTTTAAAAAGACGGTCCGTCAAAAAGTACTGACCTGCCCCCCCAGTTTTGGCGGTGCCTAATGTGTTGTTTGATTCAGGAGTTCAATCATAGGGATGTCCGATCGACGGTGTGTCAGTTGCAAATACATTTAAATGTAAAAAAAATACCCTGAAAAAAAAACAATAGATTGCTTATGGTGTGGTCGGACATCTCGGATTGAGGACAACATGGGTCGAGTTGTAATATCAACACGAGGTTTGCATGCAATATAACTCGTTTAGACAGCCAGTTATATTTGATTGTGAAATCTGCCACTGATATAATCTAACCAGGCTAAGCTAATAGTAACTAGAGCACAATTATGTGACGTATCTTTGTTATAAAACTTAACAACTTTATTTCTATAGCAGATTCCACAATGCTTAAGTGGTAGCTATTGATCAAAAGTAACTTAGTAATATATTTAATTTCATTTTGTGATGACTAAGCATTCGTAACGGCAAAGTTCTTAGATTGTGCAAAGGTGTTCACTGCGTCATTATGATACATAAAACTTTTCCGGCGTGCCAGCATATTAGTGTGCGAAGCCGTTTTATTTCGCCTTAAGGACACTAAACTTTGAGTTGGAAAAAGGTGAAAGTCTTGCTAATTGATCAAGGAAGATTTCGAATTAAGAGTATATCTCTTCTCTTTTAGGGGGGGGGTTGTATGGATACAGACGTCCTAACTAAGGGAAAGACTATTGTGTTCAAGTTGGGAGAATTGTGAGGAAGGCATTTAAACGAAAAAGATAAAGTACGATGTTCCTTAAATATGTTTGAATACTTTTAGTACATACGTTTAAAATTATTATAGACCCGTGAAAATTCAGTCTGTTAGTCCTATACCTCTGATGGGATGGCTAGCCAATTTGTATGATTTCAGGTTCAAATAAATAGTTACAACAGGAATTGGAATACATACTAATAAAACCTAATTGCCACCGCTTGTTAATTAAAAAAAATGCAATCTGGATGTGAGGACTCTGAAGAAGAACGATATGCAATAAAATTTCGTTTTGAACTTGGCAAAATGCCACAGAAACATGAAAAATAATGGAATATCTTGAATAGATCAAACATCAGTTTTTGTGTGGAATAAAAGATTCAAGGAAGACAAGGTGTCTGTGAAGGATGATGAGATGTGTGGGAGGAGCTAGGAAGCCAGAACAAGATGAGAAGTTGGTTGGCAAAATAAATTTCATGGATAAGGATCGTCTTGTGCGTATAGAAGAATTAAATGAACAGTTTAATGTCAGTGTGGGAACTATACAAACAATTATTTGCGAGGAATTGAAGACGTGGAAGATTTGCGCGAATTTTTTCCGAATTCCTTAGTCCACAGCACCGTTCTTGACACATACTATTTAACCAAGATGTGCATCAAGACAATTTCTCACCACCCCTATTGTCCAGACCTTGATCCCTGTGACTTTTTGTTATGCCTAAGCTCAAGAGAAACGTTAGAGACTATCGTTATGAGACATTGAAGGAAATGAAAGAGTCTGTGGCGAGAGGCATTACTCCGCTCACACAAGAGGACTTTTATGGCGTCTTCCAGAATAGTTGGAACGGTGCAACATTAACAGTGCAGCCGAAGGAGATTGCCTCGAAGATGACTAAAGTTTCATGTATGTGCTATAAATAAGAGTGCCCAAACGACAAAAGTCGTGAGATTTATTGAATGCAACTCGTACCTACAGAAAGACGCCAGAATGCTATGATATTTGTCATTATATCGAGCTATGTCGTAACAAATGTTTGGACATCTGTTTGCCTGTCTCTATCTATATAGTAAAGAAGATAGATATACAATATTAACGCCGGGAAAAATAAAACTATACAGAGAGCTAAGCGGTTTTGTAGAGATCAACAAACGTCCTTAAAAATGTATGTTCATCCGAATGCAACTGGTCAAATCTCTTAATTTATTTTATTTCTTTATGTGCTTAATTGTTTTTCTTTTTGTGATCCATATCCTTTTTCGAAACTACAGTATAGCTTATAATATATCGTGTATTGTACCCATATACAATGATATATACGCATATTATTGGACTGTTAACTATGGGAAATGCATTTTAATATGCCTATATTAGATACTTTTAGCAACTGCATTTCATATAAGCTTGTAATTCATTTTTCTTTTCCAATTGTTCCTATTAGTTGCAGTTATGAGGCAATAGATACATATATATCAACTGTTATTCCAATGATAATTTCAAATACTCTTTATGGATATATTGTAATTTTTGCAACTATTATAATTAATGCGGAGCCACATTAATATGATATATTAATTAAATTAAATGTTAATGGAAAGTATTGTATTTGTAAGACGCCCCTAAATCATTTTCCTTCCAAATATTTACATTATTCTCGCTCTTTATTATGTTTGTCTACGTGCATGTGTGTGTGCCCGTGTGTGCGTGCGTGCGTGTGTGTCATATGTTAAAACATTAAAACACTATTTAAATAGTTTGGGATATCTTCCAACGGAAATTAATTGTAAGTATGTTTCAAGAGAAATACAGATAAGTATGCTTAAGACTCAATAGAAAACATAAAGTTTATCTTCTCGTCTTAAATTCTCATACGGATAGTCGACTTATTACGCTATACAATATTCTTGATATGAAATATTAAGAAAAGGCTAAGAAAGATTTAAGTTGCTTCAACAACATGAATGGTGTGTTAAAAATACAGAGTACAAAAGAGACTTCGTGGCTTAGTGGGGGATGCCCGTTTCTCTACCCTGCAACCTCTCTCCCACAGAAGAGACGTTGCGAGCCTATCCTTGTTTTATCGTTATTTCCATGGCAGGTGCTCGTCTGAACTCCAATCTCTGCCCCCTAGCCAATCTTTCACGAAAAACACCCTTCTAGCCGAATCCACTGTGAAAAATTTCCCCCACTCTTTATCTGTGCCTAAATCAAAACGTGGATTCCATGAACAAAGCTTCTTTCTTAGAACTGCTCGCCTGTGGAACTCTGTTCCGTCGGCCTGCTTCCCACCGGACTACAACTTGGATGTGCTCAAGTCCAATGTTAACAAATTCCTAATGAACCTCCCCCTTAAGTAAACACTTCATCAAATCTCCACACTAACGTAATGTACTTGCAATAACCCTTATCCCTGAGTGGATTCCGGGCCTTGATAAGTGTTGATCACTGTGTAAAAAAAAAATCAAATGCCCACATTTATAATGGGTTTTTCCACCAGTCCCAACTTTCCACCAGCGCCCGTTGTAGAAGCGTGATATGATATTCAAGATTGATAAACAAAACGATTAGAGAATCAATTCTGAAACCTTCCACGATTAAACCAGTAGAGTTATTTCTAAGGAAAGCCAGCGTAAAGAAAGTGCAGCAATCACCTTTGTCAAATAACACTATACAGAGGCACATTTACAAAATATCTATGGATGTGAAGAAGCAGGTTTTATCTGAAATCAACAAATACAATTTCATGTTCTCAGTTGTTTTTTTTTACTTGGAGATGTATTAATTCAGCACATATCATGGACGGTTTATTATTCTGCAATGAACTTGATCCACAACAAAAGCTGATGAAGAAATGGAAAAAAATTCAACTTTTTTTAAGACAAACATCTCAATGAAGAAACATTTGTGGGCTTGTATAAATCCCGCCGGTACGTTGCGTCACCCAGTAAGCCCTTCTTCAGTGCGTTGGTGGAATCGTCTTTGCTGCAATGTCCACAAGGCCGGATCTTCTGTGATCGTCTAGAGATTTCGTCTTCACAGATACCGGGTGCCCGTTGACGGAAGCAGTTTCACAAGTGAAAAAAAATAATAATGAAAACATCAGCACATCAGCAAATCGAAGAATTTTGAATAAACAAAGACTCCGGAGATTGGGTTATATGGAATGTATTAAAAGAAAACCATAAAATAAATATATACAAACACATGTACAGTTTGGAGTATGAATTTGTAAGCAAGCATTTAAACTTCTAAGTGGGGCTTCCTTTGCTGGAATTTACAGGTCTATTAATTTAACCCTTTTTAGTTATCAGGCAATAGGCGAGAGGGGGAGAGAGAGAAGAGGTGAGGTGGCTTGACTCTCGGACTCGCTTTGTTTTGCTCCGAATTCCCAGACTCTCTGACTCTCTGACTCTCTTGGGCTTTATATAGTAGAGCACTGAGCGGGGCGGCAATTGCCAATTCCTTCCCGACCAATCAGAATACTCGATAACCAAATCGTCTGATTCTCTCTCATTGGATAATTTGACCGATGACAGAAATTGGCCACCTCCCACAATCCAAGAATAATTCTAACTCCTCCCCGATCAATCAAAAACGCCCGATGGAAACTAACCAGTTTTCCCTCATTGGATAATTCCCAAACTGCGTAATACGCGATAACCGCGTAAGTAAGAAAACTGCGTCCACAAAAACATAAAAATAAATGCTTCGTTAATTCTGCCCTTAGATGTGACACGCGTCATTATCAAAGGAAATAAACAATTTATTATTCCTGTTAACATCTCGACAAAATATGTTATTGAAAATTATCAGGTGGCAAAAATCTCTTGATCTATATTTCAGAACTGCGATTCGGTGGAGAATGAAAACCGTTGGGAATGTTATTTTGGGTTCAAATGGTTTTATCAGAGTCATACAAAATCATTTAATATTTGATTCGACAAACACTCTTTGAAGCCAACAAATGCGTGTGTGAAATTTTAATTCCAAAGAAATTATTTATCCTTGTTTTGATCTGTCACAAATATATTTTGTGACGCCAACAAATACGTGTGTGTGTGTAGTTTTTAGTTCAAAGCAAAAACATAATCTACCTGCTGTTGTTTCTAGCTGACACATGAATTGTGTCCTTGAATTTGTCAACAACAAAACGGTCGGCACATCCTTTGAACCTGACCAATGCGTACGTGCGAATTCAAATCAGAGAAAAATATCAACAATCGAATCATGCTTTGAATTCGCACGGGCATTTCAACTTGGCTGAGGCGCATGTCCCGTTTCAAGTGTCAACGTGTATCAACAAAAAAATAAAAACAGAAAGGAAAAAACAGAATTGGAATTAAGCGAGGTCTTTTCTTTTTTTCGATGTCGGCCTGGGACAAAAATATTAGCATATATCTTTTAGTTAACAGGGGTTGCCCGGAATAAGATCTTAACGTCTATCTTTCAATTACCCGATATTGCCCGGGATAAACTATTAACGTTAAATAAAAGCGTCACATCGACCCTAATGGTCTGACGCTGCCTCTCTTTGGTGTTACACTTGCACGCATCGGACACCGGCTATACTGTGATTATAATCATTATTCCAGTCAAGTGTAGAATAAACTAGCACTGCAAGAAAAGAGTATCCCCTGCACTATTCACCGATATGTTTTCGTCAGTAAGAAGCTGTTTGTTTTTCTGCAGAAAGTGTTGTAATATGTAATTAAAATAGTATATAATGTGATAACTAAATCACTCATCACTTGCATATTAAAAAACCTATGCATAGACATACTTGTGATCGTGAAGTATTTCTCTTCGACACACCAGTTTGTTTGTCATCGTGAGAAAACAGTATAAGTCGTGTCTTCGAAATTTTAAATTAAATAAGGATATTCTGGAAAGTCAAAAAAAAAAAGTAAAAGAAATATTGAAGTTTACTTCGCAAAGGGAGAATGAAATGTAATGACTGTGTTCATGGACGACACTTTTGGCCAGCTTAACAATTGTCAAAAAAAGAGATTTTTCATTTTTCCTGGTAGTCCAATCTTGTCAATATAAAAACAAATCAAACGAACAGTTTGGATCTTGACGATTATGCTATCTCAAACAAACACATGATCACAAATTTCAAAATTGCCGAAATACAACATCAAGCATCTCATTAGCTTTGTTGGATAGCTTTTTAATACTATAATTATAATATTTCAAGAAAGATATGTAATATTATAAGTTCAGGATAACGACTAAGGAGTCAATTTGTGATAAAGTGTAAGTCCCCCACTTTCCACTGGGTGTGTTTGCTAATTTAAAAAGAAGCTTTCAGGTTTGCCTTTAATATCATCTGTCCACTTGTTGGTCACTGCATCTGTCGTGATTTACGGGAATAGTTGATGACCTATCATTTATGAGACAATGTGTTTCAGGATCAGGGTTTATAAGAAATAATAATCATAGAGACGTATTTACTTGAAATGATATGATTTTACATAAAATAATAACGCATGCAGAGAGCCGACACCTTTAGTATTAAAACACCACATGGGAAAAATTCAAACACTTTTCATCAATTAGAACTCGGAAAACTCGACTAACACATTGAATTGATATCTTCCATGTTAATAGGTTGATTTAATGATCAATTCCTGTTTCTAAATATCACATGATCAATACAAAACAACATCAACAACAATATTAATAATAATAATAATAATAATAATGATAATAACAATAACATTAATAATAATGATAATAATAATGATAACAATATTAATAATAATTATAATAATAATAATAATAGCTATAAGAAAATGATGATAATAATAATAATTATAATAATAATGATAATTATAAGAATGATAATAATCATGACAATAATAATAATGATAATTATATTAATAATAATAATATTAATAATAATATTAATAGTAACAATAATAATAATAATAATAATAAGTATAAAATAAAAAAGTCAAAATGGGAGACAAATACTGCTGAGCAGACCCCGATCAATAAGTCATAGAAAGGAATTATCCTGAATAAAAAGGTGTTAATGAGTGAACCTTTAATACGATTGTACAGCATAATCACGTTGACACAACGGTATTCGTCAGACCACCGAAGTTAAACAACGTTATGGCTATTACCAGATGGTGACCATTTGGAATTTAGGCGCTGTATGTGCTATCCGCTTATCTCAGCATTGTTTCTAGTCGTTCTGAACCTCCACTTGCTACTGGTATTCAACAATGTCGACTTAGCAGAGGTGTCGTTGAGATTGCGCAACTTTTGCTACAAAAGTTTCACGCGCAGCCACCTTTACAGTGGGTATCCATAGTCTGTCAAGACTGAAGAAAGCCTTAATAAGAATGAAGAAAAATAATGTGTCGGATAATGCAATTTTGCGTACATTTTGCCACCTATTATGCATAGAGAATGGTTTAAGATATACCACTATCAGCCGGTCACTGAGGTGCGACTGACAGATGTGTTATTGTAAATGTCTTAAAGCGGTCTCGGGAAGATATGAAGATGGCCGTCGTTAGGGTCTATAAGAAGAAAAGCATACCTGAGATGTTGGATGTGCTGTGTGGCTCCTTCTCTTAAGAGGATTTCTTCACCCCAGTTGCGTCCTGACTGGAATATTCTTTCTTCATCCTCTGGACCGCTTCGTACAATGAAGGCATTTATGAGGACATTTATGGCAGACACAAGAAAAACGACACGCAGCACAATTGTAATATATATGAAGTATAACTAACTATTTTATTTTACAAAATATATTTAACAAAAAACTTTACAATTAAAAACTGGACAATAGATTTTCAAAGCTTACTAACCAAACTAGTATTGAGGGAGGGGGTTGTTTCCCCTCCTTGTTGACGGCGAGACAAAAATTATGGTGCTCACCTCATGATGGCCTGAACAGAAAGGGCGAGAGCTCTAGGAAAGAGAATTATGGGAAGGTGTTTCTTTGTATCTCCACGCTCATGGCCAAATAACAACCGGGCCATGCTGTAAAGTGTGTTAAAAAGAGTTGCACAGATAAAATAGTGCCAGAAAGTAAATTTCAATGTAAATGATATTACGTTATTTAAGCTATTCCCGATTTTGCATAAAACTATATTACTGCCGGTAAAAATATAATTAAGCTAAGCATATTATCTCAGTGTACTTTCATTTTATATTGTTATACGTACTACAGCTGTTAACACTACTATCACTACTAGTATATATTTAGGTATTTCAGAGATATAGACGCAGACCGGTTGCTTAATACACTGTTTCAATGATCACTTCCACTAATATAATAAAGCTATTCTTATTAACAATATATCGTTATACTACAACTCTTTAAAGTTAACGATAGGAAAACGACATAAGCACTATATATATATATATATATATATATATATATATATATATACATGTTATTTTTGTAAATTTCATATCGAGAGCATACGAGCACATCGTGTAATTGGTACGTTATTATATAGAAAGTTATCTTACAGGTATGTGCAATAACGCCATGTAAAGAATTATAAGTAAAAAAGAACACGGGAATAGAGTAGCAAAATTTAGTAACACAAACATAGAAAAACGTTAGTTCTTACTGTAACCGACGAAAAGCACAGTTGCTTAACCGTATATAAGCCCCTGTCTTAAAGTGTGGTCTTCCTGTATTTATAGCACACATATAATTTCATTTGTAGGCAACGTAGGTAATTCCACCAAAATAAGTCTCCCAAATTTGTATTTTATGAATGCTGTATCAGTAATTCGTTATTTGTATGAATAGATTTTTGTATAGACAATAAGAGTATCCGTGATCTTACTTTTTCTTCCCGACGTCAAAGCTTAATATCAATATGTATTAAACAGTTTCAATAGTCTCTAATACTTTTTTGGGGGGTGGGGGTAATTTTTAAGGGCGAACATTTGTTCTGTTTCCCCCATAATCTTGGAAGATAACCATTCAACATTTACCTGCGTAATCATCGCGAGAATTGTATAAAACAATTGAATATGTTGTCTCGGATAATACAGACACACTTAACTGAACCAAGCTAGATCCCCGCTCGTAATAATCAATCAGACAAAAAGTGATACTCTCCTAGAGGATTTTATCAAGTGCTGCTAGTCGGGTGAAATGTCTATTTAAAAAAACGTGTACAACTGAACAACATTTCTTACATGTTGTGGAAACCCCATTTGGGTATTATTAATATCGTTGAGTGATGTTACTCGTAGGTGATAATGTTCCTATACTGAGGAAAATTGAGTTTCAACTGGTACATGTTGCAGTTCAACTAAATGTTTTCGTATCAGGTGAAAAAATTCCCTTAGTCGCATGCATTTCGTTTAGCAAAGGTGCAATAATTTTATGGCCCGAGATGGAGTATCTATTTTTAACATGGAGGTAACAACTTATCAAGGCCCAGAATCCACTCGGGGATGAGGGTTATTTTGTGTATCAATGGGATAGTATCGTAGTAATAGTTAGTATTGGAGATTTGATAAAGTGTCATTACTTAAGGGGGCAGTTCATCAGGAAGTTGTTTGTGTTGGACTTGAAGACATCCAAGTTGAAGTCGGAAGGGAAACAGGCAAGCGGCAGACAGTTCCACAGGCGTGCAGTTCTAAGAAAGAAGCTTTGTTCATGGAATCTTCGTTTTGATTTAGGGACAGATAAAGAGTGGGGAAAATTATTGACAGTGGCTTCAGCTAGTCGGGTGTTTTTCGAGAATGATTGGCGAGGGGGGACCAGAGAATCGAGCTCAGAAAGTACTTGCCATGGAAATAACGATAAAACAAAGACAGGCTCGCAATCTCTTCTGTGTGCGAGAGGTTGCAGGAAAAAGAAAATGGCATCCCCCACCAAGCCACGAAATCTATTTTGTAACATGTTAAGGCAGGATAGGCTGCTTTTAGCAGCTCCTACCCAGATGTGGTAGCAGTACTCCATCATTGGACGTACTTGGCTTTTATATAGATAGAGAATTGCATCAGTAGTGAGATATCTTCTGATTTTCCCAGCGACCTTGGCCACAGACTTGATGTATGTGTTCCATTTCAGATCAGGAGTAACGGTCAAACCCAGAAGCTTATCAAAAAATGGAACCTTCCCTAGACGAGATCCATCCATTTCAATTGATGCGAGACGGGGATCAGAGCGTTTATGATGTAATGATAGGAGCTTGGTCTTAGGTGCATTAAAGGTAACCACCCACCTCTTCCCTCACTGTATCACGCGCTCAACGTCTGAGAAGAGAGAATCAGAGAGAATATTGTAACTTACGGCCTTTGATGTGTTGCCATAGATAGTTGTGGCATCAGCATAGATGTCAACGAATGATTTTAGTATGTGTTTTGGAAGATCATTAATGTAGATCAGGAAGGGAGTTGGGTCCAGGATTGACCCCAGAGGGAGGCCAGCATTAATACTGTGGGCCTCTGATTTCTGCCCATCAACCACTACTCTTATAAGACTATCAGATAAATATTTTAATGATTGAAAAAACATTTCCAGTAATACGATAGCTGGAAATCTTGTGAAGCAGACCTTTATGTCATAACTTATAGAAGGCCTAGAAATGTAGCCTTTGTCGAGAGATTCAGTAATCCTAGGAGATATAACCGGTAGCACATCTGATGCAGATCTAGCATAACGGAAACCTTATTGCGTGTCACTAAGAAGGTTATTTCTGCTGAGATGTTTGACTCATTCTCTATTTAAAATGGATTCCAGCAACTTACTCATGTCACACATGAGACTTATTGTCTTCACTGAGATGGAGAGTACTTATCACCTACATTCTCAAATACAGAGCATTTCCAGGGTGTTGGAAAGCACTTCTCCTTATGGCAACGCTTAAACAGTTTGGTAAGTATGGGGCCAAGTTCTGGTTGTAGCTTTTTTAACACTATAATTGGAATACCGTCAGAACCAGTTGCTTTACTGGAATCAAGATTCTTGATTAGCTTGGCGACCTCACGCACAGATATTTGTATGTTACCTAGCGTGTTGTGTGTTATAGGAGGATATACGGCGAGTTGATGGCGTTCGTCGCATGGGGTAGAATTTGCTGCAAAGTTATTGCCCAATAGTTTGGCTTTGTCTGATTCTGATGAGATGATCTCAGGCCCATTGATGGTGGTTGGGATAGAGCGCACGCATCTGGTCAGGATCCTGTTTACTATTTGCCAAAACTGGTGGGAACCAAGCCGCTGCTCAGCTACTTTGGATTTAACGGACTGAACATATAGCTATCTTGCATTTTTTATTAATCTTTTACAGTGGTTGTTTGCAATCCTGAAAGCAAATTAAGTCTCAGTACATTTATTACGTTGGTAGCTATGGAAAAAAATGATTTCTGTGCGCAATGGCAGCAGCGCATTCAGGGGAGAACCATGGCTGGCTGTTAGGTTTTTGTTGGAATTTTTTTGATGGTATTGATTGGTCTATGCCTGCAAGTAACCATTCAGTCAGGTCTGATACTACAGAGGACACCTCCTTTTTAAGCGTAGAATGGAGAGGTAGATCAAATATGAATGTACGGAAGTTATCCCAGCCACACATGGAGTATCGGTATACAGTACGGTTGAGAGGTACGTCTGTAGACTTATATTTCATTTTTATCTTAAATGATACAACGAAGTGGTCAGAGGATCCCAAAGGAGAATGAACGGAACATGAGCATAGCTCAGGGGAAGTTGAGGGAAAAAAGTTCTAGAAGGCTTACGTACTGACCGGTAGTATCGGGTACATTGGTGGGCTCACGAACAATCTTAGTGAGGCCATAGGAAACTATGACAGAACCTCCCACATCATGTTTTGTTTGAATGGGTCAGCCATTCCATATTTTGGACATTGAAGTCACCGCAAATGTGAATGTTAGCGGAGGGATGAGCAGAGAGGATGTGGTCAATTTTCTCCGATATACTCTTAACGATAGTAACCCCGCTGTTTTGGAGGTGACAGAGGGCAAATATAAATGCGGTTGTGCAAGCAAGTGCAACCCGGAAGCACCTATAGGGTAAATTAGGATCTTCTCTTGATATATCCCTGCCACACGGGAAACCATCTTTAATGTAGGCACATATTCCATGCCCATGGCGATCGTGGGGGTCAGGGTTAGGGTAAGTGTTGGTTCCTCGGTTCGTGAACAGGCCCTGTTTTCGGTAGAAGTGGGCTTGTTTTGATCAACTTACAACATTACCTGTAATTTGTAATTTTCTAATGCCCCTATTATGGCCTATAATAGATATTTTTGTTCTTTTAAAATGTCTTTAAAGGCTTGGTCCTCTGTTGTCATTTTTTTTTTTCAAAAAGATATCGATTGGCTGAATCCGTAATTTAAATGCATGCATTCAGTCTGAACTGAGTAGTTCGTGGCATTCCTTAGTACATAGCTTCTTTTTCTGTTGTTTTTTTAATAGTGTAACCTTGGCCCAAATTGATAAAAAGTTTTTTTTTGTTTTTTTTTGTGTCGTTACTGGCATTGGCCGTTTGTTCCATTTATACATTGCGGGCTTATTCAATTTTCGCGTATATTAATATCTGATCGAAATCTCTAATCCTGAATATAATTGAATTATCATTTTTCACCCAGAATTTTTACCGTCACATATTTGCATAAGCCTGTTCCATGGTTTTCAGTTTCCGTTAGGCAAAACTAGGTGTATTTCTAATTGTATTTCTGCACTGAGAACATCTGTATCCTATCTTTTACACGCCAAACATGTGTAGATAGATATAAGCAGTCGATTACTTAATGAAGACTTTCACATCAATTACAAGAGGAATAATTTTTTCCAGATGTTATTAGATGTACGTAACCTGTTTTTTATGCGCGACTTATTTTATTTGGCTGCATTTTTTTATACTCAATGCCAGATTCAATAAGCGTCGTGTTCTTCTTAATGAGATTTACCTTCGGAAAGTTTCCATTAATTTTTGTAATTGCTAATTTCGTAAGCTTTCAACATCTGATTTTAGCATCCCCATCTGCGCAACACTAGACATTTGAAATTTCCTGCACTGAGTTTATTAACTACGACCGCACATGTTACGAAAGTATCTTCGTTGTGTTTCTCAAGATTCAAGCATTTGTATCGTTGTGTTTCTCAAGATTCAAGCATTTGTATCGTTTAAAAAGAGACGTTAAGGCGAAAAAGTTCTGTAAGAGGTTCTACCGTATCGGATATAGATATTTCCAAAGATTTTCGTAGCAAAATAAAATCCACAAATTTATGATCGGCAGTCTTTAATTTACGTAATGACACACGAACAGTCTATACTAAAACAGCTATTGTATTTTCTATGGTATGCAGCGGATGATTAACCATCGTCTGTTGCATAGCAGTTGTCAATCGCATTACTAAAGTAGTCTTGCAGAAATGCAGTATTACTAGCGGGAGTAAGGACCCCCGGCTTTGCCCATTCGTAAAATACGCTTAAATGTTATATTTTAATTCATCCATATTTGGTATATATAATTAGGGAATCGTGATTTCAAATGTAAAATAAGTATTTGCGTGCCATAAGATGGAATCGAAACTGAAAGGAAACTGTAGCATTCAAAGCTTGTGACGTTACCACAGTACCAACGGGAATCGCATACGAAATGATAAAAAATAAACTAAGAGTAATGCATAAAATGTATAACGCGTGTTTGAAGTTTGACCCATTTTTGACCATTAAAATTATTTTAACTGGCTAAGACCCATGGCTCATAAAAGAACGGTCTATACAAAATACAATGATTTGAAGTGCGAAGCGCCGTTGTGCAACTTTTAGTTTCGGAAGAGACAGAAGTGGAAAATATGGAGACACACAGACAGACATACATACATACAGACATACAGGCACCTAGCATTTTCATATATTAGATTATCATCAAATACATTTAAATTTATTACTTAGGATTGTAACACCTCTTTATGCTGTTGTTGATCAAATAACTCTTCTTGTAGTTTTTGGTTTTGCTTTTATGTTGTTCAACATTAGTTTTATGCGTTATTGTTGTTTTTGCTGATGTTGAACTATTAATTTTACCGATTGTTCTCTGGCTCCCTGGTGCGCATTCTTCGTTTGCGTCACTGTTAAAAATAAAGAACTTGCTTATTTACTTTAAACCGTGTTAGGTTTGACAAGGATTTGCTTGTTTTGAACAACTAAGGATGTTAGAGGTAATTTGTATCTCGGTAGTTTTACACTAAAAACAATGAATTTTGCTGTACTTACAGTTTTAATTTTCTGTTTTAATTTGTAATATCTTAACTTATTTATTTCTCACTGACAAGAATTGTATTCTTTTACATAAAAGAGAAAACAAATTCTAGCGGAATAAAAGTGTTTAAAGTGTTTAACAAAAGTAATAAAAAACTCTCTATTTTTCTGTACCAACTTGCTAACGATTAAAATTTACCGTTTATGGTAGACAAACAGAGAAAATAATTTTTTAAAAAAATGTTTCTCTGCAGATGTCTCTCGTTTTTGTTCGTCAGAGTTCTTTTTGCGTGAAGTGTCAGTAAGTATAAAAAAAAGTTATTGATATTTTTTCGTCATTGTTATAGTTAAAAAAAAAACGCTATTTGAGTTCCTAATTAGTCGCCAAATAATATCAGTGATTTTTTTTTTCATTTGCTGATTACATAACTAAGTTAACTTGCTTTATTGAGACTGTGTATAAAATCTTCATTTTCCGGTGTTACTGAAAATTTTTGGAGCAGTTACTTTCGAATATTTGTTCGTCGGCGTAATTGCGAATTTTCATAATCACGTACGTCGAATCTTCGCCACCCGTGTTATAGCCCTGCTAAAGTGGTACAGGGAAAACAGTAAACAGACAGAGAATAGAGAATGTATTAACAGTAATATACAAAAGTGTGAGTTGTACATCTAGTCAATGAACAACTTAGATTGGTTCACCGTATATAGACCCTATGACCTTATCTTCCGGCATGTATTAGGTATCGACCAGTTCATTCGTAGGTGACGTACGTAATTAAGCTATAACAGTATGAGATTATAAAGCTTAGTCTCTGTTACGTCTTGCGCGACAATTGATAAATATTATAGGGTAGCTGCGGGTGCCATTAAGATTCAAGGTTTTTACAACCATCAGCCATTCGTCGTCGGAGTCTACAATAGTTGATAAGGTGAAAATCAACCCGACAGGAAACAATACTGAAAAAAGCAGATGGTGTATACAGCAACTTATATTCCCAGATGGTACTACATTATCTACATACATGGTCTGATGTACCATAACTTTAGTGATCTAACCGAAAATCGATTTGAGTATGCTGTAATAATTATAACGATGTCTATACAAGCAAAATTTGGCTACACGTTTTCATAAGTAACTTCAATTAAAGTTATACGCAGTCAAATCTCAACAAAGTTAACACATTAAACTTACAGGATCCTTTCATTGAATGTTAGAATATTTTTTTCCAAAAATGTAGTGGGATACATTCACAAAATCCGACGAATCTATAATATAAATCTTATCTGTTTATTTAAATGTATACATGTATGTACGAATGTATGTCTGCCGGAGGCGACGGATTCTTCGGGAGATCTTTATAGTTTTGAAGCTAGATCATCTGGACGACAAATATCGAAAAATTGACTAAAAACATTAATTCCCTCACACTCAAATGGGCACTTTTCTACAGGGAGAGATCGTTTTCTCGAAGATATTTTCGAAATGTAAACCCTCTTTTCGATTTACTAGACTTAATTTAAACCAATGTCACTTCTGGTCTAGCGATGGTCGCAACAACAAAGACGTAACGTTTATTTTCAAATTTTTCCCCATTCGCGGTACGGATTCGAGCCTGCCTGCCTACAACCACTTTTTTTTGCTCAACACACACCTTCAAACACCCGGGCAACGCCGGTCAACCAGACTGGTATTATATGCATTTTAATTTTTAAGAGTTTCTTTGTTCATTATTCTATATGTTTTTGCTATTAATATATTAAGAACAGAGTCGTATGAACAAAAACGTATACACATTCTAAGACATAAGAGAAATTCGTTTAAACACTCAGTCTAAACACAAGGAAAATATCATAAATACATTAAAAAATAAATTTAACCCAAAATATTTCATTTATAATTAGACATCACTAATGCAAATGTAGACAATAGCACGAGTATCGATCTTGTAGCCCCCATTCTTATTTCTTATACGATCATTAAGTAGATTTAACATGAACTGGTATCATAAATTTATGTGATATATTAATATATAATAGGTTGTATATTATCACATATTAACCGACGCATGACGTAAAAGGTCTCCATCAATGATGGAGGAATTTGGACGACTGACTGAGTATCATAGTTTACGAATAATGCATTTGATTTATATGTATAATATAAATGCTGGCTCTTCTGCTTATAATATTTTTAGATTCTTAGCAGATGTCAGACGTTGCATAAACATTAGAATATACATCTGATTTTAAGTGCGTCCAATTTTATTAGAAATCGCTATATCTTGCCCCAATATAAATTTTCTCACTCTGCAAGCAGCTTAATCGATCCTTATTCTACGTGTTAATTCATCTTTTTGTATTAATATATATATATATATATATATATATATATCATTACAGCGATCACAAAAAATATTATCTTAGAATATAAAGCCATCATTATAATAACAAGTGAATCATGCATTGCCCCCTGTAAGTGCACAGTAAACGAGGCATACAAATGCCTAGGTTCAGCATTTTCTCCCCCCACCACCTCATTTAGCCCCAGAAGTTCCCAGCGGACGTAAAATTCTAGTAAAAATGAACAAACGGCGAGGTTTTAAGCCTTAACATATATAAATTTGAGTTCTACACCATGTAAAAATAGTAATGAATAAGTCTATCATTTGCCCCCCACACAATTTAGCGACAAAAGTTCCCCAAGGCCTTAACATATTTAAATTTGAGTTCAGCAGCATACAAAACTGCTAAATAGACATACACAGAAAATTTTGGACAAATATGGTAAAATAGTTCCAAAAATGGAGTGTTTTCGTCAGCTCTAAAAGAGCCCCTGGGGCACATCCAACGGTTATCACGAAGTATAGACAAACAAAAAGTATATAGAATTCAGTTAGTTACAACTTTTCAGAAAGTTTTATAATAATTTAAGTCATCAATTTCTTTTTAATAAGCACAAAAGTGTTAATTTGAGCCATTTTAACCCGAAAGGCACCCCCAAGCGAGTAACCGGAGCTTTCCCGGAAAATATATTCTGCTGCTTTTTTACTCATATCATGTTTAATGTTTGTGTAAATTTAAAATAATTCCATGTCGTAGTTATTGAGAAAGCTGCGGACGGACGAACAAACAAACGGACGAGACGACAAGAGTGAATTTACAGGTCCGCTTTCCTGTTATCGGGGACCACGTAAAATAATAAGGAATATTTTTATGTATCACCAAATTTGTAGTTTATTCTATTTTTTAAGCCTACATTATTTTGCTTCTTATACACACACACACACACACACACACACATATATATATATATCCATGCACACACACAAAAACACACACCAACACACACATATACAGGGTGTCCATAAAGTCCGTGTGCGCCTTAAAATATTTATAATTGTATTTCTGATTGCAATAGAAATAACATGAAAAAAAGATTTGATTTTTGAACAATTCATTTTAAAATTGCGTACGGACTATATGGACACCCTGTATATACGCATATAAAAATACGTACGGAATACGCATGAATGCGAAATTACAACATGATATTATGAAAATAAACACATATTTACTTGCTGAAAATGTATATTACGGCGCTATACGCTATCTTCAGAAGTGTATGATGAAAAAAAGAGTTACTAATGAGGCCACGTGTTGTTATATGCGGTGTTATAGTTAAATGATGGAAGATTGCGTTTGGCGAACGCGATATGAAAGTCAGGTTTATGTTTTTCGCGATGGATGCGTTAATGCAAAACAAAATACGAATGAAAACAAATTGCAACGCAATATTATGAAAATAAACAAATATTTACCTGTTTAAAATTAATATTCAATATTGCTGTCTGCGAGGTTGTTTTGAAATGCTGGAAAAAATATTTATATCGCGGAATACACGACACTAACTTTCATATCGCGTTCACCAAACGCATTCTTCCGGCATTTCAAAATAACAACGCAGACAACAACGCGTGGACTGTTTCTTTCTCAATTTAATATCATGACCGGCGAAATTTATGAATTTCTTAAAATGGCGAATACATGATTTTTTACTGAAATATAAATTGTTTATTTCCATAATATTGCGTTGTAATTGGCTTTTAAACGTATTTCATACGTATTTCATACGTATTTTGTAAATATATATATATATACTAGCATTTCAGCCCGGCGTTGCCCGGGTGTTTGTATGTGTATGTTGAGCAAAAAAAAAGTGGTAGTATGAAGGCAGGCTCGAACCCGTACCGCAAAGGAGGAAAATAACGGGGTAAAACCTAACGTTTATGCTACGACAACCGCCAAACCTTACGTTTATGTTACGACAACCGCCAAACCGGAAGCGACATTTTTTTAAAGTAAGGCTAGACAATCTAAAGGAGAGAATAACTTTAAAAAATATCGGCGTAAAAAGTGACCCTCCTGTAGAAAGGGGTTGGTATCGATATTTTTAGCCAATTTTTCGATATTTGTCGTATGAAAGGTCGAACTTTAAAACAATACTGATCTTGGTAAAATCCGTCGCCTCTATTGAAAGTTTAAGGCAGACATGCAAACATACATACATATATACACACATTAATGTATTGGTAACTAAAAATTTTCGACCCAAACTTATGAAAAATCTTACCCTATTTCTGACTCCCCTTTATGTAAAATTTCAAATATTTAGACCAGAAATCGTCTGAGTAATTTGGAAGAGACCGCAGAGGTCATTTTTTTTTACTTTGACCCCTATTATGACTCCTTAAAATTTATTGTTTTGGGCTCAAATCAAGTTATTAAGTTATATCCATGTCCAAGGAACCTATATCTAAAATTCCAAGTGCGTAGACCCAAATTGGCAGAGGAGTTTGGTAGAGTTCTACAAGGTCAAATCGTTGGACTTTGACCCCTCAATCGCCAAATTTCTTGCCAAAATCCGATCAGCTCGATTTTTCCAAATCTCAGTACCTTGTATATCAAATTTCGAGTCTGTAGACTAAAAATAAAATTGACAGAGTTATTGCGTAGGGAAATGTACACAGACACACACACAGATACACAGATACAGATATACGTTCACTTATATATATATATATATATATATATTCTGATGACCATATAAGTTTTGAACGTGTGCAATATTCGGTGATTCTCATTCAATCCCAGGAAAACTAGAAAATGG
The DNA here is from genome assembly GCF_053919585.1 of Euprymna scolopes. Classification (NCBI taxonomy): domain Eukaryota; kingdom Metazoa; phylum Mollusca; class Cephalopoda; order Sepiida; family Sepiolidae; genus Euprymna; species Euprymna scolopes. The sequence goes on from NC_136495.1 coordinate 125,165,428, forward strand.
GTGGTCCACATAAAAGTAGCCCAATCTCTCTAATCTCTCTAAACTAACACAACAAGAGAGAATGCAATTCTTTTTTCGAACAAGAGGGCGCTACATGCCACAAGTCTCACAGACCACTGACACAAGTTCATGCAATGTTTACGAAAGAGAGAACAATAAGAAAAGGATTATGACTACCATGTTCCCCGGACGTGTCATTGTATAAGTTTTATCTTTGGGAGACTTTAAAACAAAATGTTTATGCAAATAATCTTCACTATGTAGATCCACTAAAAGAGAACATTACCAACCCTATCTTGCTGCGTCTTTTATAACACTACAAGTAATTTAAACACGAGTACAGTCATTTAATCAATGCTACAGATAAGTTAAATAATAAAAGAATGTCCTTTCTCTATACTATATTTTCTGGGCTAGTTTTTAGTGGACCAACTTTTGTAATCAAATATATCATATGGTGACAACACATTAGCTGACAACATAAAACATTGTTTTGCTTTTAGTGTTCAACATTAGAAACTCAAATTTTGAAATTGCATCAGTATCTTTATGCTGTAATAATCTTCTGATGTACATTATGAAGGAACGATCCAGGTTATGGTAATTTCATACCGAGTTGCGTGTTCGTGTGCGAAACAATTCTTACGTTTTATTTTATTTTATTATTTTGGTCTTGGACAGGAAAAAATGAATTACAAATTAAAATTCCATTATTTAATTATATGGCTTGTTGTTAAGTTCAAATATCCACCGCGCTTTTACATTGTGTATTATTAGTGAGTTTTCTAATATATACGCAAACATATACTTATATATATGATTGTGTTTTATAAAATGTATAATAGTTTTTCTGTTCAAGAATGTATCATTTTATCTTGCAAGCTTATTTAAAATAGAGCAAAAACAGATTCGACAATTATATTCCTCGCTCTTCCCTGCACCTCGTATCCCTTAAAACGACACCCGAGTCAAACTACTGAACGATAGCACGTCATAACGTCTTTTCTCTTTTAAACCCTGTGGAATGCAGACCTGTACTAAGCAAACACGATTCTTAATAGTTATTCATTGAAATGGATGCTTTTAGCAATAAGTTGTGATTTTGCGATATTGTTTTTCTTTCTTTAATAGATGCAACTATTAATATTAATTATATTAATTTAAGTTTTTCTTTGGTACTATTTCATCTGATTGTATTTTCTTAAAAATGTACAATACTATTGTTAAAATTTATTATGAAAATTGTTTGGAAATTTGCGGTTTGTTATTCACTTGCTTTTTTCCTCAAAATAAACGCAGTGTCCCATTTTGAACGAATATCGGTTCATGCGTTCTCTTGCCAAAAGCATAAAAAAAATAAGTAAACTGTTGGCGCGATTTGTTTGTAGAATTTTCAAATTATTATTCTTATAATGCGCCACCTAGTGTCGAATACATTAGCAAAATGCGTAGACAATTTCCATTTAAATCAAGTCGGGAATGCCTCCAGGAAAGCAGTCGAGTTGCCACAATATTTACATACGTAAACTTGCTAAAATCTTTCATAATTTCAGTAGATGAAAGGAGAAACGATTGCTATACTTTCCCTTATACATGGCAATCGAACTGATAATAGGTAGAATACTTTTTAATGGATATTAGACAATGCATTATGGATGAGTTATCGGCAGTTTTCGTAACTCTCACTTTTTCTAATTTGTCGCTCAGTCCTCAATTTGATTGAGAGATTTTTCTGAAAAAGGAAGAAAAAATTGTATTCTCAGTCGGCAGTATTTTTCGTGAGCAGTAGCCTGAGATGTCACACATGTGTTGTTTCTATGTGTATGCTTTTATACATGTCACTAATATGGGTGCTGTAGGTAAACGTTTTATTTTGGCTGACGTTATCCGCCTTATATTCAGAGACCCGAACCTTGGATTAACCACTAAGGAATCCGTCCTTTTAGCAAGTGAAAATTATTGGAGCTGCTGTATTGCCATTTGATGAATGGATTATTGTGCATACTATAGGTTTCAGTGGGGCTTCTCCATACGATATTATTGGATATATGTTACGGCTTTAATTTATCGTAGGCTACAAAAAACAAAATATGTTTTCGTTTTCTTTTCTCCCTTACTATCTGCTCTGTCCTGTTCTAAACAAGTGTGCCGATCTCTTCCACAAATTCCAAAACATCATCAGCAAATGTCCCCAGATAAAATACACGATTAAACAAAATACTCCAACTTCCGGCGTAGAACAGCACAACCATGTTTCCTCCAAAATCAATGGTCAACGTTCCAACTTTTTAGAGGTTGAAAGCCAACTACGGGAGACTCATCTAGCGGTACTGTCTCTGGACTGACTATTTTCTTTGATGTTGTAATTAAAGGATAGTCAAACTTAACATCAACATCTGACCCCCAACATTGCCATACGCATTAAATATGTGCCTTCATTACAGATGGCTTCCCATATGAGAGGGCAATCTTCAGAGAAGGTACAAAGTTACCCTTTATGTACTTCCCGCTTTCACTTTCTTACACCACTTCGTTTATATTTGCTCACTTTTGCCCTCACATAAGCGGTGTAATGATCTTAAAGAGAACATCTGAGAAAATTGACCATATCCTGTCTGATCATCTTTCGAGTAACATTAACGTCTCTCGAGACGTGTATGATCACGATGTGAAATGGTTAACGCACTCAAACAAGATAGATGATGAGGTATGGTTTCGCCATGACGTCCCCAATGCTTATGACTTTACTCAGATTGTTCACGAACCAATCCGTGTGCTCGTCACTGACTTTTAGTATGCAAATCCCATGGACATTTTTCTCACACCTTCATCTGAGCTACCTTTTCCCTCAGTTCTGTCTTAAGTAGGATCTCCCGACCACTTCCTTGTATCAGTTAAGATAAAAACAAAATTGAGCAAGTGATCAGACGTAGCTCTCCATCGTATAGTATATCGATACCCTATCGCTGACTGGGATAGCTTCCCTACATTTATACATAATCTACATCTGCGTTTCATGCTTAAAAAGACCGTGCCTCGTATATATATTATAATTATCAGACTTGACGGAACGGTTCATTGTATGTATAACCTGTTTACATCTCTTCAAACAATTTCATCACAAACTTAAGCGCCAGGCGTTATTTTCTCCAGAATGTACTGCTGTCATTTCGCACAGAATTCATTTTTCCATTGCTTCCAACGTAGTAAATGTACTCTCACAAAACCCGCTTTAAGGAATGCCAGCACCCACTATAAAAGAGTAATAATGAACGCTAGCGAGTTGTATTCTCAGCCCCTTAAGTCCAAATAGATGAGCAGTGACTGGATTCCCACCCGTTTTAGAGATAGCAAACAGGGTCCGGACGGAAGCGTTTGGTCTATTTCAACAATTATCAAGGGACCTGGAGTAATTTCGTCATCATCGGACAAAGCCAAACTTTTTACGAAGAAATTAGCAGATAATTCTACCTTATGCGATCACGGCCGCCAACCACCTGTATTTTCTTTTTGTAATTGAAAACACGCTACAGGTCATTGATGTTGCCAACCTAATCAAACACTTTGATTCCAATAACGCAACTGGTAATTATGGCATTCCAATTATAGATTCCCGGGAGTGTAGATTATTACTAATATTCTCTACTTTCGACGAGGTTGCAATTGAATTTGGATTATCCCAACATCCGTTTACCATTGATTTCTTGCTGGTACTGACTACGGGGCTGCCTTAGAAGTTGGATAGCAATAAGTCCCCCCCAGGTAACTAGTCCTCTTTGCACTCATTCACTTGTACTTATTGCTTTCTCTCTTCGGTGTTTCCATGCTCCTAAACATTTCACGACTACTTGGTGTCGTGGCAAGTTTACTTACAATCATCCTGTTTGAGTTTCCCTGATTCTTCCAAACGTTCTGCTATCTTTTTGCGGTAATTTTGTTGCAGGTGCTACGTGGCCGGTTGGCGTTTGTAGTTTATGCATGTTAGTATCTGCATTCAACGATTTTCCTTAATACTTCAGCTGTTTTCGTTATTGCTATCTGTGGTCTCTTTTTAATTTCTATTTCTAGTTTCAATAACATTCATTCATTTTTCCGAATATTTTCGTGTTCTGTAGTGCTCCTAGTTATTATTGGTATTATCTTGATTTTTTTTATTGTTCACATCCCTTATTAACACACTGCTCTGTCCTGTGCATTTACTTAAATTCTCTCTCTTCTTGATATTGACTCTATGTTCTGCAGCACATGAGGATCTATGATCTGGCAAGACTTTTCCTTTTTTTCGACTGTTATGACATCCGGGCTTCTCACTAGATGTGCTTATTTGTTTCTACACCCATATACATAGGAGTTTGTGATGTTTATTTTCAAGAACTCCTACGTGTTTTTGTTTATACCATTTATTCTGAGTGATCCAGATGCAGTTGTTGATTAATTTGTTAATATAATGCCGTCCTTATTTCGTCGTGTGTAATATTACAATTATTTTGAGCTATTTTGTTGCATTCACTTATGTGGTTTATTGTTTCATCTCTTTGTCTTCAGCGTATGCACTTGCTGTTTATTTTTGTTTTGCCTATCTTTGCTTTGATATAGTTGTTCTAATCGCGTTATCTGTGCGACCATTATTAGATATCCTCTTTTGGTTTCGTTTACGTAGCTATAATCAAGTGTCTCGTGTGTCTAGTCTTTCGTCATGTAGCTTTGTATATCCTCCCCATTTTCCTTTTCTCTCTGTCGTTTGTCTTGTTAATTTTTTCAGTATTTCTAGCTAAGATGATTAGCATATATGTGGTCTGCATTATGCATTTTCTAATTAACGTTTGTGTCATTAAGACAAACAACCTTTCTAACTCCGCTAATTTTACAAGTGAAGTCGGTTAGCACATTCCATTAAGTGTAGAGCAGATATTTTCTAATCCAACCTATGAACGGTCTAGTATATATTACTAGTGATACTACCATGCCCATACCTTTTATCAGGTTTCTACTATATATTTTAGTTTTATATTATTATTATTATCATTATTATTATTATTATTATTATTATTATTATTATTATTATTATTATTATTATTATTATTTTATAAGGTTTCTGCTATATAATTTGGGTTCGTGGTTTACTTGTACTTCTGAGGTATTTATTTCCAATTCGCTCTTTTATTTCTGTTGCTTCGATGATGTTTGCTTCCAATGTTCTTAAGTATTTATAGGCGTCTTGTTCCACCAGTGCCTTCACTTCTGTTTGAGTGAATAGTTCCTTCTGCGTCTCTAGTTTTCCTTTTCTCATAACTAGTAGTTCGCATTTTTCCATACCGAACTCGATTTGGATATACTTGCTTAAGATTTTGGTGATATTTATCAATGTCTGTAGTTGATTTTTTGTCCTTGTGAAAAGTTTATTATTATTAGCTCACAGGAACTTTCACACAAGTCAACAAACGATCTGATTGAAGACCTGCGGTGTTCTCCGGAGGCTGAGTGACAAGTCTCCCAAGACGTCCAGTTTTCACCACCTCCTTCGATAGCATTTGCAAATGAATTTGCATCATCACAACCGCCTCTTACCATTGATTTCTCGCCAGTAGTGGCCATAGGTTTATACTGGAATTTGAGTGGCACTAAGCCTCCCCAAGGTCCCAGTTCTTTTTGCGCTCGTCCAGCCGAGGTCTGGCTAGTGCTCTCTCTTCGGTCTTTCAGTACTTCTTGACTCTTTTCAGCTCTTTGGTTTCACTTTTTTATTGGA
>NC_136495.1:125181173-125288673 GCF_053919585.1 Euprymna scolopes
ACTATTCCTCTGATTCCAAATAATTCCAATCTCTTTTCAAAGTTTTTGGCTTTGTTCCTAGTGCTCCTAATATCATAGGTATTATTTTGGTTTTCTTCATCTTTCAAATCCCTTTTAACTCTCTGGCTAGCTCTATGTATTTGTTCCATCTCTCCTTTTCTTTCATACTCACCCTGTGGCCAACTGGGCAGCAAAATCTATTATTTGACAGGATTTTCCTTTCTTGTTAATTATTACGACATCTGGTCTTCTTGCTTGGATAGGTTTGTCCGTCGCTATATCAATGTCCCATAGGATTTTGTGATTCTCGTTTTCAAGTACTGTTGCGGCTTTATACTTGTACCATTTGGCTGTACGTTCAAAATGCAGTTGTTTGCATAATTCCCAGTGTATTGCCCTCCCCACTTGGTCGTGCTTGTTTTTGTAGTCCTTTTAGGCCTGTTTGCTGCATTCACTTACTATATGGTTTATTGTTTCGTCTTTTTTTCCATAAAGTCTGCATTTTCTGTTTTCTTGTGTTTTATCGATCTTTGCTTTGATATGGTTTGTTCTTATCGAGTAATCTGGTGCTGCAGTTATTTGAGATTCAGTTTCTCGGTCTACATGCCCTTTTCACATCCATGTCCCAGTGTTTTCGTTATTCTTATCTTTTGTCATTCTTATTAATCTTCCCTGCAGTTGTTTCTCTTCACATTTTTTCTTTTCCTGTTTTGTCAATGGTCTCTCTATTTTCTGTTTTTTTTAAATAATTTTTTCAGTATCCATCACTGCCATAATTATCCTTTCAGTATTTTGCATAATGTATTTTTCTAGTTCTTTTTGTGTCTATCACACAGTCTTCTATGTAAAATGCAAACCAGTCCTCCCCGCAATCTTTCTTTTTCACATAGAATCTGTCAATATCATCCGTTGGGTATAGTGCATTGTGCATGGTCATGATTTTTCTTGTTTTTTTAATCGGGGTTTATCAGTTCTTGTTTTGTCCACACTATATACGGCTCAGAGTAACTTACAAGTAGTATTGCCCATGTATTTATCTCTTCTATTAGGTTTATGCTATATAATTTCGTTTCCAAGAGCTTTCCTGTTCTTCTGAGGTATTCCTTTCCAAATCTCTCTTTCATTTCTGTTGTTTTGATGATGTCATCTTTCAGAGTCCCCAAGTATTTATAGTCGCCTTGTTTCCCTAGTGCCCTCATCTCCGTTTGGTTTGGTAGTTCCATTCCTTCTTTCGATTCTAGTTTTCCCTTTCTTATAACTAGTAGTGGGCACTGTTCCCTTCCAAATTCAATTTGGATATCCTGGCTGAAATCCTGGCAGTTTTAATTAGTGGCTCTAGTTCCTTTTTGGTCACTGCAAAATGTTTCAAATCGTCCATAGTCATCAGGTGGTTAAATTTTTCCTCTGTATTATAAAACTTGTATCCGGCTGTGCACTTTCTCAGAATACTGTTCAGGCGCATCAGGGCTATTATCAACAGTAATGGTGATGGGGAGTCTCCTTGGAAGATGTCTCTTTGTATGTTAATTCCTGTTATGTTGTCCATCAGCTGTCAATTCCAGTCTCCATGTCCTCATTGCATTTTCTATTACATTGATGATCCCGCTTGGTATTTTATATATTTTTAAACATTCTATTATCCATGCTTGGGAGATCCTGTTGTACGCTTTTTGTAGTCGATCCATGCCACGGCTAAATTTTTCTCCTTCTTTTTACCTCCTTTAAGATATTTTGGTCTATACGTAGCAGATTATGTGTTCCTCTATTTCCTTTTGGCATTTATTATTATTATTATTATTATTATTATTATTATTATTATTATTATTATTATTATTATTATTGCAACGATATAAATCTGCTACATTATATCAGTAACAGTCATTATATACGGTAAAAAAACATTTTCATAAAAAGGGTTTAATATCTCTATGCATTATAATGCGTCTTTATCACGGCTGTCTTATTTTTTTAACTACTTAATCTAGGCTTTAGATTTTCTAACTTTAATAGTGTGATTTAGAAAAAAATCTTCTGAACTGAAAGTAAAAGCATTGCAATAACATCTTTTGAAGTGGCACGTGCATTTCATAAAGGAACCATGGGTCGATTTCCGAGTAGAGTATGTGAAAGGAAATATCACGAATAGAAAAAAAAAACATAAGCATGGGAATGAAACGTCTAAAAACAGGTGCGCATGCATACACGTATTTATGTTTGTTTATTTGTAACTTATTATATGCGCATAGTTGTACGTATGTTTACGAAAAACATAGAACACATACCAAGCACATACGAATGGTACATATTATTTCATTGGAATTCATTATTGAGATGAATATTATCTATTGATTTTAATTTATTGCAGACTATTATACTCGTCTTTCGTAGATGTTGTTTCACGACGTTTCGACCAATTATTTCTCTGGCCTTCGTCAGGTGGAAACCCCGACCGGATAAGACCTCTGAATCTCCTAACTCCATTCTCAGCGATTACGGCCATCTGTAGTAGTTGTGGTCTTACCACGTTTTTTTGGCCAACTAAGCCTCTGGCCGGCTTTGGGGAGGATTGAAACCGCTATCTTCAGACACATCTCATCTGGAACCATAGAGATCTCAACGTCTCTATACAATGCGCCAGGGGCCCCGAAGGTGGATCAAGGTTTGAGTTTTTGGTTTCATAAATCCATTAATTATTTAATTGGAATCCATTATTGAGATGAATATTATTTTAATGCTAATTAATTCTACAAAATTTCAGTCCAATCAAATAGATATTTTTAGGAATCACTATTAATTAGATAATATTTTTTTTAAAAAGTAAGCGAAATGGACGTCAGATTAGCATTTAGTAAAGTCTTACGTTGAAAGACGGGGATAGACAAGCACTGAGTTTACTCATGTAATATTTTTGTATCTGTCTGTATCTCTTTACAACTTTCTTATTTTTTACTCCCCAATTGTTTTCCATATTATCTTAATATTGTTGTTTTTAATTTGTTAATTCATTCATTTTCTTTTTGTATGCATTTTTGGATTTCTCTATGTGACTGCGTCATGGCATACACATTATTCGATTTGTTCGTTTCATTTTATTATTCAGTCTTACTGTCTTCCTGTATATTTTAGTGACTCGTTATAAATAGTAAAAATTCGTTCTTTTTGTCCATTTCTTTTTCTTGAATATTTCTAATCGTTTATAACTTTTCAATCGTTTTTTTTTCCAATTTATATCATCCATAAAAATACTCTGCTTCGTTTTTCAATTGATTTTTTTTTGATTTTTTCAATCATTTTAATTCTTTCTTATAATCGATCAATACATTTGACCACTATTTTTGTCTTTAAATTATCAAGTACGATCATTTTATGTCAATGCATTAAGATAATAAACCGTAGTCTCGGATCATTTTCAATTAGAGCATCTTGTTATGCCGAAGACCCGCGGGCAAATATATTCTATTATATGTCATACGAGCAGTGCTATCAAGGTAGAAATGACGAAATTACAAAAAAGCAAAACAAAAAAAAAATGAACAAATAAAAAACATTCGTGCTAATTGTATGACCCTTTATGAATATCGTAACATTATTTTAATCATGCAATTGAAAATAATGTTGTCACAATAAAACTAAATTATGTAAACTTTATCACATTAAGTCAGGTGATTACCTTTGCAGTATAAATACAACAACTCCCGAAAATACATCAACAAATATTCAATTACTTGATATTGAATATTGTAAAGGTTATGAATACTGAATTATTAGACATTTATAAATTCGGGTATATCTGAGGAGAATAAAACCATACAGATGACAGGAATAATTGAATTAGATCCAGGTTTTGCTAAGTGTGTAAGTGATTTAACCAAGGACTCCAACAGAGAGAAACATTAACACGTTTTATTATTTCAGTATTCTCAAAGTTACGCGGAATTTTAATAATCAACGCTTATTTTGACAAAAATACCCAATGTGAAAGTGATTTTCTGCTGAAATTTTGATAATGTTTAAGTCAAATGCTAATAAATCCTTGTCATGAATAATAGATGTACGTACTGTAACGGTATTTCTTATATTTCTGGGTGGCAACCTTTTACGTTATGCTCGTTTGCTTTTTCTTTCAGCCGCTGAAGTTCGTATAACTTAGAACTATAACGGTTAGACTAATTTTAAACCTATCCATTTTTTTTTTAAAATAACTATTAAAAGAAATAAAAAAACAAACTTACGTAATGTTCCCCGGTGTATATAGTAGACTATTATTATATTTGGATGCGAGAGATTTATATATATATATATATATATATATATATATATATATATATATTGTTCGATTTTAACATTTCTGCATGATTGCAAAGAGAACTAAAAAAATGGACCGAAAGTTATTGTTTTTACTTTCTGAAAGACATGCAATAACAGTATATGTGAATGAATGTGATGATATGTATATGCACATATATATATATATATATATATATATATATATATATATATATGTATATAACTACTTCATTTATTCACATAAATTTAATATACGAAAGTATAGATTTATGCGTAAACTTTAAGTTTTTACTTCAAAAGTGCTCAATACGTAGGTAGAGCTAGTTAGTAATTTATAAAATATGTATGGCGATTAAGCTACACTGAATATTCTGCGTTTCATCCAACTATAGGATTCGTCAGGCTTATGCGCGAATTCTGTGGTTGCTTCTTGTTTTTATATATGTTGAGGATTTCTAGTTGGCCAATCAACTTTCTAGTATACACCGCACCCCTTCCTATCAGCCAATGGGCATGCATTTTATCAAACAAAGGATCTGTTTTAGAACTAGGTTAGTGGTTTTAGGTAGACGTTCTCCTTTTTTTATACATATAAATATACCTATGTGTACACACATATGTATATATATGTATATATATGTATATATATGTATATATATATTTATATATATATGTATATATATCCATATATATATATATATATATATATATATATGTGTGTGTGTGTGTGTGTGTGTGTGTGTGTGTGTATTGAGATTCCATCAAGAAAAAACGTATACTTAAATGAGTAGTGTAACCAACAGTTGGTATGTTTTTATATACTAGTTTTATTATTTGATATTTTCTAATTTCAAGTTATGGAAATAATTTTTGAAATAATGTTCTGAAATAACTTTTACGCGTTTCGACTTTCCTCTTTTGAAATTTTGCATGTTTTGGCAAATCCGTTTTAGCGGAAAAACGCTTTTTTCTAAAGAGAACAAAATATTCTGTTCATTTCGTAATATTTTCAAGCTCGAGCGTGTTTCAGCCTTTTCCCTGGTTTAGCTGGGGCCGGTTCACTCTAATTGAGTGAGAAATTGAGATCCTTGTGTATGTTTTGATTTCTTTTCTTTACATTTTATTCATGTTAATGAGTTGAAGTGTTTGTTTATAAGTGTGTATGTGTTCCTGAGAAAGAGAGTGTGTATGTGAGCGTGGGTTTTCGTGTATTTACTTGTGCAATTTAAGTTATATTTTCTACTTTGGGTTTTATCTGTATTGCGGTTCGAAAACCTTCTTCTTGCCGGCAAAACGAGACTAAATAGCATTATTTCTCTTTGGGGAACTTTGACTCATTTTCTCCGTCATTTCTTCCCCTCGTTGTGCCCAGTTTTAGTCTATTAAACACCGTATTTACAGATGAAATTTTTTTTTTTGATCGCTATTTTTTTCTAAATCTTGGCACATCCAAATTCCCTAGTAGTGCTTTTTAATTTCGCCAATAATATAATTTTATATGCCATCGATTTTTCCTAAAAAGAGGATTGACGAAAGAGCTCTCGAGAAATTTCCGCACATATTATTTAAATCTATTTATAAATTTTGTACCTACAAACACTTATATATATATATATATATATATATATATATATATATATATATATATATATATATATATATATATATACTATGTTTCTTATTTTATATATTAAAAACTTAAAACTCCTCAGTACGTCTATATTACCATTCACTCCTAGTCGGTATTGGATGTATAAAAATATAGCTGCTAATCAGTTACATCCGCAACTAACAGACTTGTCTGGAGCTTTAAACCAATATGTCAAATGTTTATATGAGGGGCGTGCAATAAGTAATGCACCTACCCCCACTTCCAATTGTCTGATCTAGCTGAAATTTTGTATGCGCAATGATTTATATCTCTACGAGTTATGAGGCAAGTTACAGCTCTGGACTAATTGTGGTTTCTGCTTTACAGGTGTTTGAACTGAGTCAGGTGTGAAATGGAGCCTGTTGAATGTCGAGCAGTGATCCGGTTTTTGTATTTGAAAAGACGCACAGGAGACTTTTGATAAAATGAAAGATACTTATGGTGAAAAGGCTCCATCATATGACCTTGTAAAACGATGGCATCGTGAATTCTAACATGGCCGGAAGTCTGTGGAAACACCTTCCAGACCTGGTCGCACCACTTCTGCCATTGATTGGGCATCTGTCAGTTAAGCTGAAGCTGCCATTTTGGAATATAGGCGTATTACTATTCGTTAAATAGCCAAATATTTCAAGGTTAGTACAGGCTTTGTGGAAACTGTCATGCATGACAATTAGCACATGCATAAGATGTCTGCCCGATGGATTCCCAGGTTGCTCACACAATTCAAGAAGCGCGAGTGCTCGAGGACTAATTTGGAGATATGCCAAGAAGATGAGTCAAAGTTTTTCAAAAGACTGATTCCACACGATGAAACCTGGGTCCATCATTATGATCCAGAGACCAAAGCCCAGTCAATACAGTGGAAGCACTTGGACTCACAACCTCCAAAGAAGGCAAGGGTGCAGCCATCCGCTGATAAGATCATGCTCACAGTCTTCTGAGACCAGGACGGAGTAGTGATTACAGATCTCCTGACAAAGGGTACCGCAATTACAGAAGCCTACTATGCTTCCCTTTTTAGATAATTACTGGAAGCTATCAAAATAAAGAGGCGAGGCAAGGTCAGCAACGGTACCCTCCTCCTGTAGGATAACGTTCCGGTCCACAACTTGCATGTCGCCAGCTTAAAAGCACGGGCGTCTGGTTATGAAATCCTTCCCCATCATCCCTACTCTACTGACCTTGCACCCTCTGACTTTCACCTTTTCCCAGACATGAAGTTGTTTTTGAAAGGAAAGCGTTTCTCCGATGGTGCAGCCTTGATTTCTGAAGTCATGTCGTGGTTGAAGTACCAACCTAGGATGTTCTACGAAAACGTCTCCAGAGCTGCATCAAACGATGGAAGAAATGCATATCTCTGGCTGGTTACTATGTAGAGAAAGACTAATAGCTGTGCCAAGTGTCGTTGCTCCAATGCTATGGGAAGTGGGTCATTACTTAGTGCACGCCCCTCGTATATAACTTTACTTCTTGAGTGTGTTCTAGTTGTCTGTATTTTTTCTTGACACTGATGCCAATTAGTGATACTCTTTTAATATAGTTATCAATTTTCTACTAAATCCTTTAATTTGCTAGCACACTATTACCTATCCTGATTAAGAAAAAAAAAACATTTATTCATAGACGTGCTGTGTTTTAAACATTCGATTACACTAATATCCGGACAATATATATTTTCGCAAAAGTAAAAGTTTACCTGAATGTGGTTGTACATTTCATAAGAAGTGTTTGGCTATTTTTCATTAAATTTTTATCTGAAATTGATTGGAAGTAAGTAAGCTTTACGCGTCTCTTAATACAACATTTATTCTCAATATTCTCCATAATTTGACAAAATGGTAATTGTTTTTATTTTCATTTATATGTAATATAGTATAATATAGAAGAAAAGACAAATAAGTAAGTCAGTTATTTTAAATGAGTAACATTCTTTAAATAGAAATGATAAGAAATAAAAGCGACATAATCTGTCTCCTTTTTACTAATGTAATCCTCTAATATACTGCTTTGATGTTTATTTCTAACAACCCATATTTCAAGTTGATGTGTTTTGCATATTACTGAGCTATCTAACTATCACACGTGATGTCATACATCTTAAATTATTAAAATATCTTGCACAGTAAAGTAAATTCAAATCTATAACTAAAATAAATATCGAAATACGCAGGTGTGCATATTATTCTAGGCTAGCAGCAATGTTTAAAATTTTACTTAAGAGAACCTACATAATTGCGAGATATGTGAGGACGTGCGTCCAATAAGCTATTAAGAAATAAATGAACATTTACCACCTACAAGAAACCATGTCTGATCAGATTAATTGGGGTTACATTTTTATCAAATTTACACATTGAATTGTCCGTTTTTAATCGTCTAAATATCAAACAAGTAAGTATCTCACGTTTAACCATCTGAGAAATACTTAGAAACGTATTGTTTTTTAAGTGATTATGGGGTACTTTAATAGTTCTTAAAACTTTGTTCCTCTATTTTATTGATATGTTGCTTAATTTTGCTTGTATGGTAGCTTCATTTGATGGTATATATTTTTTACAATTTTAGGGTGAATGATTGTTGTGTCTGCACAAATAATTAACAAGAAAACGGAAGTAAAGCTATACAATAATATATTAGGAATAAAAGTTATATACATATTCAAATGTCTTTAGATATACTTCAATTGGAGATATTTCGGCAGGTTGCGTGTTGCATGTCTTACTCGGAGGCAGTATAAGCGTCTTGCCTGTTTGACGGTCGTTGCCGGACTCTCCCGGTATTGGTGATTGATACCTTTATATATCTCACTCACCCGCCTATGTTAATTAGTAGGCGTCTCCACAACAATGATATTATGTAACAAATTACCATTCACTCCTAGAAATTTTCAGACAGTTTCGTCCATCGTGATTGATTTTCTATTAATTTTTATCCATTGTTAAGCGATCATACTGACAAAATTTATATGTTCACTTACATCCACTGTTGTTTAATGGCTTTTGTGGAATAAATGTATTTTCATAAAATGTTTTCCCAGTCTATTAGCAGTTATTTATTAGTATTTTTATTAATTTGGGCACATGTTTGATTACTGATTGTGGGGTGGTCCCGGAGTGGGAAGACGTAAATAGGATTTACATCAGTGTATGTATGCTGATAATAGATTGTCATCTATGAGTTGAAAAATAAAAATAAATGTTTAAAATGATTTTGCTTAGCGCTTGATATCATTTCTTAAGTCTAACTTTGTAATTTACTCAATGATAAGTTTTTAATTGGTGCATCCATTTTATTGGTGCCCGTGATCTTCACATTCATAGTTGCTTTTGTTTCACAACGTTTCGCAGAACTCATCCTCTAACTTTCTAGTGATTAACCGCGACGGGATATGAATGTTGTCATGTAACTTTATCCCAAGTAATTACTGCATTCTATATTTGTTTCCCACCACGTATTAGTCAACAAATTCTCTGGTCTGCTTAGGTAGGATTGAAATCTCTACCCTTCCAAGGGAGTATTGTCTGACGATAAAAATACTGGAAACATATTAACAAAAGATGGGGAATAACCTATGAATAAAACGGGTCTGGAAAAATTTATATTTTTGTCAACTTTTTATTTATTTATTTATTTATTTTTTATTCAATTTTCAACCCAAACAAGCCACAGTGCCACTTTGAAGCAGGGGTCTACTATCAGGGACTTAATTAGCAAGATCATTATGAAGGGAGATGTGTAGAAAGATGTTTGTTCGCATTACACTTGAACTTCAGCATATCAGTACAGTTGGGAAAGCAGAATCCCGGAAGGGAGTTCCAAAGACCCGCATTTCTGGGGAAGAAACTATTGGAGTAAAAGGCTTTCTTGCACCTAGGGATCTCTACTGTAAAGGGATGAGACTAAGTAGCTTGTTGGGTTTGTCGGGGGTAGTTACGTCGGGGAGGTACACGTGTTTGCAGTTCGTCAGAGCATTCACCGTTAAAGTATTTGTAGAATCCTGACCGTTCTGAGGTGCTGGCCGTTCTGAGGTCCTGACCCTTCTGACGTTTCTCATCTATATGATTTTTATATCATGATTTACACTTTACTTCTTTACACTTCTTGCAACATTTTTTAAAACTATTTTAAAAAATTAACCCCCAGCCGAACATATACCTCGTCTTGAGTAAAGATAAGCGTTTATGAACACCCATTCTGAAATGATAACAAATTGCTTTTATGTGTATTAAAATATAATTTTAAATGTTCATTTTTTATCTTATTTTCTCTATTTAAAATACATCGTCTTATTTTTCTACTTTTCTTTCAATATATTTTTACAAGTCGAAATGAGACAATGATCAGATATAATACCTAGCTTCAAAATGAATGATGTGTGTTCAAATGCTGTCAACATTCTACACCTCCAATCACTTTAAAACATACCAGAATGCAGAGAAAAATAATTTTAACTACAAATTCCGTACATATTAATCACCGAACACAGAATATAACAAATAAATATTTTTAATTTTCCTGAAAATGTATTATTTCGTATATAAATACGTTGTAAATGTTATAATTTTAAATACTAAAAGAAACATACATTTAGTGTTACTTTCTGATAGAAATAAATCAAGGATTGTAGATGTCATCAGTAAAAGAAATTAATACCTTATCAACATGGCGAAACAGCACGAAAAAAAATCTGCACAGTCCGTGTAAATCAAATCAATATAATTGAACTAATCATTTTGTATTCAATAATTTTTACAAAAATAATATAATTGCAAAATATATTGATTGCGATTTCAATGAAAAATTTCAAATGTATTATTATAATAGTTTCATTGTCCGCATGTGCATGAATACCTCAGATCATTTTTCTTTACAATCTAGAAAATGAATATATAATGGAACAAATTAAGGTCAAGGATCATTAAAAATTAATTTAACAAACTAGGATTTTTCTATAAAGTGATCTTTTGAGGGATTATGTGTAGGACACTTTGTATAAACAAAGAAAAATAAGGACGGGGTTTGTATCTCACCGGCTGTATTTTATTTATTTATTAAAAAATGATTGTTTTTGTTATTTTTCATAAATGCATTTTCATTGTAATCTTTGATTTTAATGCGTTTTACTTTATATTAAAAATAAATAATTCAATCTATTTTAACACCATGTTCAAGAATAACTCGATTTTTCGTGTAAAAAAGGAAATAAATATTGTAATTAAATAATACCTTTTATTTAATTATATCAATAAATTATTGCCCAACTTAATGACTATTTTTAATCTCATAAAATACAGAATTTAACTCATAATGTTTCAATTTTTCTAAAAGTAAAAATCAAAATGTACATTTGACATTTTGGGCTTGGAGAAAAAGGTTTCGAGTCGCCATTTCGTTTGTTCTGATCCAGCGATGACCGGTTTCTGTAATTAAATTAGATTTTTAGAATAATTAAACGCATTTGAAAAAAATAAAATGTGTTTTTCTTAATTTTGTTTAATAATTGTTTTTGAAATAATCCAAATTACACTAATATTTACCATCTATGGTATTTTTCAAGTAATTCATCAGCCTTTCATTTTTAAACTTAAGATTTTAAAATTTTCATTCTGACATCTTTTGCATGAAAATAATGTATTTCCTTATTTTACGCTTTAAGCATTCAAACACAATCAACAAATATTTTATGAATACATGAGCCGGCTTTGAAAACCATACGTCTCATCAGTTTCCATTATTAAACTCTAAAACCTAAGTTATAACGATTCGAATAATCTTGCGACCGAGTTGGAATTCAAGCTGCAATGAATGGTATTGCATGTTTTTATTTTCAATAATATTAAATAATAATAAAATATTTTTGCAGAATACGGACCGTGCATAGTAATTACGTTATCATTAAGAAATCCATTCCAAACATAGGGATCTTTAGGTTCATAAATAATGAATGACCGATCCATAAAATCCATACACATTCTTACCGCTCCTCTTTACTTAAATATTTACAAAAATTCAGGAAATAAACTAATTCGATGAGATTTTTAGTATCGATTAATTCAATATCACAGAATATAATTCACCCAAAATCTTTATTAGAATTATTATTTTATGTAAACAAAATTCTAAATAATAACGACTAAAAACAACGACCACATTTCTATTGCTAACGTTTTTTTAATTACATTTTCACCCCAAACAAGGCACATTGTCACTGTGGTGTCGGAGGCTACTATCAGGGGCAGCAGCTACTGGGGCACTATGTTGGGATTTGGGCAGCCAGATGTGTGTTCACGTTACACTTGAACTTCTGCATGTCAGCACAGTTGGGGAAGCAGGGACCTGGAATGGAATTCCAGAGTCTAGCGGTTCTGGGGAAGAAACTACTGGGGTAGAAAGATCTTCTACATATAGGGATCTCTACAGTGTGGGGTGGGATTTAGCTGCCTGTCGGGTTTGTCGAGCGTGTGTACGTCGTGGGGGCACATGTGTCTGCAGTTCGTCAGAGCAGTCACCATTAAAATACTTGTAGAACAGGCAGAGGGATGCAACATTTCATCGATGGGACAGAGACTGAAGCTTAGATGCCAGTTCAGGGCCTATCAGATTGGCGGCTCTCTTTTGAACCTAGTCTAGGAGCGAGAGACTAGCAGCAGATACACCAGCCCAAATGTGACAGCAATACTCCATACA
Organism: Euprymna scolopes; assembly: GCF_053919585.1. NCBI lineage: Eukaryota > Metazoa > Mollusca > Cephalopoda > Sepiida > Sepiolidae > Euprymna > Euprymna scolopes. The sequence continues at coordinate 125,193,802 of NC_136495.1, forward strand.
TGGGTGAAGGGTGGCCTTATAGAGGTACAGGATACTTTCGGGTGTCAGTAGTTTTCTAGAACGGTAGAGAGAGCCTACCTTCTTCGCAGCGGCCCTGACAATGTTCCAACTCATGTTTCCTGTGAACGTTAGGCCAAGCAGTTTGAAAGATGTACTCTCAGACAGGGAGTCGCTGGCCATTGCTTTTGGTGGCACAGAAGATTTCTTGTAATTATTGAAGGAAACCAGTTTAGTCTTGGCAAAATTGACTGTGACCATCCATTTTTGTCCTCATTCCACTACGGATTGGAGGTCATCCTCTAGGTTTTTTGCCATTTCTTTAGTTATGTGTTCATTTGTATTCCTGTCACACCTGTTATAGAGTGTGGGGTCATCAGCATATATACCCATCTCAGAGGCAGTTTTGTCGGGGAGGGCATTAATAAATATTAGGAACAATAGAGTTCCAAGGATAGACCCCTGAGGCACTCCCGCATTTTATCACACTGTTTAGATGTACGACCGTCGAGGACAACCTGGGTTTTTCTCTTATTTAAGAAGGATTTAATTATGTTAAGTATTCTACCAGTGATACCGTATGATTTAATTTTCCTAAGGAGACCCTAATCCCATACCCTGTCAAAAGCCTTAGATATATCTAGAGTTACCGCTCTGCCCTCCCCCGCGTTGTCCAGTGAATGGTATATACGTTCAGAGATTACAGTGAGGATGTCTGCTGTGGAACGGGCTTGTCTAAATCCATATTGGTTGTCAGTCAGAAGTTTAGCATCTGTAAGGTAACGGACTAGAGCATGGTTAATTATGGTCTCTAATATTTTGGCGAAAAGTGGGAGGAGGCTAATGGGGCGATAATTTGATGTGGGCTGCCAACATTTGTTATACACTCCTCGGGAACTGTGGTCAGAAACATATCTAGGAGTGATGCGTGTTGTTCTTGCTCGTCAGGGAAACGGGTTGGAAACGTAATCATTTGTGATAGGGAGTGAGATATATCGAAGATATGTGTTGTGCTGCCCGCTGCATCTGTGTGAGTAGAGAATCTAAGCCAGTTTTTGTGGTGAACATTAAAGTCACCAAATACATGTACTTGTGCGCTAGTGTCGAGGGAGAGTGCTATGTCTATATTGTCAGAGACTTTGTTTATTATGGTTCAGTCCTGGGTCGAGGGGGGAGCGGTAGAGAAAATAAAAGTAGCTAATGTTATGTTGTATGTTTAGTCTAAAGCACATAACGGCTTGATCGTCCGTTTCTAGGTTTGTTTCTCTAGTCAGGGAGGGGTCTTACGAATGTAGATTCCAAGTCCGTGCATATGTCTGTCAGAGTCGTTTCGGCAGAGTGGGAGATAGCCAGGCATGTTGAAGTAGTCAGGGTTGGATCAAATACTGACTTTTAACAATTGAAATACAAATACAAATACTTTCGTTAAGGTTACCAGAAATACAAATACAAATACAAATACTTTTATTCCTAACTCTAAAAATACAAATACAAATACAAATACTAACGCTAAAAATACAAATACAAATACAAATACTTTTATTCCTCAATCTCAAAATACAAATAAAAATACAATAACTGATTTAAACAATCTGAAAATATGCGAAGAAAAGAAGAAAAAAGAAGAAATATTTCCTTCCAAATTTGACATCTACATTACACTCTATATCATGTCCTCATTGCATTTTATCATCATTAGAGCTCTGAAAGATTCCGGGCCAAGTTTGGCTCGCTCTGGGGTATAAAAATTACCAGCCTTGCTGAAAACTCTTTCAGATGGTGCCGATGTTGCACAGCACCCTAGAATATTTCTGGCGAAAGGCTTCACAATCTTGAAGCTCTTGTTTTCCCGCCAGTACCTCAGTGGGTTGACGTCAAAAGCCAGAACACATTCTTCTAAGTAGGAATCGAGTTCTGCCTTTACCGCTGTAGTGTCGCTTATTGATGGACTTACATTTAGCTTCCCAGCTGGTGGCATGTAGGCAAAAAGACGAGGGCGTTTTGCATTCATGTCAGCCTCGTCTTGATTTGTGTTCACGGTCATGAAAAACTTCCTCTCTTGAACTGTGTTCTTCAAAGACAACTGAGTTGACTGCGAAATAATTAGGTCCACAATCTTCGAAATATTTTTATTTTTCATTTTTTCACATGACAGCCATGACAGCTTAAACCTGGGGTCCATGACAGCTGCAGCAATGACATCAGTCCTATCAAGAAACGGATGCAATCTCTTTTTGATAGAAGACTGTAGTGCATTAGCCAAGTTTAAGCAGTAGGTTGGTTTACTTTCCACGAATAGTTTGAGGCTGTGTTCAAGGCCAAATACAACTGGTGCAACGCAAGAAAGTGTCACCATGTTTTCTCCTTCCACTTGCGACATTGCCTCTTGGAATGGGTCCAAAATTTGCACCACTTCTTTTAGCATTGCTATTTCCACTACGTTCAATTCTCATATGTTCTTGCACGATCCTAGGAGACAAATAGCTGAGTTGACGCCATTGACATCTTTGAGAACTGACTTAAGCATAGTCAGTTGAGAGTTCCATCTAGTAGCATTAGCAGCCTGCAGTGAAATCCCAATATTTTCCAAGAACGGTGCTGCCACAGTAGATCGCCGTATTGCAGCTACAATACTAAGTCTGACTGGCAAAATTGTAAAACCAAATGAAATTGCCTTAAAAAGTAAAAGGCACAGAATTTATCTCCCATAGCCAAAAATATATACCCCAATTTAGAAGAATTTTTCTTTCATCGACCAAGGACAGACTAGATAAAGTTAGGTCATCAGAGCAGGTACTACACTTTAATGTAAGCATTGATTGACAACGGGGACAGATTACATAAAAGAGATGTTTATAAATGTTTTTTTTACGATTATGATATTAGTAACCATTTGGAGTTACAATCTATTTAGTATTACACATGAAATCTGAAGAAAACACTTACAATGAGTAAACATGCGAGTATAATCGACAGATTTCTAAGATGACAGCATAATTGAAAAGTAGTTGGTTATTATCTTAGACTCCACATCTACTTACCATTTTTACTAGTGCCATTTTTTCCATACCATATTTATTGGTACAATTTGTAAATAAGTTTCTATTTGTCAATCATATTCTTAAAAGAATTATGTCAGTCGTCAGAAGACCAAATTTACTTAGGGGATTGGAGGTATCAACTTAAAATATCTCTAAAATATTGATAAATTTAATTTTAGTCATAACTCTAAAACTATACTTTGTTTCCAAGAACAATCTATGCGTCATTATTAAGGCAAATGTGTCTATTAATCCAAGATAGTTAGAAAATCTATAATTATTGACTTTTAATTAAACTTTTGGGACTACTCAGGAAAAAGTATATGAATACTTACAAATATTCATTTTAAATACAACTTTAAATAGCTATAGTTATAAGTTTTCAAATTTCTATAAATTGAAAATAAATTAATTCAATTAATTTCAAAACACTACTTTTAAAGAATTTCAAACGAAAAATACAAGAATTAATTATTTCAGAGGAAATATACTCAGTGACCTAATTGGTAGGGACAAGGGGCCAGCACTAAAAAATGTCCCCAAAATGGTTTCATACTCAAATGTGAACTCTTTTAAAGGGTCCATGTAGACATTTAGTAAGTAACTGTGAAACCGGATTAAACATTTAGGTGTGAGATTCGCTTAGTGCGAAAGGGTGTAAATCCATGAATGGGAGTGGGAGGTCAAAAGTTTTTTTTTTTAAATCTACAAGTTTAGACATCCAAACAACTGTTTAAATTACTTTATTATAACTTTTTCTTTAATAATCCATATTTAATAAATATTTATATAAAATTATCCGAAAAAGGCCAAATTTGAAGCATAAATTGGAAAAAACAAACAAACAAAAAGTTTGAAAGCCAAACTGCTTCAAAAAAAGCCAAATTCGCGAAATTTGGCCTTAAAAAAGCCAAGCTGGCAACCCTGAATTGAAGCTACTTGACTCACAGACTTATCGTCACTCAACTAGCAGCAGCGTGTGTGACTGGAAGTGGACAGGGCTGGTAGACTGGTACACGTACGCAACATGTATGTGAACAGGGTTGGATCAAATACTGACTTTTAACAATTGAAATGCAAATACTTTCGTTTAGGTTACCAGAAATACAAATACAAATACAAATACTTTTACTCCTAAGTCTAAAAATACAAATACAAATACATTTATTCCTAAATCTAAAAATACAAATACAAATACAATTACATTAAAATTGTATTTAAATACAATTGAAATACAAATACAATTGTATTTGATCCAACCCTAGAAGTAGTTAGAGGAGATTGAGGAGTGTAGGTTTGTCTCGCTTAGTGCTCAGATATCCGAGGTATTTGTTAGGAGAAATGATTCAACATCAGCTAAATTAGTTCTAAGCCCACGGATGTTGGTGAATACAAGCCCCAAGGGAGGAGGCAAGTTGGATTTGTTTGTCCCTAGGCCTGCTTTAAGCTTATTTTTTTATTCTACTGTCATCGTGTTTTTAAAGAGTTTTAGTTAGGGTAGGGGGAACTGAACAAGAGGTTATGCAGGGTATCAGACATGCAACCCAACTAGACCAGTTGTATTAGCCTCTAATTTTTCATGACTTAATATCTACCTAGTTGTCTTATTTCCTATCTAAAATATTAACTAGGTAAAATTCTCATTAATTATAATTTTGTATTTTTTAGTCTGATTTATCAATTTCGACACAAGATCTTTATTGCGTATTTGGCATTAACACCTCTTACAAACAGATACGCACTCATATATATATTCATCTGTGTGTGTTCATCTTTATGTATTCATACTATGGCTGTGTGCGTATATTCATATTGCATCTACCATTTCCTTAATATTTATCTATTTGTCATTCTACCAATAGTCTAACAAGCCACTATTTAAGGATGGAGGAAATATCCTGACATACACTATCCACAGAATCTTGGAAGAGATAACTAGACGATTGGAATACCACATAGGGGCATCAAAGACTACCACACTATACTCCAAACTCTGCGCCTAAAATTCAAATTAAATCTAGAGCAAAACTCTATAAAACTACGTTTTCTAGACATAGTTGAAAAAATCAAAAACAATTTAACACACATTTACAAAAAAACAACAGACATTCAACAATATATTTACTTAAAATAAAACTATAATAACATCATAACCAGCTGCCTTGCATGTGGAACCTGCACCATAGTGACAGTCAAATAGTTCTGGTCGATCCGACTAATGTAACTACAAAAAACCTTGAGGGAAAGAGGATACCTACCAAAACTAATACGTAAATGTGCCGAACTGGCTTAGTAAATACCAGTAGACTAATTAATACAAAAGGGTCAAAGAAATATCTAGCAGATCTTATTAAAATAAAGTAACTGTGGCTAAAAAAAACAGACACTAGACTAATATTATTCAAAGTAGAGAATATAACTTAAATTGCACAAATAAATAAAAGAAAACACACACTCTCCTTCGTCCACACGCACGTATACACACTTATAAAAAGCAGCTCAACTCATTTACGTAAATAAAAAGTATAAAAAAACGAAACGAAATCAAAACATACACAACGATTTCAATTTCTCACTCAATTAGATTGAACCGGCCCCAGCTAAACCAGGAAAGGCGCTGAAAAAAACCCGAGCTTGAAAATATTAAGAAATGCATAGAATAAGTTGTTCTTTTTGGAAAAGCGTTTTTCCGCTAAAATGGATTTGCCAAAACATACACAATTTGAAGATTTCTGAAGAAGATGTTTCAAAAGCAAAAATGCGTATGAATAATTTCAGAACATTATTTCCAAAATTATTTCAATAATTGGGAAATAGAAATTATCAAATAATAAAACAAGTATATAAAATCATACCAATTGTTGGATACACTATTAATTTAAGTATACATTTTTCTTATGTTGGCGTACACACACACACACACGTATATATATATACATATATATATATATATATATATATATATATATATATATATATATATATATATATATATATATATATATATATATATGAATATGAACACAGGGACCTTTCAATTTCTAAAGTTTTATTTAGGTTATTCTCTATTTCTCCTAACATATCAAAAATTATATGTAATTTTTAGCAGCTGTCTCTTTACGTAGAACTAATCAGTTATTAGTACTTTTTTGATTATCAGTATATATATATATATATATATATATATATATATATATATATATTACACACATACATATATGTATATGAAAGTTAAAGTGTATGTCTGTCTGTGTGTCTTTGTACATTTCCCTACACAAAAAGTCTGTCAATTTTTAGTCTACAAACTCGAAATTTGATACACAGGGTAGGGAGATTTGGTAAAATCTTTGTAAATGTGTTTTTGTGCCAGTAAGTTGGCTTCTAAGAGGTCAAATTTCAACGATTTTACTATTTGAGAACGCCAATTTTGGGTCGAGACACTTGACATTTTTGATATACGTTCCTTGAACATGGATCTAACTTAATAACTTGATTTGAGCCCAAAACAATAAATGTTAAGCGTCATAATAAGGGTCAAGGTTAAAAAAATTGACCTCTGCGGTATCTATCAAATTACTAAGAACATTTCTGGTCTAAATATATGAAACTTTACATAAAGGGTATTCAGAGATAGGGCAAGCTTGTTAATCGGTTAGAGTCGAAAATTTGAGCTATAAAGATATAAATCTATGTATGTATGTTTGCATGTCTGCCTAAAACTTTTGACAGAGGCGATGGATTTTTACATGATTAGTCTCGTTTTGAAGCTCGACTCTTTAGACGACAAATAACGAAAAACCGGGTAAAAACATTAATTTCTTTACCCTCAACAGGGTACTTTTCTACAGAGAGGGGGGCTTTTTCCGCCGATATTTTCGCAAGTCATCCCCTCTTTTCGATTGTTTAGCCTTTATTTAAACCTACGTCACTTCCGGTTTGGTGGTGGTCATAACCACAAAGACATCACGTTTTTCCCCGTTCTTTTCAACATTCGTGATACAGATTCGAGCCAACCTTCCTGCTACAACTTTTTTTTCTTTTTGCTCAACACACACCTCAAAACACCAGGCCAACGCCGGGCACCCATGCTAATATATATATATATATATATATATATATATATATATATATATATATATATATATATATATATATATATATATATATATATATATATATACACGTGAAACTGTAGTATCCAAATATAATAAATATCTGCTATATACACCGGGGAATATTACGTAAGTTTGTTTTTTGTTTCTTTTCAGAGTTATTATTAAAAAAAAATAATAATTAGTCTAACCGTTTCTTACTAGTTATACAGACGTCAGCAGCTGTCAAACTTAAAAAGCACTCGAGCATAAGGGTCAAGGTGACGCAAAAATATTGCCACCCAGAAATATGAGGAATACCGTTACAGTACTAACATCTATTATTCATTACAAAGATTTATTGGCATTTAACATAAAAGCGATCCAAATTTCAGCAGAAACTCACTTTCACAGATGGTATTTTTTTTTTTTTTGTAATTTCGTTATTTCGACTGCTCGTATGACATATAATTGAATATATTTGTCCCGGCCCTTTTGGCATAACAAGATTCTCTAATGAAAAATGATCCGAGACTACGGTTGATTATCTTCATGCATGGCCATAAAATAATTGTAATTTATAATTTATAGAGAAAAATAGTGGTCAAATTTATTAATAAGAGTGAAACAAATTGATTGAAAAAATAAAACAAATAAACATTTGGAAAAAAACAATCTAATTTATCATCGATGATAATATACACCAAAATAAAAAAAAACGATTGAAAAGTTGTAAAAGATTAGAAATATTCAAGAAAAAGGAATCAACATATACAACGAATTTGAACTATTTATAATGAATCACTAAAATATACAGGAAAACAGTAAGGGATAATAAAATGAAGGGTACAAATCGACTACCGTGTATGGCATGGCGCAGACAAATATGAAATACGAAATGGCATATAAAAAGGGAAGAATGCATTAACAAATTAAAAACAACAATATTAAGATAATATGGAAAATACTTAGGGAGTAAAAATATTAAGAAAGATGTTACGAGGGGCTGATGGAGACGATAATATTACATAAGTCAATCCCTTGATTGTTTATTTCCATTTTTCAACGTAAGGATTTACTGAATTCTAATCTGGCGTCCACTTCGCCATATTTTATGAAATATTATCTAATTTATTCCAATGTAAATTGTGATAACTAAAACTATCTATCTGATTAAACTTAAATTTTGCAGAATTAATTAGCATCCGCGTTATACATGATTAAATCTGGAAATGGAAATTCCGTCAAACCTTTTTTTACCTTGAATATTGCTTATTTGAAAACGTTGAAAAAAACCGCCTGAATTCTCTATGGAATTTCAATGACATGTTAGACGCCAATGTTCTCTGATTAAATAAGGCATCAAATAGCGAGTCTCTACGCTAAAAAGAACCGAAGCTCTCCTCCAAAGTGTTACTCTTATCTTTGCTTTGGCTTTAAATTTTTACTAGAACATACGAAATTTAAAACAGTTTCAAGTTATAGGCCGACCGATATTTTCTCCAATTTTCATCACAATTGATTATGCAATATGGACCCGACGCTATACAAAAAATACTCTTGTCTAAAATAAAAATAAAACAACAACAAACACAACAACAATATTACGTCTATGTTATATCATATCAAACATTTTATTGAAACGTCATAACTATGAGGTACTATGCATTGATCATTTATTTTTTTATTTGGGGAATATCAGCAATGTTTGGGTTATATTAATGCGATACTTACTATCTAGTAATTAGTTCCTGATAACCGGAACCCAGTATGAACTGTAAACAATTATAAATCGGGATGTATACTACATTTACATCATGCTAACGGATTCGAGTTAACTTATAGTTAAATATGACAGATTATGAATTACTTCCTGGTTCTGTATTCCCAGTAAATGACATATGCATATTCTTTGCAATTGCTATGCACAAGTATTATTTATTTATGAAAAAAAAAACATGTTTACCACAAAACTACGCGAATAATATACACGACTACACATGTAATATTTCGATTATTAAAACTATCAATCCCATATATGGATGTTATAATCACCATGTTTCAGTCGATATAATATCTGACCTGCCTGACTTTCAAACAGAAATTTAATTTAATCAATGAAGGTAGCAAATCAGTAATGACCGAATAAAATTATAGATTCGTAATTATATTGGCGTAATGACTCGTACTTATATTTATGCGTTAATCCACAACATTCTTACCTAGAGTTGCTTACTATAAGCACTTTATCTGTTGCGCTATGTCTCCTTCGAACTCCTATCTAAAGAATTTTTAAACATACTTCGGATTTTTTCTCATACCCCTAAATGTTTGGTAGTCAGTCTTATAATGACTAACATCTGCATTTTCGTATCATTGAGTGTTCTATCATATTTATTGACATTGTTCTTTCAGTTTGGCATTGATTTTTCCGATCGACCTTTCTACTCTTAAACCTAATCAAAAATCATTATATTTTGTGCTTATCGTTTTCTCTCGACTTCTATGAGAACAAAAAACGATGATTCTCTTCTGGTCTGTTTATACAAAAAAATCACGCTTCGCAGCTTAGTAACACTTACGCGTGAATAAACTATTCTATTTTAGAATTTTAAATATCAGACAATTGAACAATATCATTACACGAGCTTTACTTTACTTGTCCAATTCGTAAAAAAAATATATTATTTTATATGATGTATATAACATGGTCACACTTAAGGATAAATCAGGAGACAATTTTACGTATTGTGGTGACCATTATGTTCCAGTTAGCTTGTTTAAATGTAGATTGTGTATCTTCCTCATAATATCCCCTTCTCTCGCTAGGATACTTCGTCTTGTCATATGCCAAGAACATCACCAACATTACCTGCCACAACACGAAAGCCAGCCTGATGGCTGTCATCTGCCTGGTATTCACCGACCTCCCGCCACCGCTTGTGGAAAAAAGCATGCTCTAAGTTACGGACCCGTAGCGAGGCGGTGACTGAGACTAAAGAAGACTAAATTGATTGGCTATCAACTCTACTATGTATATATATATGTATATATATATATATATATATATATATATATATATATATATAGATAGATAGATAGATAGATAGATAGATATTGTTTTAACAAAACCAATACATCAAGGTATATATTGATAGCAACAAATATTGCAACAAATAGTTACAATTGTTTTAAGACTATTCGGACAAATTTGGACAAAACTTTGGAAGGATGAGATGTAGGTAAAATATTATCCCATGTGTTTCCATATAAGAAAAATGGACTCCATACTATACATTGTTAAAGGTTTTTTTTTTATTCAATACGTCTGACGATACGCTGTTCTTGTGAACATTTTCAAAAGACATAATGTTTGAATTTGTCCGAATAATCTTGAAACAGTTGTAAATAACGATGAAATACGCTATTTCTGGCTATCAATATATTCCTTTATGTCTTGATTTTGTTAAAACCATATGTGAATTCTCAATTATGAAATATGATAATTTTGCAGTTTACAGTTAAAGTCATCTCATTCTGACCTAAATCTTATTGGTATATGAACGATTACTGAATTTTCAATTATATAAACCCACTAAAATTAGGAATATTATAAATAAGACTGTAATAAAACTGAGGAAATGCACATTAAAGTAACAACATCTAAAATAATGAAGAGGTTAATACTAGCACTGGTGCCAGGCGTTGTTTGGAGGTGTATGCTAAGCAAAAAAAAAGTCAATTTTTAAAACTTTAACCAGTATTATGATTTTTTAACCTTTATTTTTTATGACTCAAGTCAAGTTATTAAGTTAGATCCATGACCAAGGAAGCTATATCTAAAATTTCAAGTGTTTAGACCCCAAATTGTCGAAGGAGTTTGGTAGAGTTCTCAAAGGTCAAATCGTTGAACTTTGACTCCTTACCAGTCAAATTTCTGGCCGAAAACCGATCACGTAGATTTTCCCGACTCTCACTACCAAGTACATTACATGTTGAGCCTGTAGACTAAAAATTAACAGAGTTATTCCGTAGGGAAATATACATAGACACAAAGACAGACAGACACACAGACACGTTCACTTTTATAGATATATAGATAGATTATATTAAATTATATATATAATATATATATATATAATATATAATATATATATATGTGTGTAAATAAAATATATATACATGTAAAAGTGCATGCACTACACTGAAACGTTAATTCCTTTTTTCCAAATAGATACTCTGATATAGCTGTTAATACATAATTCTTACAAAACTACAAATGATTTGTTTCTAAATTACACGTTTTTATCTGTTTGTCTCCTTCTAGCTATTTATAATTATTTGTATAAGTATATACTGATTTCCTTATGTGCTAATGAGACACGACTGTATTGAAAAATCATCATATCAGATGGGAATGTTCGTGTTATGAATACTTTTTTCAAATAAAAGCTATTAACTAAGAATAAAATGCAATTTAAACAGCCAGCGTTATATGCCCAAATAATATATTTTGAGGAGATGCACCAAAGCTGTCAGTCCTGCTAATTTAAAAGTAAAACCATCTAAAATAATGAAGACGTTGACATTGAAATGATCAGGGGACATTTATAAGGAAGCCTGTTATAGATAGCAAAAATATTCGAGATATAAATATCATAATAAAACACAAATAATAGAAAAAAAGGTTTAAAATAAAATTAATAATAATTATAAATGTACGAGTAATAAGCAAGCAAAATATTGAATAGATAATGTAAGAGATATTAAAGAAAATATAACTATAGAAAATAAATAAAAAAATTAAGCGAAATTATATATAAATGAATTAAAACAGAAACCCCAACAATAGAAAGAAGAAAAATAAATAAACAAATAAAATAATCGTAATATAACTTATAATAAAAATGACGGAATACACATTAAAGGAAAGAGACAAATAGTAAAAAGAATGAATAAAGACACAATTACCGCAACTGTCAATGAAAATATCCTGTATATTTTCTTTATAAATAACGTTTATGTGACTAATAAAAATTAAATTATAGCTTTATTTATTTTTGCATGTGTCTCCGTAATTTATCTAAAAATATAAAGGTACCCATGCAGAGAGTGATCCGTGCTGCAATAATAACGTTACTATTTAAAAAGCCATTCTTAACCTGGAGAGGGGAGAGCGTTTTGTACCTATTCTGTACATTAACCTTACAATTGAATAAAAAAACATAAAACTTTAATTAAACGTGGAAATAAGATTTAAAAATAGCGCGGATCCCTCTCTGCATTAGCACCAATATAGATATACTGAGTAAAGAGATATTGCTCCCATGCTTGATACACAGGTTCCTCTTATTAATGTGACACAAATCACCATAACCGCATGCGTTTTTATAAGAGTATTTTTTGAGTTGCACAAACTAAAAAGAAAAGACGGGAAGTAATACATTACACCTAATAATGAGGAATAATGAAATGCAGGCATTAACAAAATAAAAGAGAGAAACACAGAAAAACGGGGGGAAAATATATACGGAATACATATTTTAATGCGAAGAACAACAACTACTGAGAATCAATGAGAGAAATAAGGAAGAGATGGTAAGATAGTAAGTAATGATGAGAAAAAGATAGACAGAAAATATGAGTGCAAGAAACGAAAGATTCAATGATGTGATCAGTACAGCAATCTGCAGTAAATATTTATAAGGCGAGTTAAAAATGATAAAGAAAATAAAAACACAATTTTAGAAGCAAAGGAGTTATGAAATGATAGAAGGAACGTGTTTTCCGTAGAAGAACAGACTAAAACAATAGTAGCCAGGATGGATGGCACGGGAACACATCGATTACGATCTGGGTATAGCAACAGGCGGTGTGCCTCTATCTAGCCCCAACGCCAGCGATAATCGATTACACTGTTTACGACCAAAATCAATCGACAAGAGTTTCTTATCATTACAAATCCCGATTCGACCTATCTCAAAATGCGGACAATTTATTGATGTTTGCTGGTGAATTGCGATTATTTGATTTGCTTGGATAATGTAAAGGTTGAGAATGAAGGTCATTTATTATATTTTATGAGACGAGCAATGGTTCGATATTTATACATGCCCCTTTTGCAATTTCTTTTTTACTGCTGTAAAATGTATTAATTGGTTAATATCGGATTTAAAAGAAAGTATTCGTTATCTTTTTACTTGCACTAAAAAGAAAAAATACAACACGATTGTGTAATTAGAAAAAACGAATACTATTAAAATATATGCGTAAGTATTTTCTTAAGATAATTTATTTGCATCTATAAACACTTCGACATTGTATAGACTCACATGGAACAAGTAAAATGCATGTAACTGTTAAAGCAAAACAAAACAAGTTGATAAGTTGTAAGGGATACTATAGAATCAAACAGGGAAAGCAACACACATACACGCACGCATATATGCATATATATATAATTTGTGTGTATTTTTTTTTATTAATTGTTATAAAATTATGCTGACATATTTTTTTTAATTTATCAGCTGAATTTTTCTTAATAATAAATATAAAATATCAGTATTAGGAAAATAGGCATTTTGATAAAATTTGATAAAATTGCGAGAATTAGGAAAATCAGAAAGAAACTACATTACCGAATCAAACGATGAATATGCATACACTCTTTTACGACATTAAAATAAACTAGAAAAAATATGAATATACAAGTGGTTTTGAAAAAGTAATAGGATGAAGCAATCCAAAACGAGTAATTAAAATATAATTCAGCATCCTAATTCCACACAAATGATAGTGAAGACAACCTTTATAAAATTAGCGAACGTTTAAAGAAACTAAAATTATATTAAAAGAGACGGCAACAGACGATATAAAACGTGTTTGCAATCACAACTTACTATTATGATTATAATGAAATTATAATCACAAGTAACTATTATGATCACAAGTAACTATTATAATCACAAGTAACTATTATAATTATAATGAAATTTGTAACAAGACACAACATCTTCTTGAATGAAAGTTTAGAGATGATGTTATTTTCGAGGACAAATTGTGATTTCTCATGTGAATAATACTTCTTTGGAAGTCAGATGGGAGATATTAGATTGGTGGGATCCTGTATGGGAATAAAAACGTAAGGTACGTTATGAAATAATATATGTTATGAAATACGGTATGTTATGAAATAAAGTATGTTATGAAATAAGGTATGTTATGAAATATGGTATGTTATGAAATAAGGTGTGTTATGAAATAAGGTATGTTATGAAATAAGGTATGTTATGAAATAAGGTATGTTATGAAATATGGTATGTTATGAAATAAGGTATGTTATGAAATATGGTATGTTATGAAATAAGGTATGTTATGAAATATGGTATGTTATGAAATGAGGTATGTTATGAAATACGGTATGTTATGAAATATGGTATGTTATTAAATAAGGTATGTTATGAAATAAGGTGTGTTATGAAATAAGGTATGTTATGAAATATGGTATGTTATGAAATATGGTATGTTATGAAATCAGGTATGTTATGAAATAAGGTATGTTATGAAATATTGTATGTTATGAAATAAGGTATGTTATGAAATAAGGTATGTTATGAAATATGGTATGTTATGAAATAAGGTATGTTATGAAAAAGGTATGTTATGAAATATGGTATGTTATGAAATCACCAATACCAACATGCAGTTCTTTTAGAAAAAAAGACTTACGTTTGATGGTTCAATATATTTTCCTTCCTGCTCAAGGGGAATGCCACATGTGTGCACTTGAGAATTAATTAAAAAATGATTGAATAATAAGTGGCCTTAAAAAATTTCAAAATCTGATTTCAACCCGATAAAGGACGTATTAAGAACTATTGAAAAATGTCTCGAATAAAGTTTGCAAACATATAACACGTAAGTAAGTAAAATATAGTTATGGTATTTCATCAAATTTTATACACATTACATATTAAACGCCGAAACAAATAAGATAGTTACGACAATCTCAGAAAAGATCTATCCTGTTCGATTTGATTAAAATTTTATAATATGTGCATTATTTTCTTAATCCCATTCAAAATAACTATCCAAAAGGGACCCGCCACTATTTTATTGAATTTCTCTCTCCGAATATATTTATTCAAGATTTCCAATGCCAGTTATTTTTTTTAGTGTTTTTAAACAACTTTCTCTACTGAACTTCCTTACGGTAGATTATAGTCCAAATGTACACCAGCCTCTAACATTTCCGCCACAAATACACACACACGCACACACATATTCAAAATTTAAAAATGTTGTCTATTTTACGGTTTATAACTTTAAGCATAACAGCATTAATTTTTAACATACTAAAAAAAAAAAACGGTAAAATCTAAACCATCTTGAACTTTGAAATAGTAACTTTTTGTTGTCTGTGTGCATGCTCTGTACTTACATCGAGCTTCATAAATTAAAGGATTGGCATGCGAAAAACAAATGCAAATATCATTTAATAAGCGTATTTTCTCCATAAATACACAACCAGGCACCTCCACATATAATATATATATATATATATATATATATACATATATATATATATATATATATATACATATATATATATATTTATTTATTTAAAGGAGATTAGAACAATAGTCTAAAGAGCAGAGTGTATTTCAATGTAATAGTAAAATTACTAATTTAATTAAAATACAGGAAAAGAAAAAGTGCTCGTTGTAATTTAGATATATAATAAGCTAGATAGGTAAATATCTTGGAGCTAATTTTATATTCAGTAATGTGATTGATAATTTAAAACGATCGAACAAATTATTGACTTTGTTGTTGTTCCTTCTTGGGAAACGGATTTTTAATTTAATTTAATTCTAATTTGAATTTTTAATTATCAATCACATTACTGAATATATACATATATATACATATATATATATATATGTATACATATTCACATATATATATGTGTATATGTATATATATAAATATATATATATATATAAACATGCACATTATTATGATAAACTGAGGTTAATTTTATACAAATTTACAAGCACAAAAGTATTATGTATCGAGATGAAAACAGATAAGAAACTCAAAATAAATTACGAAGAAGACCAGAATATACTTTGTTGAGTAAACGCGTATACAATTGTCATTGATGATTTAACATTATAAGAATGGGTTAATTTAACGGCGGCTAGTAAAATGAACACTATTATATGTCATAAGGAGCATTTGGAAATAAAATATGTATATTTAACATTTTGGAATACATGTATTCAAGGTCTTTTTCATTCTATAAAAAAACACACCATAACAGACTGAAGGCAATCTAGCAATCAGTAAAGGTAAAAGTTTATCTATTAGAAATAGTTGATTAAAAGAACATAGGTTTAAAGTAATTTAATGCAATTTCAAATTAAATCACGGAAATTCTTATGTAAAAATGGCCCTTTAATTTTTTTGCTCCAAGCAAATTTTGCGAATCTTCCAAAATTCGATTTTCAACTTTATATATTCTGTTCACGTCTTTGTTAATTCTAGATATTTTAGAATAGTAGCTTCTATCAAAGTTGTACTTGACATTTTGGTTGAAGATATTTTCTTTGACATCTAACAATTCGGTTGTGTATGCCTGAAAAAGAAGCCTCTCAATTCCTTGTAAGACTTTAATCCCAGAAAAAAATTAGTCATGTCAATCTCTAATTATTTACTCTATTTTAGTCTATAAATGCTTCCGACCAATTTTCAATATATATATATATATATATATATATATATATATATATATATATATATATATATATATATATATACATATAATTTTAGTTCCTTCAGCTATAATCGAAACCAAAACTTATGGAGAATATATATATATATATATATATATATATATATGTATATATATATATATATATAATTAAAAGAGTGTAACAATCAACAATTGTGGGGTTTTCAGCCTTTTATCATATTTTTATATTAAAATATTTTTATAACGCTTTTCGTTGTGTTCAGATATTTTCGTAATTTTTTTTTAATGAGAGTTTGATATATTATTTTTACATCTGCTGATACTAAATGTGTATGTGTGTATATATATATATATATATATATATATATATATATAGATATAGATATAGATATACATATATATACGCACTACAGTTTACGTAGTTAAATCATTAGAAATTAATATTATATAGCTACCAATTATATCTGGCAGCCTGATGTGATAGTTGTTTTCCAAAAGGATGTCACTTGTATTTTGTGTTTGTTATAGTAATGTATTACTTTATATTTTTCAATACATTGCTACTTAGAACGCTAACAGCTACTACTTGAGATCGTGTCTATCAAGTGATTGTGGTATAGAGTTGAGAAGTGGAAGGTTCACATTATATTTAAAATTCTGCAGACTAGTACGGCTAAGGATCAGGAAAACGCGATGAATTTTAAAGTCTAACACTTTTACGAAAGAAACTGTTAGCAGTTAGAGTTTTCTTCCATCTATGGATCTCTACAGGGAAAGGTTGAATATTACTGCTTGGTGGATTAGGGTTAGGGTTAGAGTAAGGGTTGGATTAGTCGGTCGTTTGTTGACGGGAATATGTGCGTCGGTCGGAATTAATCCTATTGTCATATTGAAGCATGAAATTACGACCATGCCCTTAATTTCTGAAGGTCTTTCCCTAGAATCTAAATGGGCATGCGGTCCTTAATTCTATCACGGAGAACTTCTAACTGACCAATATTCTTTGAGAAAAAGTCTTCCATATCATAATAGAACTTCACCCAAACTTAACTCTGCGAATGACATTGTGTTTAGTCTAACTACACACTCTTTCCACTATGTTCCGTCCAAATATTTCAACTTACGTTCATTTTGCTCGAACACTTCAACTTTACACACAACTGCATACCTTTACGTTCATGTTTCAACAAACATTAATCAGATTTTAACATATGTATCAATGAATGCAATTTTCTTGGTAATCGGGTCGGAAATATGTTCATTTATAAGTATATATACTCACATTAACATTAACACCCCCAGGATTAGTTTTAACCGCGAAACGTTTTTTTTTCACACATTTCTGCTGATCAGCCTTGAGGTACGCTCGCTTACGTTTCTCTATTTCTTTTCTTGTATTGCCTTTAATGATCATATGCGATTATCACAATATTCCTTAAGCTATCAATCTTATGCTCTTGTGCGAGACATTCTCAAATACCCAGAATGTCCTAATATTACACCACTAATGTGCATATCGCAAGACGTCGAGTCCTAAATTGTTACCTTCCGCCTCTCTTCATTTTGTGCTGAAAAGCATAAGGCTTTGATATGCCTTAATCTTTTGATGCATCTCCCTTACTAAATATATAATTTAATGTGAATTCACCAGTACATATTTTGTATTATCGATATTATCCTCTGATATATATATATATATATATATATATATATAGTGTTATAATGGAATAATTCCAGGAGTAAATCCAGGTATGAGAGCTCAATGTGGTAAACAGAGCAATAACAAAAATATAACACGGAAATTACATAATTGTCGATGCAATAATTTATTTGAATCTTATGGTTTTTTCAAGCATCTAAACTAGAAAATTACATTTTTGATATCATGTTGTATCAAAAATGTAATTGTCTAGCTAAGAAGCTTGAAAAAACCATAAGGTTTAAATAAATTATTGCATCAACAATTATGAAATGTCCGTGTTATATTTATATATATATATATATATATATATATATATATATATATATATATATATATATATATATATATATATATGCAGTTGCATATCTGTGTGTGTGTCTGGTCACTAATAGACTCCTATATGGTTGGCTATTATAGAAAACTGATCACATATTATGATAGAAGATTCATCGAGACACATGCATGAGTATGTTTGATCTGGTATAATTATGATTTATTAAAATTGTTGGATCTGCGTACGCGTCTGGCCCACAAAGTATGAAAATAAAAAAAAAGTAAAAAAAAAAAAAGTTTACAAGTGTTTTTGATATAGATGTACATAAGAATACATTGATAAGTATGTTTGAACTAAAATAGAGATGGTAAAATAAAATTGTGGGGTCTACTTTCGCGCCTGGCCTCCAGAGAATAGAAATAGGCACATACTTTAATAAAGCCTTTTCATATCTATCTGCATAAGTATACTGTGATAATTATGTTTCAATTTGAAAAAAAATATGGTATAATAAAATTATGGGGTGTTCCTTCGCGCCTGACCTCCGTAGAATGGAAATATGTCACACAGTTTTACAAGGTTTTTTAATATAGATCCACCGAATATTGTGATAAGTGTTTCAGTATGAACAGGTATGGTATAATAAATTATGGAGTTTGTCTATTTTAATTTTTCTTTCATAATATTTTGCTTGGGTTTTGATACCTACAAATTCGAAGCTATCTCTTTACAACCCTTCCTTTTTATAACCTATAATATTTCATAAAACAGTGTCAATTTTCTGTAGGCTGTATTGGAACCCGGGTACGTTTGATAGTATATATATATATATATATATATATATATATATATATATATATATATATATATATATATATATATATATATATATATATCCCCGGCAACAGCAGTCATGTTTGGCGTCATTAGCAAGGACGAGAATCATTCGGCTACCGTCACCCGTAAGAGATACAGCTGAAATTAAACATTTATTCTTTTTTAAATGCTTTTAAAATAAGTTAAGGTGATCTAGTTATATGCGCATATGAGTTAAGTTGTCCGACTTATTTAACAGAAAGTGCTCAACGATAACAACAAACTCGTTTCTTAAAGGTCTGACATAATTATTTACTATAATAATAATAATAATAATAATAATAATAATAATAATAATAATAATAATAATAATAATAATCACAACGCCTACATATAGTAGTGTTTCATTCTTCCTGGAATGATTAGTGCAGGGTGTAAAGGTTAATGCCAGTCGAGAACTTCAAACCTATATATATATATATATATATATATATATATATATATATATATATATATATATATATATATATATATATATATATACTGTGTGTGCAAAATGAAGATTCAAGACAAGGTATTGATGGCAACAAAACTGTATTTCGTTTTATGTGTTACAATTGTCTCCATGTACAATCGATAATTTCAAACATTATATCGTTTGAAAATTTCCAAAAGACAGCATTTCTTCAACTTTATGAATAATAACACTTTTGATGATAGAGTATATATATAAATAAATAAATAAATAAATATATATATACATATATATATATATATATATATATATATATATATATATATATCAGCAACCCCCCTTAAATTGTAACTTCCTCTAAAGTTGGACTTCCTCTCATTTGGACTTCTTCTAAACCTGGACTTTCTCTAAACTTGAACTGTCTCGTCATTGAAATTTTATTAGCATATTTGATGCGGAGTTCCAGTAAAATTGTTTACATGTTTTAGTCAGGTGTTAGTACTATGTAATTAATGTAAATTAGCTATTGATAATTAATTTACACTAACTGTAAATGTTTTTTTTCAAATTGCTATATTAAAAATAGTGTAAAACAACCACCACAATGGTTTGCAACTCTGAAAGAAAACAAGTGGCACTGGCTTTACTCGCAAAAAGTCAAATTATTAAAATATTAGACGCTGGATTTGAAAATAGTGTTATATTTAGAGATCATAAGATTGGGAGAAGTACATCAAAAAGAAAAAAAGAAGAACTATTGAAGGCTGCTCCTTTTTCTTCAAATAAAAGGCATTCCAAAAGAAGGACTCTTTGCAGACCACAAGCGAGTTGAATTCGATCGAATATTGCATGAGTGGTTTGTAGCCAAATTGAATGGAGGTGTAGCACTATCTGGGTCCATGTTAATTGCTAAAGCAAAATCTCTTAAGGAAGAGTTGAATATCGCAGAAGATATGACAATCACTGAAGTCTGGCTAAGGAGCTTTAAGAGTAGACATGTTATAAGACAATTAACAATGTCAGGCGAACAACGGTCTGCTGATACACACGCATCGTCAAATTATTGTGACACATTCAAGACGATAATTGCCAATTATGGTGTAACAGAAGAGGATGATTACAACGCTGATGAATGTGGCGTAAATTGGAAGTGCTTACCTACAAAAATATTAACTGGATCCGAGTAGCAGAAAATAAAATGAGTAAAATTAAATACATAAAGACTAACAGTGATGGAATGCGCTAATGCTTCTGGAACTTCTGAAGTTAAGATTCTTGTCATCGGCAAATCAAAAACCCCGAGCATTGAAAGGAGTTTCGCCTTTGCCAGTATCCTATTATTCTTCACGAAATGGATGGATGAATCAACAGTTGTTTAAAAAAATCGCTTTTGCATGAATTTTTGACAGTTGTTAAGAGGCGTTTTCTGGAATTAGGTAAACCTGATTCAAATGCTTGCTTCTGTTGGACAATTGTAGAGCATTTCCTCCTGAGTCAGAACTAGTGTCATGTTGCGGGAATATTTTTGTGTGCTACTAACCATCTAATGTGACTTCTCTCATCCAACCTATTGATCAAGGGATTATTTGGAACTTAAAATTTATTTACAGAAATGATTTCATGATGAATATGATTAATAGTACCGTGAGTATAAGCGATTTTCAGCGTCATTTTACTATAAAATATGGCATATTTTCTATTGCAAGTGGATGGAATCAAGTTCGAGCAAGCACATTAATAAAATCCTGGTGTTAATTATGCCCAACGCCAAAGGCTTCTAAACTGTAAGTATCAAAGAATACATCTGGTGTAAAAAAAATTCTTGAAACCAAACGGTACCGACAACCACGCAGTTCTTAAATTAAAGTCTCCTGTGCGTTATGAGTAAGTTGCTAGAATCTGTGTTAAATACAGAAGTAATCAACCATCTCAACAAAAATAACCTTCTTAGTGACACTCAATATGGTTTCCGTTCTGCTAGATCTACAGCATATGTGTTTACAGTTATATCTCATAGGATTAGCAAATCTCTCGACGGAGGCAACCTTTCTAGGGCAATTGCTCTTGACTTATCTAAGGCCTTTGATAGGGTATGGCATAAAGGTTTACTTCATAAGATCTCTAGCTATGGTATAGCTGGAAATGTCTTCTCAATTATTAAATCATTTCTTTCTGATAGGTTCATAAGAGTAGTAGTTGATGGGAAAAAATCAGAAGCCCACAGTATTAATGCCGGTGTCCCTCAGGGGTCCATCCTGGGCCACACTCTTTTCCTGATCTACATTAATGATCTTCCAAATCACATCCTTACATCATTTGTAGACATTTATGCTGACGACACTACCATTTATGGTAGCACATCTAAGACAGTAAACGACCAAGTTCTCTCCAATTCTCTCTCCTCTGATCTTGAGCATGTAGTACAATGGGGAAAGGAGTGGCTGGTTACTTTTAATGCATCTAAAACCAAGCTTCTCTCTTTACATCATCAACATTCTTATCCCCATCTGGCATCAATTGAAATGAAGGGCTCTCGTCTTCAGGAGGCCTCAAGTTTTGACAAGCTTCTGGGCTTGACCATTACTCCTGATCTTAAATGGAACACGTACATCAAATCTGTTGCCAAGGCCGCTGGAAAAATGGTGGGATCTTTCTATCGATCCAGTAGATATCTCACTGCTGATGCAATTCTCTATTTATATAAGAGCCAGGTACGTCCAAGGATGGAATACTGTTGCCACATCTGGGCAGGAGCTGCTAGAAAGGACTTGTCCTGCCTTGATAGAGTTCAAAATAGACTTCGTAGCCTCGTAGGAGATGTCCTTTTCTCTTCCTTGCAACCTCCATCTCACTGAAGAGACGTTGCGAGTTTGTCTCTGATGTATCGTTATTTTCATGGAAAGTGTTCGACTGAGCTTCAATCTATGGTCCCCCCATCGCAAAACTTTCACAAGAAACACTCGTCTAGCTGTAAACACTATCAATAATTCCCCCCACTCTTTATCTGTGCCTTAACCTAAACGTAGATTCCATGAACAGAGCTTTTTTTCTTAGAACTGCACG
This sequence comes from Euprymna scolopes, assembly GCF_053919585.1. Classification (NCBI taxonomy): domain Eukaryota; kingdom Metazoa; phylum Mollusca; class Cephalopoda; order Sepiida; family Sepiolidae; genus Euprymna; species Euprymna scolopes. Next base: position 125,217,018 of record NC_136495.1, read on the forward strand.
CCTGTGGAATTGTCTTCCGTTTTCCTGCTTTCCGGCTGACTACAATATGGTTGTCTTCAAGTCTAACGTAAATAAGTTCTTGATGAGCCGTTCCATATAAGTTTTCAAATTTAACAAATTTTCATTACTAATGATTATTATATTGTCCAATTTCTACTGTACACTCTTTAACCCTTATCCTTGAGTGGCCTCTTGGCCTTGATAATGTGGTGATACCTATGAAAAAAAAAGAAAAAATCCAATGTGAACAAGTTCTAATTGAATCGTCCCCCTAAGTAATCCAAGTTACAAAATTCCCACTGTTTACTATGCTAAAATCACAATGACTAATGTATACCTATTAACCCTTATCCTTGAGTGGCCTCTGGGCCTTTATAAGTGGTGACACCCATGTAAAAAAAAATCACTTAATGCAAATGATGCTGAAATGTGGAGGCAATAAGATAGGGAAACTACTAATCAATATCTAAGGCAATAATGGTGATGAAAATAGCGACAGCTCCCATTCTCTTGCCCATAATGTAAATAACTAAGACCACTCTGATGAAGCAATATCATGGAATGATGCAGAAAAGTCTATGGAGACGGTTATAAAATTTCTAGAAAAAAAGTCCTTACTTTAGTGAAAAGTATGTTTTGTAAACAATGCCACTCCGAAGAGATATAAGTATAAAGAAGCCACAGAACCAAGAAATTGTAGATTTTCGTGATCGCTTACGAAATACAAGGGTAGCGCCCGAGAACTCAATCGACGAAAATAGAAAATGCAATGAGACTCATTCAAGTAATAGCTAAAAAAACTGTATTTTGCATAAATGTATGATTTCTGTAGATGATAACTTAGGTAATAAGTACCTAACAAGTAAGAGTAGATTTCATTTATTTTCAATGCTTTTGTCCTGGTAATAATATTTAACAATTCTTACTTGCAATATATCGTAAGCTCAACTTAATATATACTTGAAGTATCATATAGCAATGAATTTCATTTACTATTTCTTAATTCTTAGAGAAAGTTAACTGCAGCACATTTTTTTATTACGAAACTTGAACGGCATCCGCTAATTTGAACGAAGCGGATTTCAAATTATAGGAGTTATACTATATATATATATATATATATAAGTAAAAATGAAAAGAAAAATAAAGGCATAAAAATATATATTAATAGCAAGATATTTTTCATTTATAAAACAGCGTGCAAATATATTTAAAGGTGCTGGGTAAATGAGGACTCTTTATTCCAAAGCATTTCGAAGCCTAATCCTTCGAAATAGATAATTAAGGTTGTTTGGTGGAGCTACAAGTGGTGTTTGATATAAGAGGAGTGTAGTAAAAATTATGTAATGGATGTATGTATATACATACCATTACATAATGCAAACTTCACGCCTCATTAATCTATATTGCTCATGATTATTATATCGCTAGACATCGCGTCCCTATCATGTTACCTATAACCTTCTCCATTATTCTGATGAGAAGCATTAGGCTTCGTAACGCAATGGTATCACGATCCCTACTAACCCAGCATCCCTAAAAATATTCATCCTGTTGAATGAATTAATAATTCTACATACATTGATATATAGTTTTTATACTGTCATTTTTATTTTCTCGAAATAAACTCCAATGCAAAGTTTTTGAGCTTTGTATAATCCCTATAAGTTCCCCATTATTTTCCTTTAACTTTCACTGTTGTATATATATATGTATATAGATAGATAGATAGATAGATAGATAGATAGATAGATAGACATTGGGGTAATTTCGCTAACTAGCTAAAAGTGCTCTTTTGGCAAGCACGCATATAAAGAACCCTTTTTCGTAGACACAGTTACCCTCTGATTTGGTGTAAGTACTCCAAGGTACCGTATATATAGTAAGCTTTTGAAATAACTATTATATATTGGGTAAAATATAAAATTAATAGAGAATTTGCCTATAAGAAATACGAAATCTGTATCGTAGTTAAGAGCATTATACCTCCGGGCAACGACAGACAAACTGCTAGTATATACATGTGTTATGTATGTCGCTCTCTCTCTCACTCTTTCTCTTTCTCTCTCTCTCTATATATATATGTGTGTGTGGGGGTGTGCTTAGAGAAGTATCGAGGAAAGAAAAAATAACATGCATAGCCATCAAATGAATACATCATTGTCTAATCAGTAATGACGACAAACAGCTTCACATCATTTTTTACCGATGTTTTTTTTTTGTCTACCTGTATTTTCTATGGCAGTTACCTTTATGCAAAGAAGAACATACGAAGAAACAGAACAAAAATAACTCTTCGTAAAACGTACAGCAAAAAAAAAAATAAATAAAAATAATAATAATAATAATAATAATAAATTGATTTGTATTCCTTTTTGGCAAAGACGGGCAGAATGTTTGCGCATGTGGGCATGTGTGTACTAGAAAGGACTGCCATCCGCACACCATGCTTACTCTCACCCTCTACTGACCAACGACCTGAAATTTAACTCAAGACAGAAACCTCTTGTAATAAAACCAACGAAATGTGAGGTTACATCCTATTTTTGTTTAAAAAAAAAATAAAAGTTAAATGTTACTTCGAATTTATTTCAGAAAACTGGTTTAATTTCGTTGTAAACGCATAATTATGTTTGTCAATGCTAACTTAATGAAAATCCTCTAAAATGAATGCAAAAATAACCAGGCGGGCGACTGGCGAATTATCTAGTTAAATGTTAGTTCGAATTTATAACAGAACCCATTGCTTTTATCGATATAGACGTAGGAATTTGCCTCGTCTCTGAACGAGAGAATAAAATACTACCAAAGTGACGGGGAAAATTGCCTTCCTCTTTTCCCATCCAACATTTCCAGCGGCTGAGCAGTATGGTGTAAGGTAGACCTATCTTCAAACGCCCTCTTTCAGAGCATTACTTCTGACTTCTACTAAGTAGAATACTTAGTTGGAAATTTAAATTTTTTAAATTTTGATTTGAATTTTTTTACTTATTTATTTATATTTTTTTTTTCATGTCCCATATGTATTTGTGATAGTGCAAGATATATCTTGTATGTATGGGAGTGTTACACTATTCCTGCGTCAGAACCACAGGTAAAATAATTCTAGGCCCGGTACTGCCACAAACACGAAAATATGAAAAATGTTAATTACAAATTATCCAAACCATGGGACCCAGAAGAAAGATGTGGGTGTCATGATCGGCAGGTTCTCATTCGGTAGCCAGCATGGGGGACCCGATCGTCATCCTGCGAATGTTGGCCAACTTTCTAGTTTCAGAAACTTAAAGAACATGGACGCTGAACAGGTAAGTATAACCTATAATTTCAGGGAACAAAATGATACCGAACAAACACACCATAGCCATGATAATCATCAAAATGAAATAAAAAAACAAGAAAGAAATGGACAACAAAAGAGAATAGACTCGTAATAAAATGCTATTATAGAAGTCATCCTAAATATAGATATGGAGGTTATCGGAAACGAATAGAAGAACTATGGGGCCTATCCAGTGACTACCATATGACAGAACAATGAAGTGCGGACCGAGCAAAACTGATACCCAAGAAACGTTAACTCTCTAAACTAGATCTAACAGAAATTCAGCGAAAAATAAATGGTGAAAATGAACAAGAAGCATCCCCCAATGAAACCACACGTAGAGCAACACCACAAGTTGAAGCCCCACGAGTAAAAACACCATAGGCCGAGGACCAATAAAGAACGAAGTCTACAAACATGGAAACCAAGAACGATGAAACAGACAAACAGAGAATGAAGCAAATAAAATAAATAAAATAATACAGTCGAGGAACGAAGAAAAAACAAAGCCCCTATCGTTAAGGAACCAAGAGCAGAAGAAATTAGAAACAGAAACAGAGAAAGTTAACAAGCTCCTCCCACACACCCCGCAAATACAATCACAGACTTACACAACCTTATTTACGCAGGCGCCAAAATGATAAGTATGAATCTCAAATCAGAAAAACAACCGGGGACAAGCGGAATGACAAAACCTGGATGCAAACTTAAGACTAGAAACTCAAATGCACAAATATAAAAAAGAAACCAAATGATCAACAGGAAGAAAGCATTGTGGAGAAAACGGAGTGTTGGAAATATAACTGACAGGGAGAGGCTAAACAAGAAACATGAAGAACTGGACCAGAAAATAAAAGCAAATGAAGCGAGATTGAGACGATATAGCTTTAAATCTGAACAATGCAAACAAAACAGAACATTTGAAACTAATGAAAGCCAATTCTCCCAAAATGTGAACGGAGGAAAAACAAAAACAGACCAACCAAATCCGACAGAAACAAAACTCTACTGGAGTATTATATGGGAAGTGCGACAAGATCACTATAGAAATGAAGAATGGCTAAAAGACATAAAAGAAGAGTTACAACAAATAGAAGAAGCAGCGAATGAAATCAGCAAGGAAACTATGAAGAAACCCGTAGGGAAAATGGAAACTGGATAGCATCAGGGCACAAGGGGATACATGCATACTGGTTCAAAAAATTCAAAACCTTACAGGAAAGACTAGCGCAACACCTAAGAAGATGTATACAAAAAGAAAGCATACCAGACTGGATGACAAAAGGTAGAACCACACTGCTACAGAAGGACACGGAGAAAGGAACCGTCACTAGCAACTATAGGTCAATCACGTGCTTAACAACTATGTGGAAGATACTGACAGCACATCCGAGGGAACAAATCTATCACTTCCTGAACAACCGTGGACTCATCCCCGAGGAGCAGAAAGGATGCCAAAAAGGAAAAAGAGGAAGTCATGACTTGCTATATGTAGATCAAATGATCCTAAAAAGGTAAAAAGGAGGAGAAAGAATTTAGTCATGGCATGGATCGACTACAAAAAAGCGTACGACAGGACCCCCCAGGCACGGATAATAGAATGCCTAAAATGTATAAAATACCAAGCGGGATCACCAATGTAATAGAAAATGCAATGAAAACATGGAGACTTGAATTGACAGCTGATGGGCAATACATAACATAAATTAACATACAAAGAGGCATCTTCCAAGCAGACTCACTATCACCACTACTGTTCATCATAGCCGTGATGCCCTTGCACAGTATTCTAAGAAAGTTGCAAGCCGGATACAAGTTCTCCAATCCAGGAGAAAAAATTAACCACCTCATGTACATTGACGATCTGAAACTAGAGACACTAATTAACACTACCAGGATCTTCAGCCAAGATATCAAAATGGAATTTGGAATGGAAAAGTGCGCACCACTAGTTATAAGAAAGGGAAAACTGGAAACGAGAGAAGGCCTATAACTACCCAACAAAACAGAAATGAGGGCACTAGGGAAACAAGACGACTATAAATACTTAGTATTTCTGGAAGCGGACACTATCAGAGCAACAGAAATGAAAGAGAAAATTGGAAAGGAATACCTCAGGAGAACAAGAAAACTTATGGAAATGAAATTATATTGCAGAAACCTAATAAAAGGTAAAATTACATTGGCAGTATCACTATTAAGATACTCTGGACCGTTTATAGGGTGGACAAAAGAAGAACTGAGACAACTCGACCACAAAACCAGGAAACTCATGACTATGCATAATGCACTCCACCCAAATGACGATATTGACAGGCTCTATGTGAAAAGGACAGACCGCGGGAGACGACTGATCTGTATAGAAAACTGAGTGAAGGACACGAAAAAAGCCTAGAAAAATACATAATGCAAAACACTGAAAGAATAATCATGGCAGCGAGAGACACTGAAAAAAACAACAAAACAGAAAACGGGGAGACAAATGACGAAACGAGAAAAGAAAAGTGGGAAGAGCAACAACTCCATGGAAGATTCGAAAGAATGACAAAAGATTAAGATAACGAAAACACCTGGACATGGATGCGAAAAGGACATATAAACCGGGAAACTGAATCTCTAATAACTGCAGCACAAGATAACTGGATAAGAACCGACCATATCCAAGCAATTCTCGATAAAACACAAGAGCAAATGCAGACTGTGGCAGCGATATGATACAATAAACCATATAGTAAGTGAATGCAGCAAACTGGCCCAAAAGGAATACAAAAACAGGTATGACCAAGTGGGGAGAGCGGTGCACTTGGAATTGTGCAAAAGACTGCATTTTGAGCGTACAGGCAAATGGTACAAGCATAAACCTGCAACATCACTCGAAAACGGGAACCACAATATCCTATGGAACATGTACATACAGAGGAACAAACCCATCCAAGCAAGAAGACCAGATGTAATAATTAACAAAAAAGAAAGATCCTGTCAAATTCTAGACTTTGCTGTCACCGCTGACCACAGGGTGAGTATGAAAGAAAAGGAGAAACGAAGCAAATACACAGAGCTATCCAGAGAGTTAAAAGGGGTTTGGATGATGAAGAAAATCAAAATAGTTCCGATAATAGTAGGAACACTAGGAACAATTCCGAAAAAATTCGAAAAAAGAATGACTGAAATTGGAATCAGAGGAATAATTGCAAAAGTACAACGACTAACGATAATGAAAGCGACTGAAATATTAAGGAAAACCCTTGAATGCGGAGAATAATACTAGAAGATAATATAACGAATAAGCGTTTAAGGGAATGAAGAACACCGAAGCTGCATATCTACAAGATCTACACCCCATCATGCACCCCCTCCATAGTTTCACCATCGCTCCTCCCAATAAAAAAGTGACACCAAAGAGCTGAAAAGGGTCAAGAAGGACTGAAAGACCGAGGAGAGAGCGCCAGCCAGACCTCGGTTGAACAAGCGCAAACAGAACTGAGACATTGGGGAGGATTAATGGCACTCAAATCCCAGTATAAACTAATGGCCACTGCCGGCGAGAAATCAATGATGCAAATTCATTTGCAAATGCTATCGAAGAGGTGGAGAGAACTGGGCGTCTGGGGCGACTTGTTGTCACTCAGCCTCCAGAGAACACCACAGGTTTCCAATCAGATTGTTTGTTGACGTGTGTGAAAGCTCCATGTTAGCCAATAATAATAATAATAATAATAATAATAATAATAATAATAATAATAATAATAATAATAATAATAATAATAATAATAACAACAACAACAATAACCGACAATGTTTGGATTCCTTGGTTCCCTGTGCAGCCAAAATGTCAGCACAACGATACCCAACGAACGGGAAGGAGACTTTAGCGATAAACAGCTTTTAATTGCAGAGGGGCATAGTTATTACCATTGATTGAATTTTCTTTTATTTTTCAGCGAAATGATGTCGGTTTTTATTGATGACTTTTTTCGCATGAAACATCATTTATGAATATCAGCGCCAGGAACATTCTTTCAAAAGATAAACAGGAAAAAGGGGGATAAAAAATAAGAAATACGCATGAACGCCTTCGTTGATGCAAAATATTGAATCGTCATACATAAGAGTTAACTGACCCGGATGCGGTTTCCATAGAGAAGGTAATAACATAAGACAGACATTACTTTTTCTGAATGAGAAACTTCTTTCTAAGAATAAGCTGAACTAGTCGCAAGCTCGTAGGCTTATTCAACTGAGATTCTCTCACAGCCGTGTTCGGAAACCTATTTTATATCTCTAGGGTCAAGATTTAAAACCACTCTCCCCACTTGTAGAAACCTTAAATATTTTTCGGCATCGTTATGAATTGAATACAATAGAGCCAACGATAGAAAGTCATTTCATAGACACGCACACACACACACACGTGCACACGCACGCACACACACACACACACACATATATATATTTATATATATATATAAACTCCTATTAAATGATGAGACATATCCCCCACTATGTAAAGGTAGAATCAGTCTAACAATAACTATTTACAATAATATTTTAGCTGAGGGTAAGGAACTGAAATTAAAAATTTGTTAAGGTCATGAGTCAAACAAATATAAAAATAATCAATGGAATCAATTGACAAAGAATATACCATATTTAATATGGCGAACGTTTAAAAAGCATTAGAAGAAGGATTCCAACCAGCTATCTCTCTCGTCCACTTTTACGTAATATCCTTTAGGCTGAATATCCTAATATTTTACCCCTGATGTGATTATCGATAGACGTAGCATTCCTTTTGTATTGCCTAGGTTCGTCTTTGTTTCTAATTATGATAAGCGTTATGCTTTGAAATACGCCAGGTCTAAACAGCTTTTATAATCTTTACTCATTTAAATGTATCTTCCTTACGAATTTGCTAATTAAATCTACATGCACCAGTAGGTGTGTCAGAAATTTCGTGAAAATAGTGAATAATTCCACCCCATCTTTCCAAGCTTATAACTCCTCGAAAAATGTAATTCAAGCCCTAATTATTTTTTCAATTAAAGAAGCAAGGACCACGGTTTCATTAAAAGAAAAAACAAAAAAAACAACGTGTTTTTTTTTAAAAGGTTTTAACATTCGGACTTTACAGGTAAGTTTCTAAAAAAAACAGTTCTTTTTTGTTTGTTTTAAATTTGAATATATTATTTATTGACCTTTTCTCTTCAATTTGTGATACATAATACTTTGGTACATAAATTAATTATTTACTTTTTAATAGACATTTCAAAATGGGAGGCGTGAATTATTTGACCCCCTGTCTTTCCAAGCTTATAACTCCTCAAAAAATGTAATTCAAGCCCTAATTTGTGTTTCAATTTAAGGAGCAAGGGGCAAGGTTCCATTAAAAAAAAGGAAAAAAAGAAATAACGTGGTTTAAAAAAAGGTTTTAAACTTCAAACTTTACAGGTAAAATTCTAAAAAAAACACTACTTTTTTTTGTTTTAAATTTGAATATATTATTTATTGACATTTTCTCTTCAATTTGTGAGAAAATTAATTATTTACTTTTCGATGAGTAAATTAATTATTTACTTTTTAATAGAAACTTGAAAATGGGGAGGGCGTGAATAAAAAAAAAACGGTTGTCTAAAATATTACATTCAGTTTATTTGAATGAACATAACATTTCACATTGACCCTGAAAATATCGTAAAAATAGAATCAATAGAAAAATTTTGATATATTTTTAAATTTTAAAAATTGAAAAATATTGAGTTCGGAAAATTCATTACTGTATTTAAAAAAAAATATTTCTTTTACTTTTAAAACAACTTTAATAGTTTATTTTGGAAGTATACTCCATAAAGAAAATAAATAACCAACTTTTAACAGAGAAATTACGAGATTTTTTATATTTTATTCGCAGTTTCGTGTTAGGGGTGTCAAAAATTCCTACAAAAAGTCTGATACAGTAAATATTTTTGTATTTTACATACATTCCTCTTTCAAGCGAAACTGGTTAGGGCCAACCACTTCCCTAGACGAGTTCATAATTACATGATACTCTAACTTAACAACTAAAGCTTACCTCCAAGATCGCCATGGGCATGGAATATGTACCTACATTAAAGATAGCTTCGCGTGTGGCAGGGATATGCCCAGAGAAGACCCGAATTTACCTTATATGTGCTTCAGGGTTGCACTTGCTTAGACTACTGCATTTATATTTGCCTCTATCGCCCGCACAACAGCGGAGTTACTATCTTTAAGAGTATATCTGAGAAAATAGACCACACCCTGTCTGTACATTCCTGGGCTAACATTCACATTTGCGGTTACTTCAATGTCCATGAACTGGAATGGCTGACCCACTCAAATAAGTCAGATGATGAGGGAGGTTCTGTCATGGTTTTGACATTGCCTATGACCTCACTCAAATTGTTCGCGAGCCCAGCCGTGTGGCTGATACTACCGGTCAGTATACAATTTTTCTAGACATTTTTCTCTCCACTTCGCCTGGGCTATGTTCCTGTTCAGTTCTATCTCCTCTGGGATCCTCCGACCACTCCATTGTAGCAATTAAGATAAGAATGAAATGTAGTAAGTCTTCAGACGCACATCTCCACTGTACTGTATACCTATATTATATGGCTGACTGGTATAGCTTCCGTACATTCATATCTGATCTACCTCTGCATTTCATGTTTAAAAAGGATGTATCCTCTATAGTATCAGACCTGACTTAATGGTTAATTGTAGGCATAGACAGATTCATACCATCCAAAATTTTCAAACAATTTCCTAACGGCCAGCCATGGTTCTCCCCTGAATATGCTGCTGCTATCGCGCACAGAAATCATTTTTCATAGCTACCAAGTTAATAGATGCACTGAGACTAAAGCTGATTTCTGGATCGCCAGCAACCACTATGAAAGAGTAATAAAAAAAAGGTAGATAGCTATATGTTCAGGCAGTTAAATCCAAAGTAACTGATCAGCGGCTTGGTTCCCACCAGTTTTGGCAAATAACAAATAGGATCCAGAACACAAGCGTGCGTTCTACCCCAACCATTATCAATGGGCCAGAGATCATCTCGTCAGCATCAGACAAGGCCAAACTATTTGCAAAAACTTTGCAGCTAATTCTACCCTATACGACGAAGGCAATCGACTCCCCGTATATCCTCCCTGGCCCTGACGGAATCCCAATTGTAGTTATAAAAAAGATTCGACCAGAACTTGCTCCCATACTTACAAAACCGTTTAAGTGTTGCCTTAAGGAGAAGTGCTTTAGAACACCCTGGAAAACCTCATCAGTATGCCATGTATTTAAGAATTTAGGTGATCGCTCATCTCCCTCTTAGTAATCGCGAATAAGTCTCATGTGTGTCATGAGTAAATTGCTGGAATCCATATTAAATAAAGAAGTAGTCAACCACCTCAACAGAAATAACCGTCTTAGTGACATGCAATATGGAGTCCGTTCTGCCAGATCTACAGCAGATGTACTATGGGTTATATCTCATAGGATTAGCGAATCTCTCGACAAAGGCTTCCTGTCTAGGGCAATGGCTCTTGGCATATCAAATACCTTCGATAAGGTATGACATAAAAGACTACTTCACAAGATTTCCAGCTACGGTATTACTGGAAATGTTTTCTTAATCATTACATTATTTCTCTCTGATAGGCTCATACGAGTAGTGGTTGATGAGCAAAATCAGAGGGCCGTCATATTAATGCTGGAGTTCCTCAGGGGTCAATCCTGGGCCCAAGTCGCTCCCTGGCCTACATCAATGACCTCCAAAAACACATACTTGAATCATTTGTTAACATCTATGTTGATGAAACGACCATAAACGACAACACATCAAAGACCGTAATCGACAAAGTTCTCTCTGATTCTCTCTCCTCTGATCTTGAGCGCGTGATACAATCCTATCTTTACATCATCAACACCTTGATCCCCATCTGGCAGCAATTGAAATTGATAGATCTCGTCTAGGGGAGGCCCCATGTTTTGACAAGCTTCTGGGTTTGACCTTTACTCCTGATCTGAAATAGAACCTGTACATCAAGTCTGTTGCCAAGGTCGCTGGAAAAATAATGGGATCCTTCTACCGCCTCAGAGGATCTGTCACTACTAATGCAATTCTCTATCTATATAAAAGCCAAGTACATCCAAGGATGGAGTACTGCTGCCACATCTAAGCAGGAGCTGCTAAAAACAGCCTACCCTGCCTTGACAGAGTTTAAAAGAGACTTCGTGATTTAGTAGGGGATGCCCTTTTCTCTTCCTAACAACCTTTCTCCTACAGAAGAGGCGTTGCGAGCCTATCTTTGTTTTCTCGTTGGAAGGTGCTCATCTGTGCCCCAATCTCTGATCCCCCCGAGCCAATATTTCACGATAAACACCCGTCTAGCTTAAATCAGTGTCAATAAATTTCCCCACTCTTTATCTGTGTGTAAATCAAAAGGGAGATTCCATGAGCAAAGTTTAATTCTTAGAACTGCACGCCTGTTGAACTCTCTTCCGTTTGCCTGTTTTCCTCCTGACTTCAACATGGATGTCTTCAAGTCCAACATAAAAAAAATTCTGATGAATTCTGCAACACTATCTCATTGATTACTGTAGACAAAATAACCCGTATCCCAGAGAGGCTTCTGGGTTTTATATATGTGGTGACCTTCATATAATATATATATATATATATATATATATATATATATATATATATATATATATATATATATATAGCGGAGAAACCAATATGCAGCTAAAGTAAGAAAAAATAAATATACAAAAAAAAATGTTATCATAGCCAATACAAGTTAATTTAATGCCTACCGGACTTGATTTTTTTAACAGATTTTATGATTTTTTACTTACAAATATTAATTTATTGCTAGCAATTTGCGAACAAAATGGCGGCCGACGCCAGTGTTCATGGGAAACATACCTGCCGCCATATTGTTTGCAAAACTGCTCGTAAAAAGTGAAGATAAAAATATTTAAAATGAGCCAAGGATAGGTTAGTTTTCTTGCCGATGAAAAATTGTTTAATGTATATTTTAATTGTTTACAGTTTTTTCGTTTGTTAACTTCTCCATAAAATCCCCTCTCTCTCTCTCTCTGTATATATATATATATATATATATATATATATATATATATATATATATATATTTATATATATATGTAAATATATATATTTATATATACTTCTGTGTATATATATGTATGCATATATATAAATATATGTATACATATATATATATATATATATATATATATATATATATATCCCTACCTATGAACGTATACATATACATATATATACGTATAAATTCACACACAGTCACTCACACACATACATTCACACACACACACACACACACACACACACACACACACACACATATATATATATATATATATATATATATATATTTATAGATTTTGTTATTGTTGTTATTTTTCAACCGATACATACGGTTAATATTGGCTCCGCCTCGGAGCTCATTTTTTTATTTACTGAGAAAGTCGCCCTTTTTAATTTGGACGTATAAAACATTTTTATTTATTTATTATTTTTTAAAACAGTAATCTACGTACACGCGTGTTTCAAGGTCATTACCTCTCATCAGCGTAGTTTAACTGTTTCTAGGGATCGAACCTCAGACCATGTTTACCACATTAACCGTTAGGTCATAATCCTTAGATTAATTATACTGTTTATATTTATCGCTTATAGTTATTTAATTGTTGTAGGTTTTACTTGTTTACTATATTAATTTTTAATTTCGATTCCTCGAGTTGTTATTCGGAAATAAAAATGAAGAACATAAAATAGTTGAACAAGATTTTGTGAACGTATCTTTGACTTTCATATAAACATTTTGTTAAAACATGATATCCAGTAAATATGTCTGTGAGCTTCTGTGGTATGATATTTTGTCAGTGAAAACGATTAATTCTGAAGGTCAGCATTAAGCTTTCATTATCCTTGAAAAGTACGGGCTCCTATGGGCATATTATCAGCAGGAGACAATAGGAACAAGTCTTAAACTATGTTTAAAAAGTTCAGGAAGCACTAAACACTGCTAGTACAGGAAGATTTAGTCATTTATTTCAACAATATTTTTTCTAGAACACTAATGAAAAAGAAAGGTCTCTTTTACGAAAACACGTAGACACTATGCTACATTTTGCAAACGAGCATTCGATCACACTTGCAGCATCTTGACCACAAAATTCTCACTTTTTTTCAGAAATCTGTCGAAATAATACGATGAACGTACGAAAAGTAATGCGTGTCATTTTATGTATTGTACGTATAAATCAGTTTGCATTGCATATGGCATTTTTATGACTAAACATGCATTCATTACCTGAAAGTTTCATCGTTCTGTTACATATATTGACTGTGCACGCTTGTAATGGACGGATATCAGAAGCAGAGACGCGTCATTGAATTTGTGGCAAAAATTACATCGAAGATTCTGGTGACTATGTCGAAAAATAACTTCTAAAGCACAAAATGTCGCTCGTGTCCGGAGGCAAATGCTTAATAATTTAATAAGTTTAAAGATTGAAAACGTCAAATCTCATTTTAAAAAGTACCCATTTGTTTGGATTAGACTTATTACATATTAGTGTTTAAAATATATTTGTCTTTCTCTTTTAATATTTTTACAGGTTTTCAACATTCTTAGTACATTTTGCGATGAAGATAAATGGGTATAATATCTATGACTTTTCCAATAATGACGTAGATTTTATCAAATTCGGTCTAATCTTAGGTGAGAAACGTGTAAAATTGTATATTTCAGAACTTTGAAATAATTAGGTTGTGTGAGGTTATTGTTTTCTATTCAATTAATACTTTTTTTAAAAATTTTATTCGTATATAAATTGTTAATATGTTTTTAAATATAACAATAAATACTTGACCTGTTAATTTATATATGTACTGTACAATATCCGTCCCAGGGTAACATTAACTCATATATGTACTGTAAAATGCGTATCCACAGGAGGATTTGTAATGCTTAATCCCAATACATTCGGGGAGGCCCCTTACGAGAACAGATAATCAATTTATTCTGATTAGAAATGGGCAATTAAACCGATTTCGATGATAGTAAAATGATTGGGGATTGAAAGTTTGTGTATTCTCTCTCAATCATGGACAACATTGCGTATCACTGCTAGTTTATTATACATGTAAAATCTTGTTTGACATTTCGGTAAATGAATTCGGACATTTTCGGTAAATGAATTCGGACAATTTTTGTTTTAATTAAATTCATCACCAACGGTGTTGTTCTTATTTTAATTGAATCGCCAATACTGGACGGGAGAATAAACTTGCCGCGCTAGAATATTAGACTTTATTCCATTTACGTTGGATGAAACTCCTATTTACTAGTGTACAAATCACAGGAGCAATAGAAGACTTCTATAATGTCTGAAAGTGACACAATGTTTAACGAGCTTCATCGGAGATGCGCCGCTGTAAATCTCATGTTTCCTAGCGATTCAAGTGATGACAACTAGCCTGTTGCCAACACCGTCAATAGTCCTTGGTGTTGTTTCAAGTAAAAGCAACATCATGCTTCTCACATCATTGAAGTCGGCTTGAAAGTCAACATTAAAGTGTACTTAGATGTGCTGAAGTGTGATGATCATCTGTTGCAATTAGGTGGATGCTGGCAGACTCTGGAAATTGCAGAATGACTCGGCGCAGGCCCACACGTTCAAAGAGACCCATGCTTGGCTTCAGACTGAGTGCTACGATTTTGTCTCCTTCTGTCATTGGATTTTCTCCTCCCCCAGATCTTAATTTTCTGGACTACGCCGTTTAGTCATACGTCGAGAACATCACCAATATGACCTCGCCAACACCAACGCCAGCCTGATCCCCGCTATCCCCCAAGTATTCACATCTCTCCCTCAGGCGCTTATGGAAAAGCTATACAGTTCCGGACTCTTACCGAAGCGATGATTACGGCTGAATGCGGCTACATTAAATAGATGTCAACTCTTCTACATAATACAGTTACCTGGC
Source organism: Euprymna scolopes (assembly GCF_053919585.1). Taxonomy (NCBI): domain Eukaryota; kingdom Metazoa; phylum Mollusca; class Cephalopoda; order Sepiida; family Sepiolidae; genus Euprymna; species Euprymna scolopes. The sequence goes on from NC_136495.1 coordinate 125,232,395, forward strand.
TTGATTTTTTCGAATAAATATTTTAAAATAAAACAGTAGTGTTATTTTTATGGAGCGACAAACTTATCGTTCAACCTTGCAAAATTAAAATACGTGTTAAATGTAATACATAACAAATGGTTAAGATAAATATACTTTGTAGGTATCGGGTACAATCTCGTAAAAAGCATAAATATTTATGTTCTAGAGAGTTACTTTAAAATTATGCGTTATACTACATACAATTTAATAAACCTTTGTAGACATGATGCTGTGCAACAGCCACGTATCTATTTGTAGATGTTTGCAGTGTATACGTTTATTCGGTAAACCAAGTAGATCTATGATACATATTTGATAGAAACACAAGAAAAAATGAAAAAAGAAACAAATATTTTAGAGATGGAGTAGTATTAGAAAGAATAAAGACGGATAAAAAAAAGAAATATAAATAAAAATATGGAACCATAAACTAACAGCGTTAGAGATTAATACAAAATATGCCACCCTCATATATTGGACGAACTACGGAAACGAAAGGGAATAAAAGAAATTAAAACTATGATAAGTGAAACAAAAAATACCTCATTTATCTTCGCGAAACAAAGTGTGTTAACGATAGAACACTGAATCAAAATATAGGGAATCTATGAATAAAAACATTATCCTCCAAAACTGTGGTAAACAATATATCAATATGTAACAGATAAATAAATAGGGAAATGAAATATATTTTTTTTGGAAATATAAATAAATCAACTACGATGTTTATTTTGCTTCTATGAACAGGAAACACGAGCACGACGTGCAATAATATATCATGTTTATAATAAAATGTATTGAGGGGTGCCTGATTTATGTAAGTATAATCGATCCGCGATATAATAAAAACAATTGACTATAAATATATGCAGTTATTGAGTGACATCCTTCGGTAAAGTGAAATAATCCCCCTTTTGATAATTTTCCCCGCCAAACAATATATCAATAAATGTGTACTAACAGGCAGACAGACAGACATACACACACAAACATACACACATACACACAAACAAACACACACACAAACACACACACACACACACATATATATATATATATTTATATATATATATATATATATATATATATATATATATATATATATATATGTGTTCAGCGACCACAACTTGGTTTAGAAATGTGACAGACTTATGCAGATTTTATATATATATATATATATATATATATATATATATATATATACATATATATATATAAAGTAATATATATATAATATATATATACGTATATATATATATATATATATATATCAAGAAAGCAATATATATATATATATATATCTATATATATACATACATATATATACATCAAGAAAGCAATACATTTCATGGAATAATGTCTACATTGAATTTATTTTCCAATCAGATTTTCACTTTTCATCTAGTGTTCCAATCGTATTGTTTGTTCCTCTACAATTTACTTGCTCGATTCAGCTGACATTAGAATTCTGACTATTTGTTTAAAATATCTAGGCTTCATAGATTTATTATCTAGTGAATAGCCATACAATTTGGGCCTCCTACATTCAGTTTTTTCCCCGGTTTCCCATTTATTAACCGATATTGGCATTTCCTTTGAATTCTAAGACTAACCATTATAAACCGCTGTTTAATTCAATGTCATAACCAGCAACACCTTAGATCGTTTTTTTAATTATTACGTAATATCTTTTTTTTCATTTAAAGAGAAGAATGGCATACTTAGAAACTCCGCGGGATAAGGATTTCTTGAAAATTTTATTTGGATTATTCTATCGAACAGTAAATTTTATTGTGTACTTTATCTATCAGTTTTGATTTCTTTTCTTATGAAAAGCTATACACGATATAGAGTTTGTATTAAAAGTTTTTATTCAATGGATATTGCTATGTAAATATTAATATTTATATTATCTTGGTTCACATTTGCCTTTTCATTAATTAGTAATTGGTCACCTTTTAATTCCTATTGCTTTGATATATATATATATATATATATGTGTGTATATACACACACACACACACACACATATATATATATATATGTGCGTGTGTGTGTGTGTGTGTGTGTGTGTGTGTGTGTGTGTGTGTGTACACTGCCTCGTAATCTTTACAATACACATTTTAAACTGTCAGTTTTTGTATTTCTAGCTTCCAAATGGTAATGGAACCTTTTAATAACATGGAAAATGTATTGAAACTAAGAGAGAAAGAGTGGGGAAATATAAAAAAAATAACAGTTTAACAGAATGCAAATAGAAAACTCAATAATTATCACCGCAAAAGTTTACAACACTTATCAAATTCTTTAGATTTCTGAAGAAAATCTGTGACTGTTTGTCATGCTAACATGCTTATAAGCTTCTAGAATGTTCAGGAATATGCAATAGTGTTGTGAGATTGGATCACACCCCATAATGGACTCGTCCAAATCCTATATTCAGCTCCTTAAGCTAGTACGGTGGAGCAAGATCTCAACGGATATTGTACCACGGGGAGCAAGATCTTACTGATACCTGCAACTATTACTATTCTCTTTATTTTTCTCTATATCATTGCGCCTTCCCTTTATACACCTTTAAACAGCATATTACATGATTTCGCGTGTCGTTCTTGTGGATTCACCTGAGCCCCAAAACAAATAGACATCGAAGTAAGAAATTAGTAAAAGTATTGCGTAATTCTTTATCTAATAACCGTATTGTAAGCAACTACATAATGGGAAAGAATAAACAGATTGGTCAAGAGCTCAGAAAACGAATTGTAAGTCTTCATCAAATGTAATTTGGATATCGAACAATATCCAAACAGTTGATGATTCCATTGAATTCTGTTGGAACAATAGGTAGGCACTGGAAGTCTTACAAATCAACCTTTGATTTGACCAAAACGGATCGTCTCAAAAAATAACCAAACGTGCTGAAAGGTTATTAAAATAGGTTATTCATTCACCTAGGGCGATTCTTAGAGAACTGCAGGAGGACTTAAAAACAGTGAAATTAAAGTTAGCAAGGAAACGATTACTAGAACCCGTTAGCTTAAAGACATCTCTAGATCTGCAAGGATAACTCTCTTTCTGGGGCCAAAACATGTTCGTGCTAGACTTGACTTTGCAAATGAGTAGGCAAGCAAGCAAGCCTCTAGAGTTTTGGCATAATGTGCTTTGGTTAGCTGAGACCAAAATTGGCTAGTTTGACACTCCTAAAGTTTGGAGGAAAAAGGTATTGAATACCAGTCCAATAACACCATTCAAACAGTAAAATTTAGAGGAGGATCCATTAGCATCTGGGGTTGTTTTGGAGCAGGGGGTAGGGGAAAGGTGGAAATAATAATAGGAAAAATAAATGGAGCACTTTATAGGAGTATTTTCTAGAGAACCCCTTAAGAGAGTGCGAAGTTACTCAAATTGAAATCAGACTGGATCTTTAAACATGATAACGATCCAAAATACACTGCGAAACTCACACAAAATTGGTTTAATTTAAATAAAGGTAATGTTTTAAAGCGGCCTAGTCATTCTCCCGATCACACCCCAATAGAGAATTTATGGGGAGAATTTGTGTGGAAAAATGGAATAAAATAACACAAGACACATGTAAGAAGTTCGCAGGAGATTACTCAAAACGTCTGCAGGTTTTAATCAACAATAATGGTAATGCTTAAAAATACTAGATATTATTTTATAAATGTGTTGTAATCTTTTGCGTTGCTAATTATTGAGTTTTCTTTCGCGTCTTGTAAAATTATTATCTTTTTATTTTTCACACTGTTCCTATCTTGGTGTCAATACATATTCTATGTTTATAAAAAGTGTCATTACCATTTGGAAGCTATACATACGTACACTGTGAAATGTGTATTGTAAACTTTTGCGGGACATTTTATATACTGATTAATATTTTATACCATTATGAATTCAAAAAGTTTATTAGAATCACATTATTAACAAACCATCCACACAAGGTAGGTAGAGCTAAATATTTAAAAGACCAGAAGCCATTAAGGCTTTCTACTTTATTGTGCAGATTCTACAAATAAATTAATTCGGATTGACTACCAAAAGTGTAATACTTTTTCTTTTAGGATAGAAAATTATTTTGCTCTTTTCCAATAGATTGCGATCTGGCAATCAGTAATGTCATATTGTGACGTATGAAAGAAGATAGTCGATAAGCACATCCGTGTCGTATTGTCCCCGGCAACAAGAATAAAATACTATATACGTTTTGTAGTTTACGTCGTAGATACACAATAAATAATAATCGACATCTTAAAGCACGGTTAATACTAACTATTTTATCACCATCGTGATTACTAGTATTAACTCTCAAATATACATCGAAAGTAATACTACCAATGATGATAAAATGTATAGAGGATATAATGCGGTAATTAATAATGCACATGACGATGGTGACAAAAAAGGGTTTCAGAAAACAAAAAAATATGTATAAGTTTGTTACGTTTTCAGGTTGAAACAAGTAACATAGAAAGCAATACAAATGACGACTCAACAAACAACGGTAGATCAAATAAGAAGTGTATTAGGAAAACGTATATTTACAGGATATTTACATAAGAGAGTTTTTGCTGGAGAAACATATCTGCTCTCGGCGGCCTTCGGTGGCTTCTGGTGAACACACACTCAGACTAACTGAGTCTTCCTATTTATGTGTAAATTACTATCCACCTATGCAAATGAATGTGTGCCACCACAACAAAATTGTAATTTATTTATTAAAAACGAGTGTTTTTACAGATTTGACTGTGAAAAACTATAAATAGATGTAAGACTGAGTTTTTTTAAAAAGATATTTTAGTTGAATAAAAAGTGTGGTTATGCCTGACCAGCGTTTATACGGCGTTTATACAGAGTGGAACGATACATTTGTCACTATAAAGAAACAACATTCCAACTTTATTTTAAAACTTTTATTGGCAAAATCAATGCAGGTACATCGATTATGTACTATAGCAGACATCTATTCAATGTAGCCTCCTTCAGCCTAAATCACCGCTTCTATACCCATCCGAAACTGGGAGAACGCATTTTATATAAGCCCGGCGGGAGCTCGGTGGATAATCGGCGGATGGCGGCCATCAGACCTTGGTGTTGTGAGAGGTCATGTTGGTAATGTTCTCGAAGCCTGAGTAAACGAAGTAGTCCAGCGGAGGAGGCGGCCGTGAAAGTAATGTACACTGTCGTAGCGTTCCTTCTTAATTAAAATCTTGTTTGGTTGGAGGGGGGGTCTGGCAGCGGTCACCTGATTTCACCAGGGAATCACCACTCTTTAGCACATCCGGGTACAATTTCGTGTTGACTTTGAAGTCGACTTTAAAACAGACCAAAGAAACTTCGATGAACTGTGCCTTTAAACGTTGTAACACTCCGTATTTGCATTTGGAGGGTGCTGTCAACAGTCTTGTTCCCCTAACTTAGATCGTTAGAGAGCTGTATAGCAGCGCATCTGCGATCTTGTTCGTTGATCATAGTGTCACTTTCAGACATTATAGAAGGCTTCTTTCGCTATCGCAATTAATACATGACAAAACAACTAGTAGATGGTCTTCATCGAAAAAGAAAACCTGTTTTTAATAAATTATTTTATAAATTTTATAAATTTAATTTTTCATTAGATTTCCTTAAGGAATCAGTTATTTCTACGCTTGTTAAAGCAATCTATAGCGGAGGAAATGGTTGAATAAAGAACGAAAATTGCATTATATCATAAACACAAAAATATACTCTTTTATATAACTAACCATGTATTTCGATGTATTCTAAGCGTTTTTTTTTTAAATTGTGTATCGATCTCCTCTTAATCTTTTTGTTAGGCTATATGTAAAATACCGGCGAGTGTTTTTTTTTTAACATTAGTAGAACGAATAACTATACGCAATCAGTTTTAAATTCAACTTTAAACCGATTTGTAAACGATTTTATCAATGAGAATAGAGAAAACATAACAATGTAAAACCGTCTAAAGAGAAAGATGATACTAAATTGTGTAAGAGCAGCTGAGAAGCATCATTCAGGATTCTTAAAGTGCAACCATTATCACAAAGTCAAAAGACATCACAGCAAAGCTGCTTTAGCGCACAACTAATGTTGCTGTGCACAGCCTCAAAGACAAACAAAAAGATATTTGATTCCGAACAGAAAAAATATATATTTTCTTTGCTCAACACAAACATCCAAGCACTCGGGCAACGCCGGGCTATTACGTCAATAAAATATGAAATGTAAAAGAAGAATTAAAAAACATTATTTTTGATTTTTAAACACGTCTATATACGCCGATGAAAATTATATATACAATAGAAGAAGTATATAAAACAACGTACAGTTACAAAATACGAAATACTTTGGGGAATCGATTAGTGTTTAGTTCAATTTCATTTTTATATAACAATAACACACTCATACAGGATGGCTATGAAACAAAGCATTCGTATAAGTGAATTAAAAAATGGAAAAAAATATAGAATAAAACAATACGAAACAACAAATATGAAGAACTTCATAAGGAAACGTGAAAATATGGCGACATATATTTTATTTGAATTAAAAATATAATTAATTAGCGTTCAACAAAGTAAGTCAGAAGACTTTAATTCATTTTTTTATTAGTTGTATGTTTATTTTTTATGATAGTGTAGTCTGAATGATTTTACACTCCTCTCAGTAGAAAAGATTATAAAAGAGAAAAAATATGAAAATAAAGAGAAATATGACAGTGTAGTCTGAATGATTTTGTGATTTTTTCAGTAGTAGTTTTACAATCCTCTCAGTAGAAAAAATATAAATGAGAAAAAATATGAAAATAAATAGAAATATGGCAGCTTATTAAAATAGAACTATTAATCAAATAAAACCACGATATAACAAGTTATGAGAACGTGTTTAAATAAATTATTATTTTCGCATCTTAATACACCAAATACATCAGTGAGTGTGTCGATATATGCATATTAAAAGTAATTGTTATGGATCATATTATAAGTAATAGTTATGGATCATATTATAAGTAATAGGTATGGATCCTATTATAAGTAATAGGTATGGATCATATTATAAGTAATAGGTATGGATCCTATTATAAGTAATAGGTATGGATCCTATTATAAGTAATAGTTATGGATCATAGCAACGGGAATTTTAAGCACGTTTTATGAAAAAAAATGATTTAAATTTTGAATTAAAAAATATGTAAAGGTCATCTGATATGATACATATATTGAGATGTGGTTATCATGCATATAAATAATTAATTTTAGTAAGTGTGATATATTTTAATTCAAGGAATCTTGAGCATGTGTGAACGTCTTGTACTTTCAAAATGTAAGATTTATACACTAATTACTGGTGGAGTTTTACAATGAAATCACCTATTAATGATAACTGGTGCATCGGATGTGGGCATATCAAGTAATTACCTGTCATAACATCATTTGAGGAATGATACATGTTTTCTCTTTATTCTGTTGGAAAAGGACATAGTCGTGTTCACTACTAAGGTATAATTATCAATGATTGTATCTAATTTTCTTGGTGCATTGACATTCATATATCTGCCTTGCTGAACTGAAAAAAGGACACACTGGCCAACAATATGGAAATAGCAGGTAATGTGGAAATAACGTGCAAAGTCAGAGATTATAATTAAAGCATTTCGCTACCACAAACTTATAAATGTGGCGGAAAATTAAGAACCAAGTCGTCTTTAAAGTAAAGTTAAACAGGACTCGTCAATCTAACATTGTACAAAATCTATTTGATTTTCTCTGTATATAACACAATTATATTTTGGGACTAATAAATGTAAGTTCCCCCCCCACACACACACAAAATAAGTAAGTGCTATGTAGTCTAAAGATTACGCTTTCTGTGGATTTGAATAAAACAATAATAACATGAATGAAGCGGAACAAAGTTTGAGGACTTTTAATCCGTTTCAAATAAAATAAAAATATATACGTAAAATCCAAACAGAGCCGATGGGCTATACATATCTGACGTGATAAACATTGAGGTTTGCAATTGTTCATAGAACTCACAATTAAATTAAATAAATGAAAGATATATAAAATCTGAATATTTGAAGTATTAAACAATAAAATTATGACAAAAAACAAAAAAATGTCCAGCCAATGGTAAAATTACAAAGACACACAGCATTTATAACTGTTAAAAATCAAATCAATAGAAAAAAGTTAGAGGTTGAGATAATCAAAGGGATAACGCCTCCATAGTTTAAATAAAATGTCTAAAATAAAAAAAAACAGCGTTAAAAATCGTTTTAAAATAAACAGAATAAAAATAAAACGATATATATATATATATATTTATATATATATATATATATATATATATATATATATATATATATATATATATATATATATAAAGCAGAACAAATAATTAATTTCAATAATACTAGGAGTAGCATAAATTCTTAGAAGTAAACTAATGCGCTGGTTGCAAAAGATTAACTTACAAGAAAAGAAGTTGCCAACGCAGAATTAAAAGTATTTTTATATAGTTTTATAGGTATAAATCCTTAGTTTTAATATAGTTTTAAAGGTTAAAATCCTCCGACTTATGCATATATATATATATATATATATATATATATATATATGTATATATATATATATATATATATATATATATATATATATATATAAAGCAGAACAGATGATTAAAAAAGAGAATAAAAATTAAGAATATAACAAACTTAGGAAAATAATAAGAAAAAATGTAATAGAAAGAAAACAAAAATAAATATAAAGTAAAGAAGTCAACAATATCTTTTTCGAAACTATTTCGATTTATTAAATTAATTAAAATAGAAAATCCAACTAAAAGTACCCACGTTTTTTTTACATAGAAGATTTACGTTTAACCAAACTGGTGAAGAATTTTACAAAATAAGAAAATCAGAGTTTTTACAAATGGGAGACTATCTAAAATTAGATTCAAAATCAACCGTTGAAAAAAGGGGAAATAAAAAATATCTCCGAAAACATTTACACGATAACTTGCGTTTTACACTAGAAATTAGAAAAAATATTAGAAATGAAAGAAAAATAGAATTAGAAAAATTGTTAGAAAAACATAAGATTACAACTAGAAAATACAAACCAAGACGCAAATAACTTTTCTGTTAATACAATTTTCGATGTAGGAATATACATAAAATTAGTACCACCATTTAATGAAAAAGAAACGAATAGAAAATAGCTCCCTCTTTTTGAAAATATAGTTACATACTCTGGATAAACATATAATATTTGTCCAACACTTTTGCAATCTGTCCTTATAAGAGGAGCAACTGAAGTATACGCAGCACTTGCTGTGGATGATCTCGAAGATTAAAAAAAATGAAAAACGCTATATTTAATGTTTACACATTATTAATTCATATCCTAAAACGTAGAGGTTAAAATTCAGAAATTAAAAGAAAAATGGATATCATACTTTTATAGAATTTGAAAGAGAAAAAACAGATCTTTTCCATGAATGGCTTAGGAGGAAAAGTAAACAATAATTCCGATAAATCACATCAACTCATTTTGACAGAAGAGTTTAAGCGATGTGTGTATAAAGAAATGTAATACATTTAGGTAATGAATAAATAGAAACTATTAACGATGCTGCTATTACCGTGGATGCCCACAAAATAACACTAAGAATGAGTTATGAAAGCATTAAAAGAGCCGATAAGCATTCATGTTTCCATTCATATAAGGTACCATTGCAAGCTTCTCGCCCTCATGACAAATATTAGATATGAAACAAATATAGTTTCTAAGGAGGAAGACATGGGGCACAATCGTCGATTTATAAACTCAGAAATTCTATCTAATCTAAATGACAAATTTATACATTTATCATATAAAAGATTTTTCGGGTGTTGCTCGCAAAACAGCAGTTGTAGTACGTGATGTCTTTGTGGGATATAGGAAATCCATCAAACAACATTTTTATCTTGAAAAAGGAAATTAAATATAGAAGATTATATAATTTAATTAAGCAACTGGGAATGGATTTCAGCACTTATTCTTCTACCCGATAGATCTGATTTTCCAAAAGTTAATAACAATACGACAACTGAATCTTATCTATTTTTAGAATTGCTGATTGCATTGAGAACACCACCAATCAAAATACGTCAGCAAATTCGACCATGGTATGAATTATGCCGCAGATTAAAAAAAAAAATTGAAATTAAAAATACTATATTGAATGCATATAAATTATTGATTCATATCCTAAGACGTAGAGGCGAAAAATATCTCAGCATTCGTAACTCCCGACGCTCTATATCAATATAAATCTATGCCGCTCGGAAAGATAATTGCCTCTGCAATATTTCTATATTTCGACATGATATTTATGGATGTGTGGTTTTTACACAGACGAGGTAATTGTACACTGTAACACATGGGATTTTCATTTTAAAACTTTGAAACAAGTTTTCCTAAAACTACACAAAACTGTGTAAACATACGGAAAATGAATTCTGTCACGCACAAGTGTATTATTTGGGCCATCATGTCGGTCAGGGGCAAGTGAAACCAAACTCGGGTAAAACGGATGCTATCATAAAATATCCTGCCCTCGTAAATTAAAAAAAAAACAACAACAACTCATGAGATTCATCAGTATGGCAGGTTTCTATTGAAGATTTTGTAAGAATTTTTAAACAATAGCAAAAATGTACTTTCACCAATGTCTTACTAAAATGTGAAATATACAAATGGAGCGAATCCAGCAATACAGTTTTTAATAATACCAAACCAACACTTATATGACGTCCAGCTCTTGCAACAGCAGATATCTCTGGATTATTTAGATCACAGATTGATCCTAGTGAGTGGAATTCTCATCCAAGAAGATGAGCGAGGCATTGATAAATATATTGGATATTTCTCAAGAAAATTCAAGAATTACCAAAACTTGGAAAAGAATGTTTACCCTTGTTATTACCCCTTACAACAACGTAACTGTACGCACTTATCACAACTCAAATTGTCGTGGTGGCACCCACTCATTTTCATATGTGGATAATATTACACATAAATAACAAGACTTGAGTAGTCTGAGTGTGTGTTAACCAGAAGCCACCGAAGGCCGAACCGAGAACAGATATGTTCTCCAGCCAAGACTCTCTTACCTGACAACCATTATGTAAATATACTGTAAGTATACTTTTCCTAATACACTTCTTATTGATCTACCTTTGTTTGTTGAGTCTTCATTGTATTGCCTTATACGTTATTTGGTTTAACCTGCAAACATAACAGTTGGCGACGAAGATGAACGTCACACATAGCACAAATGATCAATAAATATCATATGGCTACGAGATAAAGTCTACCCTTACAAGAATACATTATAATCGAACACATAAAAGGAGGAGGGCACGTTATTGCTGATCATCTTTCTTGGACATAACTTGATCTTTTACAAAAAATAACAAATAAATACGCAAATAAAACAAACTAACAAACAAAAATTGTTTATTTATAAAATGTATTTATTGCATGAATTGATACAAAATAGATATACACAAAAAAATAACAATTACAAAATTGACAATGTACGTGCATTAAATGTACTAATACCTAACATTTTCATTAACAGACTCATAAAGGACACAAACACATTGACATCACTCTGATAAAACTATATATTTATTATATTTTTTTCTTTATACTTGAACGTCTCATTTTAAAATGGAAAAAGAAAACAAAATAATATTGTACATTTATATAGTTGAGTTAAATATTTATATTGTGTATGTTTTCACGCCCGAGAGTTTTATCTTGACTCTTGTATACGAAGTTCTATGGTACAATTTTCGAAATCTATGTTTCGATAGTTTTACTTTAATGGGTGCGTATCTTAAGTGGACATTTTTTCTCTTTTAAAATGAATAAATTATATTTCCTACAAAAACAATAATGTAAAAGTATAATATTAATATAAAACAGAAATGTAATAAATAATATGAAATTAATATTATATTATGTAATATTAAATATATTATATAATATATTATAATAAAAAAACTACTATTAAAATACATTGCGTAACAATTAGGTAATAACTCATTTTAAAGCTTTTCTGGACAGATCTTAAAATAGACCAGAAAACGGGTTCTTTTGTTGAGGCATCTACAAGGTTACAAATTTGAGGCAGTCCATTTTGGAAATTCCAGTAGTTTCGAATCCGCATGACTATGAATAAACGCAAATAGCGTTATAACTTCAATTAATAAATCAGCTATGAGAGGGAATTCTCAGTTTGAATAACTTTTCAACTATTTATGACTCCGACCAATCTTCTGGGATATAATCTTGCCGTAAAAAGATTCTCGAAACAAGTCTATTGTAAATACCCTCACAAAGAACCAGGCTCTTTGTAAATATGTATTTTCTTATCTTAAATTCTCTTATAATATTTTCTTAAATTCGTTTATCACACCGCGAAAAATGCAAGTTTAACAAAATAAAAACGTATTTCCGTCACTTACACACCTGTTTTTTGAAAATATTTGTTTACATTGTTTATCTGTAACAAAAGTTCATTTTTCTCTTTAACTCCTTCTTTTAGTATTTTTAAAATATATGTTTTGTGTCTACCCTCGGTCATTATCTTGCATGTAACAATAACGTCGCCTTAACTTTTACCATTTAACACACTAGTAAGTGTGAAGTATGATTTAGAATACATCTAACGTATTATCATATTGTGTTGTGTTAAATTTTAACATCTATTCAAAAATTCGTGTAATCTTTATAATTTTGGAGATGCTCTTTTTATACATGCAAGCAGCGTGTATTATTTTACATAACTTTATGTGAGCAAATTATGATATTAAATCTTACTGACATAAGAGCATCAAAACATATCTGCTTTCTATTGAAGTCTTAAATCAATTTAGTATATATTGAACACTAATTAAATATTGTAATTAAAGATTCGGAATCTGATTTTCCCTTGCAATACTAGTAAAATAGAGCAGAAAATTCAAATTGTTTTAAATGAATGGTGTTTTTGTTATTTTCTCTTTACTTTAAAAAAAATTATTATTTTTAAATTGAAAGTAACAATTGGATTTGCAATGATTATATATGTAATTATTTCGGTAAATTCTGTATATGAAAACATTTAATATATCGTAGAATTTATATGGAGATTAATTAATTCATTTTATTTTCCGTTTTGAATGGTTTCTTGGAGACATTTTTAATTTACTTTCCTATACTCGTAATTATGTACTTATATTGAAACGCTACTAAAATTGCAATCAGTTAAAATATATAAATTATGTATATATATATATATATATATATATATATGTATATGTAAATGCATATATATATATAGGTGTGTGTAGTGAAAGAAAGAAAAAATGTTAAAATGAGAGGCAGTAAGAGATGGAAAATTTACACGCACTTATACATTCATAATTTCTTTAGATGCAAATGGAAGTGTTAGTTTAGAGAGAAAAGGATAAGGGAAAAGAGTAAATATAATTATATTACCAGGCCCATCTCCATATTGAGAGAATCAGTAAATATATATTGACAACTCGGAATATTTAGCAATTTCAAACAATTGAAATCGATTGCTTAGTTATATAGTTACATATTTACTAATTGCTACTAAGGCTTTTGCATAGGAACAAAGCGTATTATGTGTTCTGATACTAAAAAAAAATCCTTTTCTGTCCTCAGTCAGTGTAGGAGACATCCTCCATGACTGAGACGATTTTATGTTTTTTTTTCTATCCAGAGTGTAGTTTTTAGGGAACTGGATGTTCCCACATTAAAACCCGACATTTTGTCCAACTTTATCTTCGTAGGGAGGAAAGTATAGATGAACATATCTACTAGTTTTGGTTTTACCTGTAAGAGTAAGAAGTTATGAAATTATTATTCAGTTATGTAACAAATGCATGTATATGCTTAACAATGCTTAGTTAAAATAATGCTAAACAATGCTTAGTTAAAAATCAAGTTAAAAATGCTCAGCCAAAATCAAGCTTAACAATGCTTAGTAAAAATCATGCTTAACAATGCTTAGTAAAAATCATGCTTATCAATGCTTGGTTACAAATCATGCTTAACAATTCTTGGTAAAAAAAAATGCTTAACAAGTCTTTGTAAAAATCATGGTTAACAATGCTAAGTTAAAAATCATGCTTAACAATGCTTAGTAAAAAACATGCTTAATAATGCTTAGTTAAAAATCATGCTTAACAAATGCTAAGTTAAAATAATGCTTAAAAATGCCTAGTTGAAAATCATGCTTAACAAAGCTTAGTTAAAATCATGCTTAACAAGTCTTGATTAAAAATCATGCTTTACGATGCTTAGCTAGAAATCATGCATACAATGCTTAGTTAAATATCATGTTTAACAATGCTTAGTTAAATATCATGCTTAACAAATGCTTAGTTAAATATCATGTTAAACAATGCTTAGTTAAAAATCATGCTTAACAATGTTTAGTTAAAAATCATGCTTAACAATGTTTAGTTAAATATCATGCTTAACAATGCCAAGTTAAATATCATGCTTAACAATGCTTAGTTAAAAATCATGTTTAACAATGCGAAGTTAAAAATTATGCTTAACAATACTTAGTTAAATATCATGTTTAACAATGCTTAGTTAAATATCATGCTTAACAAGGCTTAGTTTAATATCATGTTTTACAACGTTAAGTTAAAAATCATGCTTAATAATGCTTAGTTAAATGTCATGTTTAACAATGCTTAGTTAAAAATCATGCTTAACAATGTTTAGTTAAAAATCATGCTTAACAAATGTTTAGTTAAAAATCATGCTTAACAATGCTAACTTACAAATCATGCTTTACAATACTTAGATAAATATCATGCTGAACAATGTTTAGTTAAAATTCATGCTTAACAATGATTACTTAAATGTCATGCTTAACAACGCTTAGTAAGAAATCATGCTGAACAATACTTAGTTTAAAATCATGCTTAACAATGCTTAGTTTAATATCATGCTTAACAATGCTTAGTTTAATATCATGCTGAACAATGTTTAGTTAAAATTCATGGTTAACAACGCTTAGTTAAAAATCATGCGTAACAATGCTCTGTAAAAATTCATGGTTAACAACGCTTAGTTAAAAATCATGCGTAACAATGCTTTGTTAAAAATCATGCTTAACAATGCTTAGTTAAATATCATGCTAAACAATGCTTAGTTAAATATCATGCTTAACAATGCTTAGTTAAATATCATGCTTAACAAATGCTTAGTGAAATATCATGCTTAACAAATGCTTAGTGAAATATAAAGCTTAACAAATGCTTAGTTAATATCATGCTTAACAATGCTTAGTTAAAATTCATGGTTAACAACGCTTAGTTAAAAATCATGCTTAACAATGCTTAGTTAAATATCATGTTTAACAATGCTTAGTTAAATATCATGTTTTACAATGCTTAGTTAAATATCCTGCTTAACAAATGCTTAGTTAAATATCATGCATAACAATGCGTAGTTAAAATTCATGGTGAATAATGCTTAGTTAAAAATCATGCTTTATAATTCTTTGTTAAACACCATGCTTAATAATTCTTAGTTAAAAATCATGCTTAACAATATTAAGTTAAAATCATATTCATCCAGTGTGATATCTTTAGTAAGTCGGCTCTCAATGTAAAGGTTTGATCGATATATCACTTGCTAGACTGCCAAGGTGTGCTGAGAGATACACTGATGTTTTTTTTCCTAGGAATATGCATAAGTGTTGGAAAATATTGAAGTTTGTACCCCCCCAAGCACCATTCTTTTTGAAGTATCTCCTTTATCCAAGCTATTCGTTCGAGGGGTTCAAAGGCAGAATCATACTAGAAAAATAGCAAACATTTTTGTTTATCTAATAGCTATTACATAATTGCTCATTTACATAACATATGTATACGTTTAGCAGATTTCGTAGGTATTAAAGACATATTAAATGCGGTTGAATTTTATTATCTCAATAACCTTTGCTGCTTACCTTGTTTCGTTTGCGTGTGGAAAAGTGGATGCTTATATAAGATTTACATGCATAAAAGAGCATTGCTAAACTGTCCTCTTAACGGCTCACTCTTTCCCTCTGCCTTGGCAGATCGATATATCGTCTGAACAAAATGAATACTGTCGGATATTCTATTCTGCAGGCTAGCCAGGGACGATGACAAATCACACCCAATAAACTTACATAATAAAGCAATTAATAATATTGTCTTCTGATGGCATTTTTCAGTTTGGTGCGATTCACACATGTAGCGAACGCCTAAATAGATGAGTTGCCAGCGCGTTAGTTCAAAGATTCCTTAACTGACATAGACTAATCAATAATCGTTAGCTTTACAGTTATCGCACAGAACATATTTCCTATTGCATAGATATATATATGTATGCAGCATAAATCGTGAACCAGCTTAAAGTAAATGATTAGCGCATTATTCATATACAGAAGATTGTTCCCATAAAACCCATAGGACAGGAAAGCTGAATCAGAAATATGTAAACTGTACCAGAGAGAAGAACTAAGTCACTGGAGAGTTGTCTAAATGCCAGATTGGTGATATGCAATGTAATTCTTGTAGATGTGTACTGGAGATTACTTATATTGTTAGAGAATGGATAGAGAGAGAGAGAGAGAGAAAGAGAGAGAGAGAGAGAGGGAAGAGTGGAATTATAGTGTAGACACGTTGACCGGAAGTAAAAGATCAGCTGATTTGATTGCGTGTGAGTCATGTGATCAGGTTAGCTGAATCGTTGAGATTTGATTTGGACTCAGAAGACAACGGACGGCTTCCCGTTGTCTCCTCCTCTTCACTGGGAGGGGACGAACGCTGACGTGTGTAGAAAAAGAACCCACACAGGCCGATTTCACTTTCCAACTTCTACAGGACATCTGGGAAAAGTGAAATAAACTATAGAACTAATTCCTTGTCTTGGAGTGATTGACTCTTCATCCAAAAACAGGTATCAAGTCTCCCTCCAGGACGAGAAATTTCCAGATGATCCAACATCGAAGAAGCAGAGGAAGGTTCTGAAAATACATGTCACTCACACACGATTCCCTTTATGATACAGCATAAATATATAATATAACACGCCATGTCTTCTAATCTTCTAATTTTTTGATGACGCAACAAACACGATTCCCTTTATTATAGAGACAATATAACAAACACTCATATCCTTATCGTAACAATATGTTTTTTTTTTATAGAAATGTTGTTGTATTACTTCTGCGTGAAACCACATGTTCTTCCTTTTATGGACGTTTTTTATTCCAGAAGGGTTTTATAAAAGTATTTTTGACAGTCACAATAGTACCAATATGTAATAATAATATAATGTTAAGCTCTTGTTTGTATTGAGAAATGAAGAAAAGTGTTATGGTAAGTAAGATGAACGGATGTCAAAATATTTGAACATAGTGGTGACATTTTTATATTATTTGTACGATGTTTGATCAGTCTATTGCAGAATTTCACGCCGTTTTATCAATAAAATTTATCGAAAAAATGTTTTGATTATTAGCAAAGTGTTATATATCATTAGAACGCAGGTATTCTGTTCTATAATCTTTTATTATTCATATAATATTCTCTCGTTTTTCAGAACCGTCAAATAGATTGTGAAATTAATAAAAAAAATCACATTTTCGACACATCCTTTTCGCCTTTAATCGAAGTAAAAAAGCGACGGAAATGACAGTGGATATTTGTGCTGTACATGGAGAAAACGCCGTAGCTGAGAGAACAGTTCGAGGTTAGTTTACCAGAGTAAAACACGGTAATTTTGACCTCAATGATACTCCTCGTTCCGGAAGATCAATCAAGATAGACGAAGACCAACCCCGGGTGCTTTTGAAAGTAGATAGTTATCAGAGATGAAGTGTGATTTTGTGACGATTTCAGGCCACCTTCAATCGCAAAAACATGGTCCCACACGAACTTACTTTTGTTGTTAAAATTCTTGAATTTTGTTTTTGAAAATATCTGGAAATTATGCAACGACCCAATAGTATAAATGTTTTTACACGCGGCATAACGATGCTCCATGATAAAATAGATAACATAATAGTGTTGTAGTCTATAAGCAACAGTCATACATTCTGAGAGGCAGTCCTTAACTGTTAAATTATAGTATACCTTCGTATTAAAAAAAGAGTAAATTTTGATATTTAGAGATAATCGACTATATATTAGGTTGTTCTCTAACGCCGTCCTTAAATCAATCCTTACTAAAAAATATTGTGATAGAGCCATCGACTGGCGTTCGGGAAAATAGTCGTGAAGGGTCCATGAGAATTGACAGACAAAATAGGGGGGGCATAAACCTGATGTCCACTGGATGAGTACAAAGATAGCTGTGGGTATATATATATATATATATATATATATATATATATATATATATATATATATATATATATATAGTAAGTTATAAAATATATATGGCGATTTAGCTACACTGAATATTCCGCGTTGCATCCGTCAAGGACCCCTCAGGCGTATGCGCGAATTTTGTGGTTGTCTGTCGTTTTTATATATGCGCCTTCTATTGAGATTTTTGTTAGCCAATCAGCTTTCTAGTATCCACCGCGCCCTTCCTATAAGCCAATGAACATGCACTTACCGGACAAAGGAGCATTTGACCTCTGGTTGACCTGTTCCTTTGTGTGTGCTCTATTTACCCTGGATATCTGATTTCCTGACCTGTTTTAAATTTAGGTTAGTTATTTTATATTAGTTTTTATATATAAAAACAAAAAAACTAACCCAAATATAAAACAGGTCAGGAAATCAGATATTCAGGCTAAATAGAGTACACAAAAAGGAGCAGGTCTACCAGAGGTCAAATTACCCTTTTCCGGTAAGTGTATGTTGATTGGCTGATAGAAAGGGTTCGGTTGATACTAGAAAGCTGATTGGCTAATAAAAATCTCAAAAGTATATAAAAACGAAAGACAACCACAAAATTCGCGTATAAGACTGAGGAGTCGTAGAATGGATGAAACGTGGAATATTCAGTGTAGCTTAATCGCCATATATATTTTATAACTTACTAACTAGCTCTACCTACGTATTGAGCACTTTTGAAGTAAATACTTAAAGTTTACGCAAAAATTTATACTTTCGTATAGTTATTTTATGTGAGTAAATGAAATGTATATATATATATATATATATATATATATATATATATATATGTTTCGTGGTTAAATTTTTAATTCTGAAAAAAACATATAGAGACACATATTCGATTTAAGAATTTATTGCTTGACAAAAGGAACATATAAAAGGGGTTATTTTAAATTTCCTTAATCCATGGATTAAGGTTGTATCTACTTATATATATATATATATATATATATATATATATATATATATATATATATATATATATATATATATATATATATATATATATAAGGCATGGCTCTTTAAATGTGTACGTAATGTTCTATAGTTTGTCTTGTTAATACACAGCGTTGTTTTCTCTTTTTTTTGTTTTATTTTACTTAAGTTGAAGTTCTCAAAAATCAAGGGGCCCACAACCTGGCGCTAACACTTGAAGTCTAATTTAGATACATAGATATTCGAATGTTCCACTTAAGTTCTTTATTTCTCAAACACTGAGTTAATAAAGAAGTTAAGGACACAATTTTCCTCTCCCCAATTAACCAGTTTCATATATTGTATTATAGTTTTTATTTTGGTACTTGGTCTTACTGAATTCCAGGACAAGAATTTCTCTAATCTGGTGGTGTATCCTGATTCGTGCTGTTTCTTGAGGTAGCATCACTTGGAGAAGGTGCACCGTTCCTCGTAAAAGCTAATATGGATTAGCCATAGTAAGGAGGTCTTATTTGGGCAGCGAATACTATGTGATTTTGAATATTTGGTCAGTGTTTACTTCTATGGAAAAAATATCCTCATACCAGATTGTACTGACAGACCCCTTTACAGAGAGACCTTAGACACTCGATGACAGTGTCTAGTAGGCGTTCTGTGATTGCATGTGTGGGTGTTTACACGTATAATTATATTTAATCAGATGGGGCAATAGCATACGACAGAAAGAGAGATATTTCTTTTTACAACGACGAATAAACATCTAAAAAAAAAAAAAAAAAACAATGCTCTGAACTTTTCTCTGTATCCGGAGTGTATGCTAACTAGTTCCTTCATTCGTTATCCTACGTGACGCACACGTATCAATCGTATTTTTTCAATAAGTTTTAATTTTATTATGCTTTTAAACTTATATTCCATTTTTCTTATAATAGCGGCATATGTGGACATTCAACAGGTGGCTTTTTTTATATTTAATGCATTAATGTTGGCCTTCTGGGTATGTTCAGCGTAAATGGAGACGCCCTGATACTATTTCAGCTCTCTGGTTGAAACTGCAAACATGTTTATTAAAGCAACCCGGTCATAAATACGCTTAAACATGATATTTTAATTCTTACAGATTTCATATATATATATTATAGATTCAATTTTCTATCGATTCTTATATATTATAAAGTTGTGATTTCAAAAATAAATCCATATGACTTGGGTGAATCAGAAACTTGAGTTCCTTCAGCTATAATTGAAACCGAAAACAAAACTTATGAAAACGTCTTGGTAAATTATTTATTACAAGTGATGGAAGGTCATAATAATTGAACAATAGTCACTTGGAAGAAACATGTAAGCCTGAACCCCCAAATAACACACATGTTATTGTATAAATATACACATACATATTTAACTGTAAGTATTTTATTTTTATACAATATTAATCTTCTCATTTCAATAAGATTCTTCTTCCATTGTAAAAATCCATTTTAATTACAAATCGCTTGTAACATGTCGCAGCGGCATATTTTCTTTGTTTCGTCGATCCATCACGCCATCTGGCACTGTCAGAGAGTCACATTATTCAACATACAGATCTGAATATTTTAGGAATATATACGTAACTTGATTTCTATTACCTATACACAAAATTCTCCAAAAGTCTGATGGTTGTATAATTTGATTTTCTAGATGAAGATAAACAGAAACCATTTTGTTTATTAAAAAGTCCTCAATAGGAATATATAGTACATGTATTATACAAATATCATTCAGATTCCACTGAAACATGTATGCGCACATGTAACCAATAATGTTTGTATAATAGACATACTATGTATATGTGTATCCATGTATATATGTACATAAGCAGATATTCCTTCGTTGCTAGATCGTAAAACACGCTTTAATATTATATTATGCATTATTATTTAAGATCTAATTCTCTATGGATTATACAATAGTAGTAGTGATTATGAAAGGTAAACAAAAAACAAGGTTACTTAACTGAGTTTTGTGCGTAGAAACACATTAAGTGCACAGTTTGATGTCAGTGCGGTAACTGTACACAGAATTATTCGCGAAGATCTGAAGATGTTGAAGGTGTGCGTATAATTTGCCCCAGGGTATTCCATCCTTTTTCATAGACTATTTGATCAAATAGACCTAAAGACAGGTCCCTACCCTTCATTTCGTCTAGATATTGCTCGCTGTGAAATTTGGTTATGCCCTACAATCAAGAAAAAAATCAGAGGCTCTCGTGATGAGACAATTGAGGAGATGGAAAAACTGTGCCATAAGTTATCCATGCGCTAACTACAGAGAACTTCCATGGAACCTTCTAGAAGTTGTTGGAACGGTAATAGTGCACTGCAACTAAAGGAACTTTCTTTAAAAGCGACTAGATTTTCATGTGTGTATTGTCAATAGATTGCCAGTATATTAATTTATCATGGTTAACAAATTCCGGATGAACATACAAATTATTAAATAACACTATATACATATATATATATATATATATATATATATATATATATATATATATATATATATATATATATATATCCTTTTTAATACTTATGCAGTGGAAACATTCAAACCTCATGACAGAATCTTACATTTAGCATAAACCTAACAATGTTATTTTCGTTTTACTGCGAGGCTTTGTCCATAAAATTTAGCGCAAGAATCTTTAAGCTCGTTTTCCTCTACCTACAAAACGTAGCAGAACGCTTCCGTGTAAATAGAAATTTGTAGTCATCGACATACATTCCTGTTTCGTTGTATCACAGCGCATAAGTGCCGCCAGACTAGCATCTCTCCCAAGGATTGAACTTAGAACCGTCGTGATGACAGTCAGCAGTTCTCCAACTCGACCACGGAAGGACCGCCCGCAAAAAAAACTCGTCGGAATATCTATTAAAATAGACATCCGCCACCACTCTTACAGTGCTCAAATCGCCTGTTTGTAAACAAACAAACAAACAACGAGCAATATATATATATGTATGTATGTGTGTACACATATGTATATTTATATATTGAAAAAGAGCAGAAATGAGGAAAATCGTCTGCCTTAAACCACTAACCTAGTTCTAAAACATATCCTTTTTTCGATAAAAATGCATGCCCATCGGCTGATAGGAAGGGGCGCGGTGGATACTAGACAGCTGATTGGCTAACTAAAATCCCTAACATATATAAAAAAGAAACAACCAAAGAATTAGCGCATAAGCCTGACGAATCCTATAGTTGATGAAACGCCGAATATTCAGTGTAGCTTAATCGCCATATATATTTTATAAATTACTAACTAGCTCTACCTACGTATTGAGCACGTTTGAACTAAATACGTAAAGTTTACGCATAAATCTATACTTTCGTATATTAATTTTATGTGAGTAAATGAAGTAGTTATAAATATATATATATATATATATATATATACATACATATATATATGCATTTAATGCAAGGAATAACATATAAGTATAAAAATTAAGCTACACCATAATGGGATTTAATAAAGAAAGGGCCTATCATATTCCTGTTTCTAAGTAATCTTGCCTATCTTTCAAATTTATATATATATATGTATATATATATATATATATGTGTGTGTGTGTATATATATATATATATATATCTATATATAAAATGTAAAGTTGGTTCGTTCTTTACGAATAAAACCATATTTCTACGTTACCTATTTATTTGAAATTTTCAGACAACCCATCTTTAGAGTCGAAGTATGTTTTTATGTTATTAAAATACATTTACCTCGCGAATTATTTAAATATTAAAATATTAAATAAAATAAATATATTTTAAACCGTTACTGCGAATCTGTTCTGTTGATAAAACTGAAGTTCCGGTTCGATTCATTTCACAGCCACGAATTGACGAAAGATTTCATTTTCTGTTAAATCGATAAGTAAAAAAAACAAAACAAAAAAACATATTTCATTTGTTTATCTTCCAAATTTTTTTCATTTACACATCTTTTCTTTATTATATAAGGCCAAAAAATGTTTGTCGCTTGCTTTTTGAGTTTTTTTGTTTTTTAATATAAGATTACTCATGCAGAGAGTGATCCGTGCTGAAATAATGTTATTATTAAAAAATCATTCTTAACATGGGGAGGGAAGGATGTTTTGTACCTATTTTGTACTTTAACCTAACAATTGAATAATAAAAAAAAAACATATCGTAAAACGTTATTTAAACGTGAAAATATGACTTGACAAATAGCGCGGATCGCTCTCTGCATTAGCACCATTTTTATTTATTGCGGACTATTATTCTCATCTTTATTAATTGTTGTTTCACGACTTTTCGGCCAACTGGCCTTCATGAAAATAAGTAAGTCCTTTTATAAATATTCAGTAACTTTTTCCTTTTATTATTCTTAAAGAATAAAACTTTTCTTATTCATGAAAAGAGTTAAGCCTACGTAAATAAATTAATGTTTGTACACGTGACAAATTATCAATAAATGGTTTAGTTACTTTTTTTAAAAAAATATTTATGAAAAGAGTGAACCTAAATAATGTTTGTAAAAGTACGAAAGGCGACGTTGTACAACCATCACTCCCATGCTTAATTTCTATACTTATAGGTTTTTGGATTTTTTTTCACTGGATTATTATTGATTGGACACTAATTAAACAGATTATTAAAAAATGTAAAAAGAAATCATTATTTCGACATTTGAAAGTGGTGCTAACTTTTTAGTTACAACGTTCTGATAAATCAGTCACCCATTTTATAAGCAATAAAAACGCGGTATATCAAAACCATAGAAAGTAAAAATAATGAGTCTCTACCGCATTTGTAAGTCAGAAATATATTTGTTTCTCAAAGAAAAAAAATAGATTGAACAGGACTTTTTTTTATTGTTTTTATGAAAATAAAGTTCCGAGTTTTTTTATTTCTTTTGTACTTATTTAGTCAGTTTGTGTGTGTGTGTTTTTTTAATTGTTTTTATGAAAGGTGAGTTTTTTTTCCAAACTTTTTTTTGTTAAAGTATTATAAATTTCATTAACATGTTGGAGAAATGTTTAATAATTTGGTATTTTTTTAGATTAGGTACACCTCCACAATTTTCCTTTCAATGACGACATTTCTAGGTTTCCGAGTATGCTGAACACGAAAATTGCATTGAAATTTTGCGGAAATAAATAGTTGTATTATGCATTGTATTCTTCGGCGGCCATCTTTTTACGTGCACACGCGGCATAAACAAATACACACACGTAAATAAGATGGCCGCCAAAGATTACAATGCATAATACAACTTTTTATATCTTGATAACTACTTATTTCTGCAAAATTTCGATGCGATTTTCGTATTCAGCATAGTCGAAAACCATTTCAAGTCGTCATTTAAAAGATAATTGAGGAGGTGGACCTAACTAAAAATTTACCAATAAATTTTAATCCCGTACGCCTCCCGATACATTGCTTCGTCAACATGCGACCATTTTATATCTCCCGAAGACACTTCCGTATTTAGAAAAAAAAATAAATAAAAAGTGACCGATTTACCAGAACGTGGTAACTAAAAAGTGAGTACCCCTTTCAAATGTTGAAATGATTTATTTTTTTCATAATCTGGTTAGTGTTCAATCAATAATAATCCAGTGAAAAAATTTCAAGAAACCTATCAGTATAGAAACTCCACCACGTAAGTAAATAAATAAATAATGTTACGTGCGCATGCGTTAGCCTTGACTAGGGGGGTACTAAGGGAACAGCCATTAAATAATTCCGCGGGTCGCCATGGAACTCAACGCCCAAGGAGTACCAAAATAGTTTTCATTATCTGAAGAATTTTTTTTTTCGAAAAGTGGGTGATAACTTTTCCATCTAAATTTAACTTAAATGATCACCCACTTTCTGGCCACATGAGGAAGGGGCATTTATTTTCGTGTTTATTGGCTTAAAGGTTTTTTGACAAGGCAGTGTGGTACGCGAATGCATATTTAACAGTTTTCGTTTTTGCTCACGCATAGCATAAACAAAGGCTACGACTGTGAAATGGAAAATAGTCCCAGAGTTCAGGGGTTAATACCATGCAAAAGAAATCAAACAAAAATACTTTTTAGCCAATAAACACACAGAAAAAAGAAAAAAAATAGCATCCATTTTTTTCTATCGAATTCATTTGCTGTTTTTATTGAAAACTATTTTCCCCCTGATTTTTGATATAATTTTCCATTAAGGGCTGTGCGTCTCACGTTCGTAAATAACAATTTTTTTTTTTTTTGTAGATTTTGGTGTGCTAAACACGAATCTGCAAACCGTTTCCGTCGCAAAAAATAGTTTTTATGATATGAACAAATTACTCTTTCGAAAAAGTGGCGATCACGTTTCCATGTAAATTTAACTTAAAATGAGCACCCACTTTCTAGCCACCTGAGAGAGGGGGATTTGTTCCTATGTTTATTGGCTAAACAGCTTTCGTTTATGCTTACGCATAGCGTAAACGAAGGCTACGGCTGTTAAATGGAAAATAGCCCCAGAGTTCAGGGGTTATTACCATGCAAAAGAAATCAAACAAAAAACTTTTTAGCCAAGAAACAGAAAAATGCCCTTCTCTCAGGTGGCCAGAAAGTGGGTGCTCATTCTAAGTTAAATTTACATTGAAAAGTGATCACCCACTTTTCGAAAAAGTAATTACATTAATACCATGAAAACATTCTTTTTGCTCCGGAAACGGTTTGCAGATTCGTTTTTAGCACGCCGAAATCTACAATAACATATTTCGTTATATATGAACGTGAAACGGGCCTTAAAGTAAAATAATACCGGATTTTTTTTAGCAGATTTGCCGTTTAGTTGTACAAATATCCCCAAACCAGGTAATCACTAAAACGGACTTTTAAAAGTCGTCACCTGTATCGAGCAAAAGTTTAAAACCACCGATTATATGCCAGCCTACGTCATGGTAACATATATTGAGTGAGTTCCTAACAGTATTTTGTATAGTTTTTTTAGTGTAAACTCATTTTCCCAAAATTTCCCCAAATTAACGTGTTCGATACAGTCTGCCGCCATTTGTATTTTTCAGATATACCGATAAACATTGAATGTTTTTGAACGTATTATACATTACATAAAAACACTAAAATCTTATTCAGTTAGGTAGAACACTCACTTTTCTTGCCTTTGATAACATTTATTTGTTATATATTTATATTTTGACTACTTCTTTGTATCTGTGTTTAGTAATACAAACGCTTTTTATTTAATATAACGTTTAGTCGGCTCGAAAAACAGTGTTTATTGGTGTATTTGAAAGCTACAAATGGTGATGGACACTGTTGATTACTTTAAGTTAGAGAAAGTGAGTTAAAATTAAAAAAACTATACAAAATACTGTCAGAAACCTACCAATTATGCCAGCCTATGTCATGGTAACATATATTCGGTGAGTTTCAGACACTGTTTTGTATAGTTTTTAGTTTTCAACTTACTTTCCCAAACTTAACGTATTCAACAGAGTCCGCGATCATTTCTGTTTTTTGAGCCAATTGAACATTTTACATTACATAAAAACACTAAACAATTATCCAATAAAGTAGACACGTAAATTACCTTACCTTTGCTTTCATTTATTTGTTTTTGGACAACTTTTTCGAATCTGTGTATAGTAACCCCCCCCACCATCAACCAAATAATTACTAACTCACATTTTTTAAAACAACAATAAAAAAAAACATTTAGCGTTTTAACATTTTTGCTACGTTCGGCTTCATCCACTGATTGTTGGTCAAGTCCAAAACATGAATGATTGACAGAAACTCCCGAAGATCCAGATCAAATTCTGCAAGAGTACCATTTTTTTTTCAGTTTCGCCTTCTTTTGCACTTTTTGCAGTGGATTGCTGTACTAATATAGGAAACATGCATTTTCTCTTTTATTAAATTTTTCCATTACACCAAATTGAGCCACTGCAACGCGTGGCAGAGTAGAGCTAGTATATTATATATATATATATATATATATATATATATATATATAATATGTCAGCCCCTACACGTACTCAGTCCTTGTTGATGAGCAGCTTAACAGTGAAATAAAGGTAGGTCACTCAAGCTCGTAACGCAGATAATGATGTTATAATAAAGGTTTAAATTGCAACGCTATTTCTGGCAGTTAATGTTGGTCGTGTGGTTTGTTCTTTGCTTATGGAGTCAGGGAAGGCTTCGTGGCTGAGTGCGAATCTCCCGAACAGCAGTAATCGTTACACCCTGCACTGATGGTTTCCTAAAAGGTTAAGCACTGGTATCTTTAGGAATTTTAAAATTATCATAGTAATAATTATTTCAGCCGCTCTAAGAACTAGGTTTCTGTTGTTGAGAACTTTTAAGGTAAAATGGGTCACTAATGCATGCACAGATAATATGATAATTAAATCATCCTTGACGGACTTTTCGACATTTAATGGTCGGACGGTTGGTTCCTTGTTAATTGGGCCAAAGATGGCTTTGTGGACGAGTTCAAACCTCCCGATTGCACTAATCATGACACCCTGCACTGAAGATTCCGAAATAGATGACAACACACACACACACACACACACACACACACACATATATATATATATATATATATATATATATATATATATATATATATATTTAGTAAAACTGGTAATTAGTAAAAACCTGAAGAGAGTGCTCAATACTATTGCTGAACATATATGTATTTTATTTTTTATTACCGTTTTTTCTGTTTGGTTACATATGTTTCTGATGTTGGACCGTGTTTACGATCTAACAGCCTCGTCAGACGTTACAGAAATGGTTGGTTAGTATTAGGAAGACTTGTTTTTAGGAGGAATACGGAAAAAAATAAAAAAAGAGTGCGGTTTTGGGGTAGGAGATAATAGAGGGGGGAGGCGGGTAATGACAATATTTCAGTTTTGAAGTTTAAAGTATATTAGGTTGTATTGTGTGTAGGGGGTAGCATATTCAGGTAGGCTTGGGTGGAGATATGTGAGGTGGATATAGTAAGGGTGAGGGGGAGAGAGGATAGTAAAGAGAAAATAATAAAGAGAGGGGGTAATGGGAGGAGGGGGAGAGTTTCAATTTTGGGCTATTAAAATTTTGACTACTTTTTTTCCTTTTCGATAAGGTATATTAATTAAGGGAGAGAGAGGGAGAGAGATAGATGGGAGGAAGGGGAGGGAGATGGAGAGGGAGAGGGAAGTGGGGTTGTATGGCTGTCATTTTCGGCAGTTACACAGTTACGTCGTCGTTGTTCATTTCATAGTGGGTTGTTTTTAAATAGTTAAGAGTTAATACAGACATTGACGCACGCATATATATGTCTGCATGTAGACCCATGTACATCTGTTTGTTTTTATATATATGTGGCTATGTGTCTACATATTGGTCTTTAATATGTATGGATATGCATTATGCACTCTTAAACTTCAAAACTGAAATATTGTCATTACCAGCCTTCCCCCCTCTATTATCTCCTACCCCAACCCCTTCTTTTTCCGTATTTCCAGATGTAACCAAACAGATGAAACGGTAATAAAAAATAAAATACACACACTCACACACACACACACACACATGGTATATATATATATATATATATATATATATATATATATATATATATATATATATATATCACTATAATATTTTTAACATACCAACAGGCACTTGTGTTTAATCTTTTCCGAAATCCTCAGCGACAGTGTCATGATTACTGCAAGACGGAAGATTAGAATTTGGCTGCGAAGCAATCTTTCACCCAATACCAATAATCTATATATAGACAGAATTTAATAATCATGAGATATTAACAAATAAAATGCTAATAGACTAGCCGACCGGTTTTGAACCTTGATTCACAAAGCTAAATTCGATGTTGATAACGATGTTAAGAAATATGTGATATAAAAATATGGTAAACGGTATATAAACATAAGAGGTGAAAGTATCAGATAGAAACTAAATTACATCCTCAATATTTTCTATTTATTTGAACAGGAAAGGTTTCAAGGACTTAATATAGTGAATTTCTAAAATTTTCAAATTAAAGTTCAACACACACACACACACAAACACACACACACACACAAACACACACACACACACACACACACACACACACACACACACATATATATATATATACATAATGAACCATATTCGGATGTTATAAAATAAGTAAGTCAGTTATAAAGTCGTTTCGGGTTCCATTGAAATTCGTGATTATTTTAATTGGCATTTTAATCGACTTATTTATTTCATAACATCCGAATATGGTTCATTTTTTTCTTCATCATCATATATATATATATATATATATATATATATATATATATATATATATATATATATATATATATATATACTCTCTTGGCAGTACTCCTCAAACGAAGATTTATGTAGGGGGTTTTCTACGTCGACTGCAGGCATGCTTGTGGCTGTCGAGCCCGATGCGGGACAAGCAGGTTTGGCCACAGAGGCTGCAGTCAAAAGTCGGTGCCATTTTTACGCTATACATGTGTTGCTGTGGGTTTTCCAAATATTCCGATTTTCGTTTTCCCTTACCAGATTAACTTGTTCCAAAATTCTTAGGGTTGTTCCTCATATGTTTATACATAGTTCAAACCTGATCTGACATGTTTAAGCTTCAATAATGGAACTTTTCCTGGGGTCCTTGATAAAAACCTGCACGATTTAGAACTCTACCGATTGTATCCTTGCTCACATTAATCCCAGCTTCTCTGAGGTTAATTTGAGTATTTCACCACGAGCAAGAAAAGTTTTTGTACCTTTCCTCTTACCCACCTAGATTTTTGTTCGTTTAATTTCCTTGGCTGACCACATCTCGGAAGATTTGCAACAGCTTCATCAGGGGTTTTAAACTTTCTAATAACGTTTCCAACTGTACTAAGTAGTAGATTAAGTTGCCTTGATATTATTCGATACCCTTTTCCTTCTTTGTGCTTATCAATGATTGTTTAAAGAATGTCTATTGTCAACTCTTTAGTTTTAGGCATTTGTATAAATGAACTGTTGACTTTGAAGGAGTGAGCCTAAACTGGAAGAATTTTATAAAATTATTTTAATATAAAGACCTCTGATTGGGCAGTGATAACTCGTTTGCATTATTGCAACACGCTAAGCGGAAGTCATTTAAATTTATTTCAGAAAAATAATTTCTTAAAAGTGTATCCAATACTTTTGCGTTTGTTAATTCATATTTTTCCTTAAATGTA
This sequence comes from Euprymna scolopes, assembly GCF_053919585.1. NCBI lineage: Eukaryota > Metazoa > Mollusca > Cephalopoda > Sepiida > Sepiolidae > Euprymna > Euprymna scolopes. The sequence continues at coordinate 125,263,081 of NC_136495.1, forward strand.
AACTTTCTAAACTTGATTTTGTAATGAATACTCCAAATATTATTTAGAATAGTACTAGGAATATACTGACCAAATTTTAGGTAAAATTCTGAACCCCAATTAAAATTATGAAGAAAACTGTAATGTATCCAATACTTTTTCGTGGCACTGTATATCTATATAATTATAAAACTCAAATGATCTTGTAACGATGTATGTAACCCACTTTCCGGTTTACGACAACCGATTGCGCATGCGCGCATGCGCGCAGGACCTGATCACTGGAATATTAAAGTTATTATTTCGAAATTATTATTTAATATGCGAAGAGTGGGGTTTAAAATAACTAAAACGTAATACAGAAATAAACGATGTAAAAAAAAAGCAGACAGTATTAACAATTGTTTATTTGTATAAATAAAAGAACAATTGGGACGGTGAAATATTAACGTTATTATTTCGAAATTATTATTTGACATGAGTAGAGTGGATTTAACATAAATTAAACGTAATAAAGAAATGAACGATGTAAAAAAAAACAGATATATCAAGATTTGAATTTTACTATAATAAGTATTATGTTCAGTGCACATTTAACTATAAGTATGGCCAACCACTTATAATTCATTAACTGTAATTTTTTTCTCGAAAAAAATCATCTATAATAAACAGAACGACTCATAGAAATCTATCTATATTTTTTTTTTTCATTTTAATATACTTTCCTCGAAATGTTTCTGTTATGTAAGAAAAAAACTATTTTCTTTAGATCACAAGTGTCACGCTCATACATGAATTCCATAGCTAATATAACATACTGGCCCAACGGGTCAGGGGTAGTCTAGTATATATATATATATATATATATATATATATATATATCGTTTTTTTCTGCTTTTTTTGTCTGTCTTTCTCTTTATATATATATATATATATATATATATATATATATATACATAACTACATATACATGTATGGGTGTGTGCGTGTGTGTGTGTACAATCTTTGCAATTGTGTTCATGTTTCAATATTATACATGGTGGCACGATATAATTATCGCACTGAAATAGACGGTATGATTCAATTTCCGTTTGAGGAAAACCGGTTTTCTCTTTTTGTTGCATATTATCTACTGGTTGTCCAACTGTGTACAAATCCCAAAAGCGATATATGCTTTTTATCATGTTTTAAAGTGAAACAATGTTCAACAGGCGAGATCAAATCTGTGCTGCCGTACAACTCATGCTCTGTATTGATCCAAATTATGACAACAGGACCATTGCCAGCAAAATAAAAATGCAAATCTGGACTTTCAACTCACGAGAGCACAGCTTAACAGACTAACTGGTAACGGTTATGGTCTGGGGTGTGGTTTCAAGTCTGGGCCACATCATGCAACCTTAACATCCTCGAAGTGGGCTTGAAACTCAACACTAATGTGTACCTGAATGTGCTGAAGAGTGTGGTTATCTCCGTGTTCAATAGGGTTGTCACTGGAAGACCCTGGATATTGCAGAAGGACTCTGCGCCGACCAAAAATCCGAAGGTATCCAGTCGTGGCTTTAGAAAAAGTGCTACAACTTTGTACCTTTCCTTCACAAGCCCCACCCCTCCCCGACCTAGACCCGCTGAAATACTATGTTTGGTCATACGTCAAAAAATCTATAAACGTAATTTCCCACAATATCAAAGCCAGCCCGATCGCCAACATCCGTCGATTACTACTTAGGATTCCGCCGAGGGTTGTGGAAACGACTTGATCGATGCCGTGATTTAGGCTGAACGCGGCAACATTGAATAGATTTCAGCCCTACTACATAACTAAATTACCTGAATTGATTTATTCAATGAAAGTGTTAGAATAAAGTTGTTGTTTTCCTTAAACATAGAAATTTATCGTCCACACTGTAAAATAAATTATAACCATTTCATTGAATTACATTAAAAGCAACATTAGAATGCTAACAAGTATTTTTTTTTTATATTAAAAGATCGCATGGTGCTGACAAAACCGGGGTATTTTTACCTCGGATATCTTATTTTGTTTAAGCATAAATTAAACTTAAATTATAGAGTCACACACACACACACACACACACACACACACACACGCCCCCCCACACACACGCACCCCCCATATATATATATATATATATATATATATATATTCCCAATAATTTTAAAAAATAGTTCACACTCCCTTTACCAACTAAGTTAACATATATTCCGCTTTGCGCGATCCATATATCAACTAGAAGCTTTTATCCCTCTCTTCATCTCTTTGCTTACGAGACAAGTTATCTGCCATGCATATCGAATGATTTATTGACGCAGCTGCGATCAGAGTTCATTTGCGGGTTTTAACCGCGTATCAATCATATTACAACGCGGTGTTCAACTTCGAGTCGTTTAACACGGCCTCCTATTGTTCACTGTCAGAACACGCAATAACTATTTATTGATGCTAAGCTCAGATACCTTAACACGGTTGTTTCTTTGTCGGTACTTTCGATCGACTGGACCAGTAAAAGATCAACCAGTTTTACGAAGTCGTGCTGACAGTGTCGAAATATAAAATAGTACGAGCGAAGATACTGTAAAAATCATGAAACTGTGTTAATAGTTTTCGATTATCAATTAGTGTGTGAAAAATATGACTGTCGAAACGCTAACCTTTCTCCTCATGTCTTTGTAGAATTGTACTTCCATTTCGATTCTATCATATTGATGCCTATGTCTTAATAATTTCATTTAATGTTGAACTTCCAAATGAGCGTATATTTTTTAGGAATTTAATAAAAGTAACAATTACAAAAAAGAAAACATAGTTTACTACTAGCCTGACAGTGATTTAGGAAATATAACAATACCATTTTGAAAATTAAATATATTTAAATCCCGTGAAAAGCAAATGCAGGATATGCATTTATTATGATATAATACACATAGCAACGTTTTTTTAGCTATCAAACTTTGATGCTTACGTTTTTTTAAAATACAAGAAATAACATCTTTTAAAATACAAAAAACGGTCGATGTGTGTATCTGTATTCATTTACCCTAAATGTTATAAGATCTTTGATTGTAGAAAACGTGAAACTTGCGTACTTAAATGGACAACTAATGAGTATTTATGTCATAAGGAAATACGTAAATAATTATGAGGAAACTTGAATACACAACACTTTAAATAATTAGTATAAATGCATCATTATAATGAAAGACCCACGATCTATTTGTGAATATATGTGTAATTCTCATTAAGGTGACGGTTATGTATATTCTTAGCATGCCCTCATTTGTGTATCAGAGATAAGAGGTTATTTAGATAATTTTTACGCCCATTAATACTAAGAATAGCAAATTAATACATTAGTATTTTGCGTGATTTGCATTAAATGTAATTGCGTGTCAATATACAGTTTTTACTAGGGTGACATTATTTTTTATTGTTTAGTATATGTATCTTTCACCATATAAAAATGAACTGACGCACGCACAGACACACACACACACATATATATATATACATATTTATATATATATATATATATATATATGTACATTACATTTAAAATGGAGGCAGATAGCCCTAGAAACTTGATGTTTCACCCGTTTTATGCAGGCCTTCTGAAGAGGGGCCATGTTTACATGAAAGAAATTATATTATCTTGTTTTTTGCCAAGAACAACATATTTACACGTATTGAGGCCTACTGCTCACCATTGAAAATGATTTAATTACTATCTATTAGAAAAAAACTACCTGTTCCGAAATATGTTGATTACCTAAACATGCGAATTTCAATTCCTTCCAGCATAGCTACGATACCAAGATAGTCACCTAATATTATGAAAGCATTTAAGTTTTAACAAACACACGAATAAAATTAAGGAAAATACATGATATAACTTTAACGCCTTTTTGGATCCCCGACAAAATGAGGGTAAAATAGTAATGTGAACCTTTTCCGTTTGTCTCATCATCCATTCGTTCGTTAGTCTGCCCGCACTTTTCTAAATAACTACGCTTTGGAATATTTTGAAATTTTGCACAAACATTAAACATGATATGATTAAAAAGTAACCGAACGAATTTTTCGAGAAAACTCCGGTTGAACCCTTAGGGGTGACTTTCGGGTTTAAATGGCTAAAATTGATACTTCTGTGCTTATTAAAAAGAATTGATGCCTTGGAGTTTAATAAAACTTTCTAAAAAAGTTTTAATTACTGATTGTTTTATAATTTTGTTTGTCTATACGCTGTGTGATAATTCTTGGGTGTGCCCGAGAGGCTGTTTTATTGTTAATAATAACATTCGATTTTGGGGAATAATTGACCATATCTGTCCAAAATCTTTTGTGTATGAATATTTTGCAAGTTTGGATGGTGCTAAACTCAAATTTAAATATGTTAAGGCCTTGGGGATTTTGGAAGATAAATGGGGTGGGGGGCAAATGCTGAACTTAGTCATTTTTATGCCTTGTTCACTGTGCACTCACGGGGACAATGCATCCTTCACTTGTTAGTTTTACCATTTATGATTGGCTATGCATTTTAGTTTTTCATATGAACATTGAATAAGTTATATTTTGTTTTGTTTGTGTTTTTATTTCGCTTTTCTACATCGACCATCTTTATTCTTATTTTACTACATTTTATAATCTCAGCTTAGTTTTACTTCGTGTTTTATATGATTTACTCTTACTTTATATTACCTAGTAATTTGGTTTTACTTGTCGTTCAGATCCTTAATTGCTTTTAATTTATCTAATATAATTTCATGTAGGTTTCTCTTTACTATCTTCTGTATTGAAATAGTCTTTTTTGTAATCTTTACTTCTCGTTTATACGTTATTATTTGTCTTTTATTTGTTTCTTTCTTACTACCTATTCTTACCGCTTTAATTTACTATTTCTCAACATCCTCTACACAATCTACTATATTGCGCCAAAAGGAGATACTTTATTCACAAAGTCCCTTTATTGCCTTTTTTATTATGGCATCCAACGAACATAATTTAGAGACCGAAAAACTATATAATTTTAGAAACTTATCGAAAAATTAATAACGACATTTTATAACTGTTATACGTTGTGTTAAATGTGTTCACTTTAGCAGGAAGTCTAAATATATAACATAGCGTGAGATAATGTTTCATAAATTTCGGAAAAAAAAGTATTGATGCGTAATATAGCATAGACTATATATGGTGTCCATCCAACAGGAAATGGTTCCTTACACTACAACTATTCACTGTGCTAATAATGCACTATTAGACAAGAAAAAGAAGGAACAAGGATAAACGAAAAGCGGCAAAGAACGCAGTTAATAATAAAACTAATCGCAAAAACAAATAAGAACGAAAATTTTGATAACAGATTAGAATTAGAAACATAAACATCAATTATCAAAAGAAAAGTAAAGATTAAAAAATCATAATAATAAAAAAAAAACAATAAGAACTGGAAAAATATACGAACGGAAAAAGTTTGTCCATGGTCAGCTTTTTTTTTTTTTTTTTTTTTTCTTAAAATATGTAGAAACGGAATACAACGAATGACATTAACGGAATGGAATATTTACGAGGCAAAACATTACTAGAAAATAGAATGCTAAGAATTAGAAATTTGTAAAAATTGTGAGAAAGAATAAAGATTGAAAAGAATAAGAAATGGAAGAAGAGCAAAGCGAAGATGTGGATTAAGTAGAAAAAGAAACCCAATTGAAAACTAAATGAAGCGAAAACAAGTGAAGAAAATAAAGAATAAAAAAAGTAAAAAGAAAAGAGAAAAACAGAAAGTAAAAGAACAGTCTAAAAGACATAAATCATTTTTTTTACAAAGGAATCACTATTATCAAGGCCCAGAACCCACCCGAGGATAAGGGTTAATAAGCATACAGGGGCCAATGGGACAATGTCGTAGTAATTGTCAGTATTGGAAATTTGGTAAATTTGATTACTTAAGGGGAATGGCTCATCAAGAACGTGTTTACTTGAAGACGACCATATCTAAATAATTGCCCAACAAGATGAAAGAGTGCTTCAACTGCCCTTAAAATCTTTAGAAAAGTACGTGTTCAGCCAAGAAAGATTGTTAAACTGAAGACAAATTTAATTAAGTAATACAGCATTAATACAAATAATTCTACATTAACATACTTTTTTGATAAGTAATTATATTTCTTTACAATAAAGAGTAAACTATTTCTTTCCTACATTTAGTTATACACTATAATGCTAGATAGAATATTTATCATTATAACATATACATTAAATTTTCTTTCTATGAATATTCATCCAAAACAATGATTTTTTTTAAATTATAAACAACCAGTTATGATACTTAGTTCTAAAAATAACTAAAATAATTTAAACTCTTATATAAACTTGAAGATTACAATGAAAATTGTCTCCCTTACATGCACAGTAAAAGCTCATAAGAGAGAATGAGAAAATTATATGAAAAGAAGATGAAGTAGAACAGAAAATAAAGAAATAAAGGTAAAGACGACAAATATATATGAAATATATCATTTTATATAAGAAAAAAGAAAATAGATATCCATATCACAAAATTAAAATATGTGGATATTGCGGGAAGCAATAGAGATTCGTCAATAATAATGAAAAAAAAACTGTTGTATTAAATAGAGTAGACAAAGAGAATATTAAAAGAAAAGAAACTCTGGATATGTTAACTACCGTCATTTCAAAAGAATAGGTATTTCTTTTAAAACTGAGGCGAATGCAACAGAAAAAAACACATACATTAGCTATTAATCGTCAGGAGAAAGTGAAGAGTCTTTGACGCGAGCGCCATCTGCCAAGACGGATTGCAGTTATTCTGAAACAGCTCTGGCGTGCACCACTGAATATTAATTCTTGGAATTATGCCGAGAAGATGCCGACAATTCGGGACACATTCCAAGTTGGAATGGGGTGTGGTTGCTTTCTTTTGCTGCATGTCGTCTTTTAACGGAAGAGTCAAGCCGAAAGATCATATTGAGATGAACTAAGACTGTTGGCGTGTATCACTTTTCTTTGAAAATGTAAATGTATGTTTGCGTGAATTGAGAAAGACGTTGACGGTTATAGATAGTGTGTGCTTGTAGATCTAAACTAGGAAACGATCATGTACGTGACAGTAATGTGATCAGTATCGGCTTTGCGAAGGATAGAGTCTTTTAAACATAAACGTGTACTATTAGGATGAGTGTTCATTATTTTACCAGTTACGCCATAGAATTTTATGAGCGTTCTGAATTATTTAAATAAAGATTCATAATTTATATAATTTCGATAATTTTAATTCGGCAATCTTTCGGTTAAACTCGGAATCTTCATAGTTGTTGGAAACAAATGTTTATTAATCCATGGAGCTTGCATGATGTCGTTCCATTATCTATGATTTGGCACAAGTCGTAAGTAGTTTTCAATTTTCTTCTTACTATGACCCGCACTGAGGATTTGACCTTTAATAAATAAAAGAGTGTCACTTTCAACTTGGTTTATTGTATTCGTTATGCTACGTATGAGTGCGCAATAACAGGAATGCTATTGTGGATGACTTAAGACTTTCCGGCTAGGAATTACAGAACGAGCCTGCCAGACATGTGGATTCATTAAAGCGCTCCGTTCGAAATTAGGTGTAGAGTTCGGTTTTTCCAGAAAAAATCCTGAGTTCCAGAACACAATCCTGAAGAAGGTCCGAGGTAAAATAGGTCGGAATCTTATACAAATTGCACTAAGGTGAGAACAGTTCTCCAAATAACACGGAGAATGTTAATTTAATCTAAATCTGATGCACTTACGATCGAAAGTAATTGTCTGGATCGATCGATAATTTAATCATAGCTTGAAATGTCATTGTTATATTTTTATTAACGCGTACGTACTTGTCTTGTACAAAGTTCACTAAAGGATAATAGTTAATGAGATGTACGGATTCTCGATGTTGAAGAAAATTATGTGAAGCTGCATGATTGATTAATGGGTGTCATTTATGATAAGTGTTTATTTGACATTTGGCTTTATGAGGGTAATTCCGCGTTTACAATGACACGATCAGGTGCAACCTTTTTCCCTCTGTGGAGTTCTTATAAACAAAGTTATCATAAAATTCGTCTGACGATTGCTAGAAGAAAATACATTTATTTTGTATTATTGCAGCAACATGGTCCTTTTGTTGGGCATGTCTAAGTTAAATTCTAACCGTTTTTTTTCATATAGAAAGAATAATAAAACCGGGAAAATATAGTATCGTCTCTTTTGCGTTAAAAAGGCTTTAAAAACACATAAGATACTATATTGCATGTAACTATAGAATATGCTACTTAAAAGCTTAACAGGAGGATGAAAATAAAGTTACAAATTTGAGTCCAATAGCCGAAGGAAACGTATAGGTTATACCGTGGAAAAACATCTAAATTAAAAACCCGCGTCCATTCCATAAATGCGATCATCGCTGGAGATGTGATTTAACAACGAACTGACATAAAAGAAATCGTCATGAAGTCGCGAGGCTGGATCTAAACACTTGGCTGCATTTCATGCAATGAAATGGTGTTTCCCGTCTTTTGATCTATATATTATATTTTAAGAGAATGGAATATCTGAACCATAAAGAAAAAAAACTGGGTTCAATTTTTTCTCTTTTCTGGCGTATCTTTTTCTGTGAAGATAAAGTTATGTGGAATGAAACGTGCCTTGCAAACGTAAATGAAAGTGATATCTAAAATAGTGATGATTTCAGAAAGTGAATCTACAGAAGGAACGAATAATATGTGATGTAAGAGGTTAATAATGTTTGCTAATGGTTTAATTTATACATGTTTATATATATATATATATATATATTCAAAAGGCAATACGTATATATCTGTATGTATGAATGTATGTACGTATATATATATATATATATATATATATATATATATATATATATACGACCTCTCATTCTTTGCCGTTATTCTCGCGTTACCCACGCACAGTTCAAACATTTCAAAATACAACCGCTAGAAACAACGCGCGGCTCTTTACAGCATGGCAAGGAAGAAGAAAAGAAAAAAGAAACAACACACTGAAGATGGAGGATACCTCTGAAATATATTTGTGATAAATTTCAAACAAGTAAAATATTTGTTTATTTTCCTAATATTAAGTTGTATTTGACTTTCCAGCGCATTTAATGCGTATTATATATATATATATATATATATATATATATATATATATATATATATATATATATATATTGTGCAGACAAAATCATTGATACTGTCAGTATCAAATCCAATATAAAGAGGAACAGTATATAGCCGTATATATCGGTTTCTCTTCAGCCTCGGCTTATATCTGTCTGACTGAGAATTATAACAGATTTGTATTGGATTTTTAGGCGACTTTACCTTTGTAATTGAGCATTTTGCTGTGGTTCGTCTCCATAAATCTTACATGCACACACATACCCGTGACTAATTGGTTTAACACAATTACCATTATTAAATCGACTGATTCTATTTAGATTGTTTTAACCCACAGGCAACTTTTAATAAATAATACTTAGGAGAATAAAGGACCTGTTCTTATTACTTTTGTACTGTATTTATTATTTATTATTATTTTTCTCACTAGAAGTGGTCAGACAAGGTATCTTCAAAGATTTCTCTTTCAGACTAACTTGTGGTGTTATCTGGAGTCTGTGTGGCAACAAATCTCTTCAGATTTCCAGAACCCTTCACCACTTTCGATAACCGTTGTGAACGAAGTTTTGTGATCGTAACAACCGATTACCATTAATTTTTCCTTATTAGCGATCATTGGTCTTCACTTAAATTTTTGGTGGCAATAAGCTTGTCGAAGTTTCCAGTCCTTTCTGTGCTAATCCAGCAGAAATATGGTTAGTGCTTTCTCTTCTCGGTCACCATTCTTGATCCTCACTTATTTGGTGTGGTGCCGGTTATAGGTACCTACACCTACAAAATGTGGGAGACGGAAGGCAGGGGCAAATAGGCGGGGCAACTTTCAATTATACCGTTCCAGTCTCCAGTATTCTATGTGTTGTTCCTTTCTGTTTTACATGTGTATATTTAGTTTGTGTCTATAGTTCATGTGTGTTAGTCTCTACATTCAAGAGGTTTCCTTGATATTTCTGCAGTTTTCCTCATTGTTATATGTTGTACCTTCTCAGCCTTCCCTCTCATTGCAATCTTTCTCGTTTTTTTCTTTCGAAGTTATTCGTTATTGCTTTTATTAGTGGGGGTATCCTTAAAAATTATTATTATTATTATTATTATTATTATTATTATTATTTAATCACTAGGTGGAATCACAAAAGGAATCATCAAATATTGTTCTTTGAGAATAACAAGTGGTGTTCTCAGGAATCTTAGTAACAATAAGTCTTCCCAGATTTCCAGTACTCCCCATCTCTTTCAGTAGCATTTTGCCAAAGAATCCAACAACTGCTTACCATTGATTCCTGTTGGCAGTGATCATAAGTATTTACTCGAATTTGGGTAGCAATATGCCTTCCCAAGATCCCAGTCATCTTCTCTTCATCCTCTTTGCCCCTCCGCGTTTATTTATTGCTGTGCAAATTTATGGTGACACACACACACACACACACACACACACACACAAAATTGGAGATGTATGTTACAGTTATACTGTTTATTGCATGCGAGATTCCGTTGTCTTTTACATATGTAACCGTTTCTGATTGTCCAATATGTGTCTTTTATTAATGTGTGTTAGTTCTATCTTCAAGGTTTTCCGTAATAGTTCTGTAGTTTTCATTATTGTTATCCGTCGTAACTCTTCAGCCATCTCGATGATTCCACTCTCTCCTATTGCTTTTCGAAGGTGTTCGAATTATTATTAATATCATTATTATTATTATTATTATTATTATTATTATTATTATTATTATTATTGGGGCCTGTGGAAATTCCTCAGGGGCGTCCATCATAGGCAATACATTGATGTTAACATTCTTTACATGTTCAGCGTAAACGGATCCGTTCTGATATTATTGTAGCCCTTTGTTAAAACTGTAAAACTATTAATCTTAGCGATCAGGGATGTGCGGCGTAGCCTGGTCGTAAAGTATGCTTAAATATTTTTTAATCTTCCAGATTTCGTATTATAGTTTATATTCTATCGATTTTTTTATATTATAAAGTTGCGATCTCAAAATTGAAAAAAATATATATATCCATATGACGTGGGTGCATCAGCTTGAATCGAAACCGAAACTAAAACTTATCAAGTATATATATATATATATATATATATATGTATATATATATATTATTTATATTATATATATATATATATATTGAGTGCGTTTAGCTATAATCGATATCGAAACCAAAACTTATGAATAAATCTTGTTAAACAATAAATGACTTGAGTGCCATCATTTATAATCGATTCTTATGAAGAATATTTGGTCAATTTATTTATTACAAGAAATGGAAGTCCATAACAATTAAACGACATTTTCTCAGATGTAAGAATGACAAACAAAATAAATAACACACACGCTCTCCTATTAATATATAGATTATTATTACATTTCATATTGTTTACTTTAAATTATTTTTTAACAAGTAATAATCAATGATTGTTAGATGTAACGTCGAGAAACGTACGCAAAGTTGCACAAGTATTAGTGAAATTAAAAAATATAATTCTCCACATTTTTTCAACCAAACAAAAAAAAAATCAGATACATAATCTCGATATTTAATATTAATTGATAAACGCGAACAAATATTTAAAAGCATATAAATACATTATATTGTTAAGTATTTTCCACCTGCATAGTCACACTTATATCAGTGTATATATACATGTTAAAGGTATGTTCCTTACGGACATCTGAGCATAAACACAGATTCATATTTTTTATTCAATTTTCACCCAAAACAAGGCAGAGTGCTACTTTGATGTAGGAAGCTACTATCGGAGACATAACTTGAAGGGGCATTATGAAGGGAGACGAGCACATTACATTACACTTGAACTTCTGCATGTCAGTACAGTTGAGAAAGCAAAATAACGGATTTCAGTTCCAAAGTCAGTTCTAGGGAAGAAACTATTAGAGTAGAAGACTTTGTTACACTTAGGGATCTATACTGTGTAAGGGTGGGATTTTGTCTGGTTTATCGAGGGTATTTACGTCGAGGGGGTGCAGGTGCTTGTAGTTCGCCAGAGCATTTACCATTAAAAACCATTATAAAAGAGCAAGAGGAATGAAACCTTTCTTCTGTAGGACAGTGATTGAAGAATATATGACAGTTCATGACCTATCAGGTTGGCAATTCTTTTGAATCCTGTCCAGGAGTAAGATACTATATTAGTCAATGCACCAACACAAATGAGACAACAGTACACCACACATGGACAAATAGTGACCTTATAGAGGTTCAGGATACTTTCAGGCGTAAGTAGCTTTCTAACATGGTAGAGAGAGAGAGAGAGAGAGAGAGAGAGAGAGGGGGGGGGCTCACCTTCTTCGAATCTGCCTTGGCAATACTCTCAATGCATTTATTTCAACTCATGTTCTTTGTGAAGCTAAGGCGGACGAGTTTAAAAGAAGTATGTTCAGGTAATGTGTTCTTGGCTATTGCTGTTTTTGGTAGACCAGTTTTTTATGATTATTGAAGAAAACAAGCTTAGTCTTGGCAGCATTGAATGAGACCATCCATTTTTGTCCCCATTCCACGACAGATTGGAGGTCTTCCTCTAGTGTATCTGCCTTTTCCTTAGATATGTGTTCATTGGTTTTCCCTTCGAACCTATTATAGAGCGTAGTGTCTTCAGCAAATATACCCATCTCAGACAAAATTTTATCAAGGAGGTCATTTATAAATAATAGGAATAATAAAACTTCAAGGATAGACCCAAGAGGTACATCCGTATTTATATCATATTGTTTAGATGTACGACCGTTGAGGACAACCTGGAGTCTTTCTTACACAAGGAGGTTTTAGTTGCATCATGTATTCGACCAGTGATGCCATATAATCAGAATTTCCTGAGAAGACCGTCGGGCCATACCCAGTCAAAGTCTCAGATATATATAGAGCTACTGATCAACACTCCTTTGCATTGTCCAGTGAATGATATATACGTTCACAGATTACACTTGATATATCTGCTTGTCAATCTGATATATATATATACATATATATGTAAGTATATATATATATATATAATATATATATATACATATCTATAATATACAGCTGAATGTCTGTATGTGTGTATGTGTGTGTGTGTGGTCACGAATAGGCCCCTATATGGTTGACTATTTCCAAAAACTGATTAATATAAAGATAGATGTATCGAGCCACAGGAAGGGCAATGTTTTATCTGGCAGAACACTGGTTCATTAAAATTGCGGAGTGTGCGTTCGCGCCTAGTCCACAAAATATGGAAATAAAAAAAAATTAAAATTAAAAAAAAAATGTTTACAAGAGTGTTTTTTTATAAATGTACACAAGAATATTTGATAAGTATGTTTTAACTTAAATAGGGAGGGTATAATATAATTGTGGGGCCTGCGTTCGCGCATGGCATCCATAGAATGGAAATAGGCACACATTTTAATAAAGACTTTTCATATCTATCTGCGTAAGTATACTGTGATAATTATGTTTTAGTTTGAAGAAATATGGTATAATAAAATAATTGGGTGTTCGTTCGCGCCTGACCTCCATAGAATAGAAATATGTCACAAAGTTTAACAAGTTTTTTTTTAATATAGATCCACCGAATATTGTGATAAGTGTTTCCGTGTGAATTGGTATGGCACAATAAATTATGGGGTTTATCTATTTTATTTTTACTTTCATCATACTTTGCTTTGGTTTTGATACCCTCGAATTCGAAGCAATCTTTTCACAACCCTTCCTTTTCATAACTTATCATACTTTCATAGATCAAAGTCAGTTTTCTGTACGCTGTTTTTTAGCCAACGACGCTGTTTTTCAGTCAACGACGGGTACTTTTGCTAGTGTATATATATATATATATATATATATATATATATATATATATATATATATATATATATATATATATATATATATATATATGTGTGTACTAGCAGAAGTACCCGTCGTTGACTGGGTTCAAAAACAGCCTACAGAAAATGAACTGTGATTGATGAACGTATGATAGGTTAGGAAAAGAAGGGGGATGTAAAGAGATATGTTTTGATGCCAAAATATTTTACCCTAAGAACAAATATGATGAAAGTAAAGATAATTTTCGCGAAAATATATTTTTTTTATATCAACTTTATTTCCATTCGTAGCCAAGAGTGGCCAACAAAATGATGTTTCCTTACATTGAGAAAATGTTATATATATAATAATATAAATATACAAGAACTAAATGTTACTATAGTCAATAACAGTTACTTTTATGGTAGAAAAGTTCATTGGGTTGTATTTTTAAGTAGTTTTTTTTTCTTTTTATTCACGAATCAGTTTTAAAAAATCAAAATAACAGCGACTTTGAAATGGAAAGCCCCGTTTTCAATTTGAAGGAGGGGCACCTGAGCATTCTGTGTTAACAATTTAAGAGTGTTCCGTAAACGTAAGGGATATTTATAACATATTTTAATGTTTTCCGTTATTTTGTGCTTGAGGAATATTCGGTTATCGCATGTGTAGTTTATATAAAAATTAATTTAAGTAGTTATCGCCTCCAACTTCGTTTTAATTTCGGTTCGCTGAAATTATTTCAAGTAAAGAACATTAAAAACTATTTCAAAACAACAAAAAAACATACACTGAACTTTTATTGACTATGGTAACATTTATTTCTTGTATATTTATATTTTCGGGTAGTCGTTTGTTGGCTTTTCTTCTAAACACTCTTACTAAATAATATCGACGAAATATCGAAAAACAAAGAAACAAAAACAGCTTTGAAAAATATTGAAGCTTTACTTACTTTAGTAAAATAATCCTAAACAGCAAAATGATATATTAAAAAAGTAAACACGTAATTAATTTAGTTGTTTGAAGCTAAGAATCAATATAAATATGAATAAGAAGAAAATGGCGCTCTTTTCAAGCAGAACAAGTTCGTTTCAGCTTTACAGTATTGAACGGTGTAGTATTGCGCCGTCGGATTCAGGGTTGTACAATTGTAATGTAAAGAACACGCATAAAGGGTTGTAATCAACTGAATTCCTTCTAGTACACGTACAAAAATCTTAAACAGATATATAAATAAAAAAATGTTATATAAATGTTTTAAAAAGATAAATAATAACGTGAGCAGGATTTATTCCTTCTTTTGACAGGATATTAATAAAGTTCTTATTTTTTATTATTTATCTATTTATCTATTTTCGAAAGAGCGTCACGTACAAGTGGAGAAGGAAGAAAACAGAGTTATGCAAAAGTTGTGTCGAGAATTGTCCAAAGTTCCAATTTTTTTTTGTTTTCACTTTAATAAGAACGTGAATTTATTAGGTGAATTTATTCAACACAATATGATTCAATTGAAAAAATAAATAAAAGCTAACATGAATTAAGATGAAAGTGAAGGTGTTATTGTGGGCCCTCACCCCTTTTAAAAACCTTGGTAATCTTTGTGACATATTTACATTCTATGGAGGCCAGGCGCGAACAAACAACCAACAATTTTATTATACCATATGTCTTCAAACTGAAACACAATTATCAAAGTATACTTACGCAAATAGATATGAAAAGTCTTTGTTAAAGTTTTTGCCATATTTCCACGGAGAACAGGCGCGAATACAGACTACACACTTTTATTATACCATCCCTATTTAATTGAAACATACTTATCAAAGTATTCTTAAGTAAATCTATATCAAAAACACTTGTAAACGTGTTTTTTAAATTTGTTATTTCCATACGTTGGAGGCCAGGCGCGAACTCAGACCCCCACAGTTTTTATGAACGACCGTTCTGTCAGATCAAACATACCCATTCCTGATCCTCAATAGATCTTCTATCATTATTTTTTTTAAATAGTCAACCATATAGGAGCCTATTCGTGGCAAGACACATATACACACACAGACGTTCAGCTTATATACATATATATATATATATATACATACGCACACACACACACACACACATATATATATATATATATATATATATATATATATTAAATAATTTGGATTTGCATTTTTGAATTTTACCGTCATTGGATACTTTACCTTTCACCAGACTATCCATTCACGTGAAATCACCTTTTTCATCACCCTATTCCCTATGCGTCACTTTTTCTTATCAAGTAAGATGTTTGACTTACTTGCAGTTTCATCAAATACATTTCCATGCTAATTCCTACCCTCTGATGAGAAGGGGAGTATTTCTTCGAAACTCCACGGATTAAGGACTACCCACTTATTTAGTGTTTCCTTTTCAAATTTAATATGTTGTTAACTCCTTGTCTCCTTTTCGAAGGCTTTTTAACATGTTTATTAACTATTTGCTCTTATATATATATATATATATATATATATATATATATATATATATATATATATATATATATATATATATATATATAAATATGGTCTTACAGTTTTCAACTTTTACATTCAAATAAACATATCTCTGCCCAAACAACAATTTATTGATCGAAATAAGTTCCATCAGAATCAAGACGCATTCGCCAATGCTAACGCCAACGCAACACAGATACATTCATGCCAAGAGAGAAGCTTGCATTCTTGTGGTTATTAAGTTATTGAAGATTTTCTCACGCAGAAAGTTGTTGAGATACTTGAAAAAGTAGCAGTCGGTACCAGAGAGGTACGAAGTCTAACGGATGGGGCAGAGTTTCTTAGCCTAATTCAATTAGCTTCTACAAGGTCGGTGTATAAACGTGTGATCAACATTGTCATGGGGAGGAATTGTTTCTTTTCCGTTGACTAAGATTGTTTTTATCGAAGATTCTGATGCATTTTTATTGAAAGTACTACCTCACCGTAACCGTTTCGCCTACATTCAGAAAACGTTAATAAATAAGACCACCAAACCGTCAGCATAAGCATCTTTTGGTTCAACTCTATCTTCAAGAAATGCTGCGTAGCTTCGCCGGCGACTAATTACTTAGCTTAGCGTCGGCGCTTCTCATCGAAAGTCATAACCCGCTCGGGAAACGGGTCTTTCTTGTTGGCGGGAAGGAAGAGAAGATGACACTTCATAACGCCGTTTCTTTTGATTGTCTTTCAATTAGTGAATTTATTTGCCTTTTTATTCTTTCAAGATGTATGGAATCGTCGTATACGTCAAATCTAAATTATAAACAAGTTCTCGAACTGTTGTGCGTGGATATGCTTCGACTAAGCCTCTTAATTGACAGTTGTCAACGTCCACTGATTGACCACTACGCTTATCTTCTTAAAAAACTATCGGCGCCGTCAAGAGATATCTGAAACCTTTACTGTGCTGTGCGTTAAGTAGTGGTTTCTGCAGCAACTGTTTCGTTTGTATCGCGAGCTGATATACCAGCTTACGGTCTAGCTTGAATTAAAAAAAAGAAAATTGTGCAATTTGTTTCCATCTAGTATTAAACGTTCTGAAGAAAGACATAATTGTTTTAAAACGAGTGTAATTTAAATGAAAAGATATCGCTAAAAACGTTAATTAAATTATATGAAATGTAAAGGTATTACAACGAAAACTTATTTGAAAATACATAATTCGAAATCAAAATTAAAAATTCCGCAGGAAATTTCTTTTATTGCATTTTACATAGGATTCACCACTTATAAAGGCCCGGGGTCTACTCGAGAGTAAGTTGTAAGTAGTATACAGTAGTTAATTGAATAATAGTGTAGTAATAGTTAGTAGTAGAAATTAGTTTACGTTTGAATTGAAGACTATCAAATTGTAGTTAGTTGGAAAGTAGACAAAAGGAACAGAGTTCCAGACGGATGCAGTTCTAAGAAAGAAGCGTTGTACATGAAATCTATGTTTAGCTGTAGGAACAGATATAGAGTGGGGGGTAATTATTGATAGTGGTTTCAGCTAGACGAGTGTTTTCGTGAAAGTTTAGCGAGGGGGACTTGAGAAGATTTCTTCTCAACCTAGTACATACATATATATATACACACACACACACATATATATATATATATATATATATATATATATATATATATATATATATATATATAGTCATCCACATGCAATACTGTGTTGTTGTATCACAACTGATCAGTTCGGTTGGACATACACCTTTCCCAACCGTGGGTCGAACCTACAACCATCGTGTTGAGAGTCGGCGGCTCTAACTATCGGTTCACGAATCAGTTCCTTATAAGTTTGTTTACAAACAAATAGTGGACTTCGCTTAATATATATATATATATATATATATATATATATATATATAATTTTTCTTTTCATCTTCAATTCCAGCAAGAACATCCTTTATTTCAACAATAATTCGGCAATTACAGAACTATCTTAAACAAGTTCAACGAAACTATGCGGTTTAAGAAGTATTGTGTTTATACTTTCTAATAAGTAGGTTGCAAATTAATTAACTCTCTATCCATTCCGTTCTTTCACCGCAGTCACATTAATAAGTTAGTTATTTAAGAATACACTGTTGTCTAATCATTTCCGGCGAAATACACGAGTTTCCTTATAAACCGTGGTTGTTTGTAGTACTAAACACGCATTTTCAAATTATTTGTAAAACTTCAAACATATTTCCGTTGATTATTTATAAGTTCACTTGATAATCCAATCTTATGTCTTGTGTTTTTACGTTGATTTTAATTTTCAACATAGAATTATAGTATGTTTTCATAATACTTTGCTTTATGAGAAGCATTTTGTTGTTTGCTTGTATTATTGTACGTTGTTTGAAAGGAAACACCGTGGACAAGACTGAGCATATTAAATAATAATGACATTATTCCTTCTAATGGGGTCATTATTATTTTATATGCTAACTCGTGTCCACGGTGTTATAGCCTTAAAACGCTTTCCATGCATTGCGCTATGTTTTTTTTCCTTTTTTTTTTTCGTATTTCTATAAACGCTTTAACATTTTTCTCGGTGAGATACTATAATACGCTTTTTTTTCTCCTCGTCAGTGAGCGATGGATCTTTATAGGCTGAAATCATTTTTCTATTACTATCAATCAAACATGAGAAAATAGGTTTTCCCCATATTGACAAACGGATAACTTTGCTAAAAATAAAATACTTTCATTATAAAGCAAATAAATACAAATAAACAAATTTTCTCACTGACTAATGTCAGCAACACTATCATCAGTATAATAAATCCTTACCTACTTTTTTCACGTGTCTTTTAAATCTATCAACAGTTAATAATATACGATATTTAATTAAATATTGCTACAAAATACCATCAAACTTAACCTACTTGGCTTAAACTTAACATTTTCTGTATTATCAGAATAAAATAACGTATTTTTTGTTGTAAGTTTTAGTAGTTTGTATTACTTTACTTTAACTTTGAAAATTAGACTAGTCTATGGGTGCGGATGGGCTACAAAAATATCATTTTTTATAAGTCAGACATCTCAAGTAATTAATACTTAGCAAAATGGGGTTCATAAACATTATTGTTCTATTATATCTATTTTTGTGTAACATATCTGTTGACGTATAATTAGCAGTAGCAGCCGAATAACAAGTAAGCGTATGACCAGGCTGGTGTGTGAGCTTATATCAGATCGGGAAAAGAAAAAATCAGACAAAATATAACACCACGTAGGGAGAGGACCGTTCTGGCGTGAAATAATTGCGTGGTACCTGGGCGACCAGAGAGTTTTTGAAAAAGAACATGCTTTACGCAGAAGAATATTTAAAGTATACGGCAGAATAAGAGGCGGCTTTTGGAAATAACATGAATAAATGCCTTTTTATTTCAACTGGAAAAGCTGAGTCGAATTTTTTTTTACCTGTCTTTTGTGTCTTTGCGAGGCTTTCATACGGAGCCACGGGTCGGTGTAAAACTGTAACGAATTCGCTACATACTATAAGTAGAAGAAGACTTTAAAATTAAAAAAAAACATGTTCAAACTGAAGACGAAAACATTTTTAAATGCTTAACACGAGAGATAACATGGTCGCAAAGAAATGAAGGGGCAGTGATTCAAGTTGAGGCGGGAAACACGGAAAAAGAAAAAAAACGACATGCACTCTTCTTTGAGTAATATCGTTTTTTGTTTTATTTTGTTTAGTTTTGCTTTTCTGCTTTACTTCCGTTTTTCATCTGTTTTTCCTGTCATATTTTGGTTGCAAAAAGATGTTATTTGGGAAACCTCAGTTCACTGTAAATATTATGTTTAACCTTATTTCTAGTATTACGAATCTGTTATATAATATTATAAGAGGAAATACTTCATTCTCATTGAACGTAGCAAATAGTTTCTTCTTTTTATTACATAAAAGTCAACATTTATCAAGCCCCGGATGTCACTAGAGGATAAGGGTTAATGAGTTTGCGGTATTCAATGGAAGGATATCGTAGTAATCATAAATTGTGGAAAATTGGTATATTGGATTACTTAAGAAAACGACTCATCAAGAACTTGTTTACGTTGGACTTGAAGACGTTGATATATTCGGCAGCTGGACAAAAAAGAAAAAAGGAAAGACTCTTCACCAGACGAGCAGTTTTAAGAATTAAGCTTTGTTCATGGAATCAAAGTTTAGGTTCAGGTACAGATTAAGAGTTAGAAAAACGATTGGCAGTCGTTACAGCTAGAAAAGTGTTTTTTTTTGGGGGGGGGGGGTTGTTAAGGGCACAAAAGATTGGATCTAAGACAAGCACTTGCTGTGAAAATAACAATACGGCAGAAAATCTCGCAACGTTTCTTCCGTGAGAAAGAGGTTGCAGGGAAGAGAAAAGGGCACTCCTAATATATTACAATGTCTATTTGGAAATCTGTTAAGGCAGATTAAGTATTTCTAGCAAATAGTTAGATAGCCTGCCTAGATGTGGCAACCGTACTCTATAATAATATCACTTGGCTCTTATGCAGGTAGAGAATTGTATCGGTAGTAAGATATCTACTAGGGCGGTAGAATGATCCACCCACATTTCATGTGACATTGGCAACGAGTTTAATATACGTGTTCCATTATCAATTAAAAGTAAAGGTAAGACAAAGAAGTTTGTCAAAACATAGAGACTCCGAAAGATGAGAGCCATTAATTTCAATACCAGACGGGAGCCAAAGCGCTGATAATGAAAAGATGAAAGCTTGGTTTTAGATACATATAATTCAACCAGCGACTCTTTTCCCCATTGCACTATCTGCGCAAGATTAGAGTAGATATCTGGACCATTTATTGCCTTTGAAGTCTTGCCATTGATGGTAGTTTCCTCAGCGTAAATGTATACGAACGATGTTATGATGTCATGTGAGAGATCGTTGATGTAAATCACGAAGAGATTTGGGCCCTGAATAGACCTCTGAGGGACTCCAGCATTAACACTGTGAGCTTCTGATATTAACCTATCAGATAGAAATGATTTAATAATTGAGAATATATTTTCAGCTACACAGAAGCTCGGGATATGGTGGAGTAGACCATTATGACAAACCCTATCAAAAAACCTTTCATGTATTAAGACAAATGCCCCTAGAAAAGTAGCGTCTGTCAAGAGATTTGCTAATCCTATGAGATACATATTTTAAGCACATCTGTTGTAGATCTAGCAGAACAAAATCATATTACATGTCAGTGAGGAAGTTTTCTTTGCTGACTACTTCTCTATTTAACACAAATTCAAGCAACTTGCCCATGACCCACAGGAAGTTGATTTGGTTATACTAAGAAGATGAACAATCACATAAATTGTTTTATACAGGGCACAACTATAGAGATTTTCCAGGGTGATGAGAAGCATTTCTTTTTAAGACAACGCTTAAAGAGCTTTGTAAGTATAGGGGCTAGTTATGGTTGAAGCTTTTACTGCAATATTATTGAAATGCCGTACGGGTCAGGTTCATTACAGGATGCAAGGTTTTTGATTAGCTTAGCAACATCACGCGCATATATTTGTATGCCGCATAGCGTGTTATCACATATAGGAGCAAATAAATCATACTATCGTTTCCCTGGGAGGGTTACCTGGTTGAGGAACGTCCTGGGAACGCAACCAGCTCACCGGGGAATAAACGATATCCAACGATATCTAATGATAATTACATGTTGGAAACATCAACAACGGGTCGATATGTCGTCGGCTATAACTGTCTGGCATTGGTCGCTTCTTGTGTGTTCATTGTGTCGTTACAGGCAGCTTTCTCTCGTCGCATTAATGGGAGGAACCGCAGGCTGAAATCGAACACTTGTACAAAAATAGCGAACAAATGCATTTTTATAAGAATATATAATTTATTTAACAGTTAACAAGTAGGGATCATATATAGTCGACCCACTGCATGCACACCAAACTACTATGTCCTCCCCATGTACGGGGGGCAAGTTTCAACTCTTTTTACAATACAATCATATTTTAATTCTCTCTTTCAATGAAGAAAGGAGAGAATGGGAGTGAAAGATAGACATAGAGAAAGAAAGAGAGATAACGAGAGAGAGAAATAAATATGCGTTTTACTCAATGATTTGTTTTTATCAAATTATAATGTCAACATAGTTTAACTTTATTGTGCATTGAAATCATAAACATATGTCAATCTTCGTGTGGCGACAGTTTTAACCTTTAAGAAAAATGTGTCTGCACTAAATGTGTTTGTGTTTGCCTCCACATAAGTGCAAACCAAGTTAGACACAAGGATTATTAATGTAGACGCCCCTAGTTCCCAAAAAGGGGCTAACCATTGTGCCACAAAATATGTTCGAAGGCAACCTTGATGGCATAAGGTACAATAAGCTGCAAAGATCTTGGCAAACAGTTCGACATTGTCCGATGTTTACGAGATTACATCAGATCCATTGATAATGGTTGGGATAGAGAACAGGATTTTGTTAGAACCTTGTTTGTTATTCGCCAACCCTGGTGGAAACCAAGCTGCTGCTCAGCTTCTTTGGACTTGACAGACTAAGCGTACACCTCTCTTGCGTTCTTTATTACATTTTAAAGTGGTTGACGGTAGTCCTAAAAGCGGTTTTAGCCTCAGTACAGCTTTTCCGCTGAAAGCAATGGAAAAAAATGATAGCTGTGCTTAATTGCACCTTCACATTCTGGAAAGAAGCAAGGTTGATTGTTAGGTTTTTGCTTGGATTTTGGGAGTCTATGTAGCGATAAATATCCATAATTAACCATTCGGTAAGATTTTATACTACAGATAACCCATGCTTTTTTAACATCAAATGCAGATGTATATATAATTAAAAAGGTACGAATGCTATCCCAATAAGCCATAGAGTATCAATATATTCAGCAGCAGTTGAATGAACATAGGCAAATAGTCAAGTAGAACTCACGTTGCAGCAGAGGAAGAGAAAGAAAAAAAACCGACAAAAATGCACCACGTGGCAAAAGGATCGGCAAGGCGTGCGGGCGTGAGATGAATGTGTGCCACTTGGGCGTCGATAAATTTCTGGGGAAGCACGTGTTCGAACTTTTTTTTAATACTAAGCGAACTTAAAACGTGTAAAATAAGATTCAATGCATTATTTGGCAAAAGAACAATGACTTAATGCCTTTTATGTCAATAATGAATCGATTTTCTTTATTTCCTTTGTTTTCTTCGCAAGATTTACATACACAGCGTCGGGTTGGTGTTAAAATATAACGACCATGTTACATTATTAGTGAGATACAATTTTAATGATATATATAACGTTTTAAGTATAGACGCATTCTTTACTATTTAATTTTAGGATGTTTTCTATGAATATTCTTTCTTTTGCAGACAATCTGCAAATGTATCATATATGTAGTATAAAGGCTCTTTATAAAGAGTAAGAGTGATTAAAATATGTCCGTCTGTAACAGTACACGGACGCATGTATGCAAATGCCGAGCAGAGTACAAAATAATATCACGGTATGAAAAAAACAAAAAAAAAACTATAAATAATAAAGTGTACATACACAGCGGCGGGTTGGTGTTAAAATATAACGACCATGTTACATTATTAGTGAGATACAATTTTAATGATATATATAACGTTTTAAGTATAGACGCATTCTTTACTATTTAATTTTAGGATGTTTTCTATGAATATTCTTTCTTTTGCAGACAATCTGCAAATGTATCATATATGTAATATAAAGGCTCTTTATAAAAAAGTAAGAGTGATTAAAATATGTCCGTCTGTAACAGTACACGGACGCATGTATGCAAATGCCGAGCAGAGTACAAAATAATATCACGGTATGAAAAAAACAAAAAAAAACTATAAATAATAAAGTGTACAATAAAGAGAAAAGCATGTTCGAGATCGCGTCAGTGATCTGAATTCACGTTCGAGAGGACAAACATTACAAAGAAGGAGCACACTCACAGTTTACTCGGGAAGTACCCGGAAATAAAGTATTTTCTTTAAAGAAAAAGTGCGTTGTTATTACTTGCCTTCTGTTTCTAGCGACGTAGACTGCATGCAAAGTGTGGGTCCCGAGTTTAAACGTAGGTTATATTACACTTATATAATACTACAGTTGCTTTTGCTTTATGCGTACATAATAACAGAAAGAGAATTAAAACCAATGATATGTAAAGTTAGAAACAAATATAAATAAAATTGTGCACTAACTATATGAACTGCAAGAAAAAATCACATAATGCATATATTATTATTATTAATGTTAAGACAACAATATATTCTTTTGATTGTTTGGCTCTCAAGTGTGTATCGGTGAATGTCTTATGTGCTTTATATAGAGCGGTGTGGTTCTCGGTGGATAAACCGTGTCTAACATGTCGTACATATACTCGAGAGTCACAACGATGAAAAGGATATTCTGTTGTCATAGCCCTGATTATTATAATCAAAGTATGACTTTACTGATTTCTAATAGATAAATGAAACCAATTAATATAAAGCAGATAATGTTTCCTGAGAATAAAATTAGAAAAAAATACATTAATATAATCGAGGCATGAATAAGTATTATATTATCCTGTAAAAATTAGCATGGGAAACATAATAGAGATGGCATGCAAAAATAGAAAACATACGTTATCTTATCTGATGAAGAAATATTTAGAAATAAGACAAAATAATACTTATACTATGAGCGAAATATAAAAAAACGATAAGTATATAATTATATAATAAAAATAAATATAGAAATAAACGATAAGTATATAATTATATAATAAAAATAAATATAGAGATAAAAGATAAGTATATAATTATATAATAAAAATAAATATAGAAATAAACAATAAGTATATAATTATATAATTAAAATAAATATAGAGATAAAAGATAAGCATATAATTATATAATAAACATAAATATAGAAGTAAAAGATAAGTATATAATTATATAATAAAAATAAATATAGAAATAAACGATAAGTATATAATTAGATAATAAAAATAAATATAGAAATAAACGATAAGTATATAATTATATAATAAAAATAAATATAGAAATAAACGATAAGTATATAATTATATAA
>NC_136495.1:125293673-125406173 GCF_053919585.1 Euprymna scolopes
TCTAAATTTATTAAATCTAAATTAAGCAAGATTCGCTTATTTCTTATATTTTTTCACGTCAATGTACAATTTTACATTTAGTTTTTCACGTTTCAGAAATGATACATCATACAATGGTTGTTTATTTAACTTCTAAGCAAAATAATTTATATTTGATCCAGCATCTTTAATAGATTTACATGTTCGGACGGCTACGTACATTAAGCGTATAAGAATTTTGTTCGGTGAATATCAGCTATCTAACCAATATATGGGAAATTCTATCTCATTCGGGTTTACCACAGAGTTATAAATGAAATGTTGGTACTAATGCTGTATACGGCCCATACACTTTTAAGATAGGATTTCCGAGTTGAATTCACTTTTTATTGCCTTTTTGTTTATTGAATTGTTAGGCAAAAGTAATTGAAATAAAATAAAAATCGCGGTTCCTTTTCCCATATGTTGGAATTAGATTTTAAATACTAATGTTATTATTTCATCATGATTTGTATTATGCATAAGTACTTGATTGCTTATTAAATTATATCGTCTAATTTTTACGAACTCTAAGTTATCTGGTATTGTCAAGGCTCGAAGTCACATCATTACAGAGTATATAATGATAACTCGAATACACTTCATCTTGCATTTGCTCTTGGGATCTTTAGGTCAAATTTGGGGATTTGAGATTAAACGCTAGGTAGAATGGATTAGATTGGCTTCAATACTTATTTTGGCCATCAAAATTGACAGTGTTTTATACCGTGTTTCCAAAATTACCATTACAAGAGAACCTTTGTTATTAACGATGAGGCATATGTGAACACATTTCTTTATCCGCGGTTTAATATGGATTATTTAAAAGCTACTTGTAAATAACATGCTTTCTACATGACTGGATTCACGCCGAGAGAAATCATGAAACAATATTCTAGTAATTGCTGACAAGTACTTATATTTTTACTCACCCCAATAAGATAATACTGTCATCAGAATAATGATACAATTATTATTATTATTACTATTATTATTATTATTATTATTATTATTATTATTATTATTATTATTATTATTATGAATAATATTTGTTTATTATTATTTACATATCTATAAACATGAACATGTATGTGTGAGAACACTTCTCAACCAATATACTAAGAAGAATTTTTTTTATTTACAAACTTGAAATTTGATATGTAGAATATTCAGGGAGGTGGAAAACGTTTAATCGGTTTTCATCCGGAATAACGAGCTGCTAAGGGATCAGAATTGGAAAATTGGTACGTAGGGGTACGAATAGTTCACATGACAGAGTTATTATGTTAAAAGTAAGTAGGTTTGAAAGCACTATGTAAATATCGTGTCAAGCCGGCTTTATGATATAGTAGGTGACTCCTTGTCTTTAAATTTTGATCCAACTCAGCGCGAGTAATTTTTCCTTACAAGTAGGGGACTGGTAAATAAAAACACACATAATAATGGAATGCACATGTCTCAGTTTCTTGATGAATTAAAATATGATATTTATGCGAATTTCACGACTGTGTAACGCCGGGCGCATTGATATATATATATATATATATATATATATATATATATATATATATATATATATATATATGGGCGCCAGGCGTTACCCGGGTGTTTGCAGGTGTGTGTTGAGCAAAAAAGAAAAAAAATAAAGAAGGGAGGCAGGCTCGAACCCGTAGAGTGAAGGGGGAAAAGAATGGGGAAAAACGTGACGTCTTAGCTGTTACGATTCACCGCCAAACCGGAAGTGACGTAGGTTTAAATTAAGGCCACACAATCGAAAGGAGAGGATGATTTTCGAAAATATCGCCGACAAAAGCGACTCCTCCCTGTCGAAAAGTGTCCAGTTGAAAGTGAAGAAATTAATGTTTTAAACAATTTTTTTAGGTATTTGTCGTTTAAATGGTCGAGCTTCTAAAACGATACTAATCCTGTGAAAATCTGTCGCCTCAGTCTAAAATTTTAGGCAGACATGCAAACATACATACATTTACATATTGGTAGCTCAAATTTTAGACCCAAACCGATTAAAAAACTTGTCCTATCTCTGAATACCCTAATGTTTAAGCCAGAAAATGTGTGAGTAATTTAGTAGGGACCGCAGATGGCAATTGTTTAAACTTTGACCCTTATTATGACCCCTTAACATTTATTGGTTTCGGCTACAATAAAGTTATTGCGTCAGATTCATGTCCAAGGAACCTATATCTAAAAATTCAATTGTTTATACCCGAAGGAATTTGGTAGAGTTTTCAAAGGTCAAATCGTTGAACTTTGACCACGTAACAGCCAAATGTCTGGCCGAAAACAGATTACAAAGATTTTTCCAAATCTCAATACCCTGTATATCAAATTTCGAGTCTGTAGACTGAAAATTGACAGAGTTATTGCGTAGACAAATATACACAGACATACGATTTCACTTTTATAGATATATAGATATATAAGTGAGTACGGGTCTGCGGATACACTTCTCAACCTATATACGAATTCATCTACAGCCATGAAATTTGTTATAGAAGGTAATTAGACATGCGGCAAAATTTTAATCAGTTTTCATACGAGAAAATGGTTACTAAAGAGTTAAAATATAAAATTTGGTAGTGAGGTTCGTCAGATCTTTATCTGTTAGTCAACTGTTTCACGAAGGGGCATGTGTGAATCGGTTAGGTTATAGATTACTTATGTTAAGAATGACTAGGTTGTTACAACATTATTTAAGGGTCGTATCAAGCTGTCATAATAGTTATCATATTTTAGTTCCTGTATTTTGCTTCAATCCCAGCTTGAATAACCTGTTTGGAGAAAAAAAAAACACATAATACTCAAACTTCCGCCTTTTTACTTTATTATTATAGAGAAATTAAAGAAATAAACGTTTCGTTAAATACCGGGCAACACCAGGTACATCTTCCAGTTATCTATATAATATTCTATTTACCCGTTCTTCGGGTACCCCTACACTGGGGTTAAAAAATCAATATTTGAAAGTCCAATTGTTTCTATAATAATTATAATGGCGATATTTCACTATAAACGGTCAATCTGGAAACCCTATACAAGAATATTGGAGTGAGCTTTATTTGATGTGACCTCTTATTCGAATATCATTATAGTATTATATGGCCATTGTTGTAACTATGTAAAAATGGAATGTGAATGTGCAACAGTCCTTAAGCGAAACGTTACGTAAAAATTGAACATTAACAAAAAAAAAATTCGGGATACAAACAAGACAAGAACATTGTTTGCCAACATGTGCTAGACTTAATGCGTGAATAAACAAGGCCGATAGCCATTAGTCGCGTGCTCTCGTGTAATAAATAAATAAAAAGTAAATGACCTAGAATTACTTTAATGAAGGATGAATTGAATGACCTTAAGAATGGCGTGAATGCTTAAAAAATATTTGGAAACCTTAAAAAAATATTGAATGATCTGGAGATGGACTTGAACTGCTTTGATACAGACTGCTTGTAAAGTGGACGATCATTTTACATAAAATAATTACAGAAACGTGTTTTCCCGACTCATATCACAAAGTTACAAACATAAGTATATCATGTAGTAAGAGCAGATACTAAATTTTAAAGGGTATTTATTTGTTCCCCCACCGGGCAAATTAGGCACAAGGCCGATTTTTCATGTGAGGAGTAAACGGGACATGGGTACCAATTCCTCCGGGAGTAGGGTAGCTGGATAGTGACAATTGGTATGAAGGGTTGCTCCTAAATTGACCAAGGTATTATATGTGGGGTTGGTATTTATTCGCTCCCCCACCGAGCAAATTAGGCACAAGGCCGATTTTTAATGTGAGGAGTGAAGGGGAAACGGGGGCCAACTCCGCGGGGAGTAGGGGAGCTGGATAGTGACAATTGCCCCTACATTGACCAAGGTCTGATATGTGGGGTTACGCCCACATATGGTCTTTGCTTGCAGTATCTGCCGGAACAGATGGTATTTATTTGCTCCCACACCGAGCAAATTAGGCACAAGGCCGATTTTTTATGTGAGGAGTGAAGGGGAAATGGGGACCAACTGGTCGGAGAGTAGGGGAGCTGGATAGGGACAATTGGTATGAAAGGTTGCCCCTACATTGACCAAGGTCTTATATGTGGGGTCGCCCCCACATATGGACTTTGCTTGCAGTATCTGTCGGAATAGATACTACACTTTGATCTTCGCCAAAAGACCAAGAAAGGCGGTATTTATTTGATACCCCACCGAGCATATAAGGCACAAGACCGATTTTTAATCTGAGGAGTTAAGGGGAAATGAGGACAAACTCCCCGGGGAGTAGGGGAGCTGGATAGTGACAATTGGTATGAAGGGTTGCATCTACATTGACCAAGGTCTTATATGTGGGGTCGCCCCCACATATTGTCTTTGCTTGCAGTATCTGCCGGAACAGATACTACACTTTGATCTTGGCCAAAAGGCCAAGAAAAGTGTATTTATTTGCTCCCCCACCGAGCAAATTAGGCACAAGGCCGTTTTTTCATGTAAGGAATGAAGGGGAAATGGGGACCAACTCCCCGGGGAGTAGGGGAGCTGGATGGTGACCATCGGTATTAAGGGTTGCCCCTACATTGACCAATTTCTTATATGTGGGTCTGCCCCCACATATGGTCTTTGCTAGCAGTATCTGCCGGAACAGATACTACAATGTGATCTTGGCCAAAAGTCCAAGAAAAGGTTAAAAAGCTAAGAACAGCGTCTATTAACAACATACCTTTGATCTAAACCAAAAAGGCCAAGCACAAAAGTGTTACGGACAGACCGACAGACCGACCGGCCGACGGACTGACTTATAGAATCGCTTGCACGCGAGTAAAACTGGTCTTATACATTGTGATATTATTATTAGTATATGCACAATATTAATTTTCGGAGTATTTATTAGTACTTATTAATTTATCTTATTTTGGTCAATTTTATATTTAAAATACAATGGACACTATTTTCTTAGAAATGTTAATAAACTAATATTGGCTGTGTGTTATTAGTTTTTCTCTGCAAAAATAAATAAATAAATAAAAAACCTTTAGGGAGAGCTATCGCGAAAAAAAATCATCTTTATTAAAACATTCTCGTTCGGTTAATATATTTCTCATTCCATGGGACGGCCATGATATCTGCTATTGATCAAGAATACCATTCTATATAGTTCTATATCAGTTAACCTGACTATATATTCTACACTGTTTTCTCTCCATGCGATCTCGTACAAGTATACACACATACACACGCATATAATCCTATATGTTTAAGGTGTAAAATGTGTTCGACCAAAATTTAATAATATATTGATATGCTTAATTACCACAATATTTGCATTCTTTAATATCAATAAAATGTTGCGTATATGTATGATCCGTTAATCACAGTCGCAATCACGCTATGCTAGAACAGCACACGATGACTAGCAGTATCAGAATTTTTGTAGGAATTTTTGACACCCCTAACACGAAACTGCGAATACAATATAAACATCTCGTAATTTCTCTGTTAAAAGTGGGTTATTTATTTTCTTTATGGATTATACTTCCAAAATAAACTATTACAGTTGTTTTAAAAGTAATATAAATATATATTTTTTTTACACAGTAATGAATTTTCCGAACTCAATATTTTTCAATTTTTAAACTTTAAAAATTTATCAAAATTTTTCCATTGATTCTATTTTTACGATATTTTCAGGGTCAATGTGAAATTTTATGTTCTTTCCAATAAATCGAATACAATATTTTAGACAAACGTTTTTTTTTTTAAATTCACGACCCCCCCCATCCCAATTTTTAAGTGTCTATTAAAAAGTAAATAATTAATTTAGTCACCCGAAAGTAAATAATTAATTTACTCACAAATTGAAGAGAAAAGGTCAATACATAATATATTCAAATTAAAAAAAACATAGTGTTCTTTTAGAATTTTACCTGTAAAGTTTGAAGTTTAAAACCTTTTTTTTTAAACCACGTTATTTGTTTTTTTTCTTTTTTCTTTTAATGGAACCTTGGTCCTTGCTCCTTTAATTGAAAAAAAATTAGGGCTTGAATTGCATTTTTCGAGGAGTTATAAGCTTGGAAAGACAGGGGGTCGAATAATTCACGCCTCCCATTTTGTAAATGTCTAATAATAATTAATTTAGACCCCGATAAGTACATTATTATTCAGTCACAAATTGAAGAGAAAAGGTCAATACATAATATATTCAAATTTAAAACAAAAAAAATACTGTTTTTTAGAAATTTACCTGTAAAGTCCGAAGTTTAAAACCTTTTTAAAAAAAAAATACGTTTTTTTTTAATGAAATTTTGGTCCTTGCTCCTTTAATTGAAAAAAAAAATTAGGGCTTGAATTGCATTTTTCGAGGAGTTATAAGCTTGGAACGATGGGGTGGAATTATTCGCTATTTCTGACACTGCTACATGACTCCCTGGTAATAATACGTTTAACTGTGTGTATGTGTGTGTGCATGTGTGTGTATGTGTGTGTGATACTTCTCAGTCCTCTCTTCTTACGCCCAACTTCCAAGCCAAACGATACGGTGCTTCGCAGGACACTTTGGCGCAGCCAATTGTCTCAAATTGGAATCAACTGTTGCAAACTCAAGAGAGTCCGTAAACTGTCCGTATTTTCATAAAATGCGCTGCTACTCCCCGAAAGCTAACCCTAATTATAGGAAACTACCCCTAAGTATATGAATTGTATGGCCGATGTTTTGTTCTAATCACCTGCAACACTGTGATTAAGTCTTATTTTAGCTTCCTTCGTGCGCCTTCATATACAACTTATTTCTCTGTTATCTCTCTACAGAGCTCGCTTGCTAGAACTTGCTTGAAGCGGTGTTCTGCTAGTCAACATATTTATTTATTTATTTTTTTAAGTTTTCTGACTTTTCTCCTTTATAACAGTTTTGAGGAACGTTAATAATATCATCTAGGTATTCCGCGTTATACTTCGGTTTTCCGATATAGGCTGGAAGTCATTGCATTATTAAAAGTTAATAATCTGCATGATGATTAATCGAGCTTTTTTTTTTAAATCCTGTCGATCTGTGTATTCCATATTTTTACATGTAGATTTGTCGAGTAACCACATTAAATACGGCAAGATCTAAGTAAGTCTAAACCCCGCCAAGCTGAGATTGTCCTGGCTCATTGCAGCACCAGTCCCTCAAACCACAGAAAATAATAAGATTAGCAAAGAGATGGGAAAATAATCCTGTGCTTGATTAAACTGTTATAACCTTTGAGTGTGTTTTGAAAAAAAAAATCAGATTTATTCTGATGGCTGTAAAAAATAGTTGTACACTCTTGTACAAAGCTGGACGCTGAGAGCGGTCGGGGACTAGCAAAACGTGGAATCTGTAACACTATTCCTTGTCATACCTCTGGGAAACACTGTTATATATCGTTTTGCGGACATTTATCAAACGTCACAGCATTTATTACTATCCGGATGATTGTTATACCAGTAAATATAATGCATGTGAAATAATAGGTATACAAACCGTGCCGCTTTCAACTCATAAGACGAGCTGAATATCAGAGACATACTAGTGCCCAGTATTCCCTTGAGAATCCAAGAAATGCCGCCAATACGTTTCCGTGGTTAATTCTACGCCGCAACAATATTTTGCAATGTTTAATTCTGAGTACGCATAATTACTTATAAATACAGTTTGTTACGGCGCGGACACAATAATTAACCGGTATTTGCTTTTTATGTTGGGTTTTGGGCGTTTATATGACCGACGTATCCTGATATCTAATATCATACGTGATTATATAGTTTATTCATTGTGTGTTTGGAGTGTGTACGTGGCACCAATAAATATCTGTCGTGTTCTTACCATAAACGGACTATATGATGATTTTATGATGATTGCAACGTCTTGTCAGACGAGTGCCACTCCCTCAGACATTAAAAGTCCATGAGCCCCCAAATGATTAAAGCTAAGTCTCTTTCTCTCGGTTAAAAATGTTGAGATCTAGCAACAAGCAAGAGCAAGATAGCCAACAACAAGTTAGACTAAAGACAAGCTTAATGCGGGTGCTGGTCTTGCGATTTATGTTTTTTTTAATCAGAGATTTGCTTCTCCTAGAAAATTTGCCTTCACCACGTCTTATGGGCGCCCTCTCCACCCCAACACACACACACATACACGGTGCTAGTTGGTCGTTGACCCCCAAAAAGGTTCATTCGCCCTTTGGAAGGTCTTGTTTTTAATCTTAGAGGGAGACTAGCCACCCTCCTCACCAAACAAGTCTGGTGGGGGAACCAGTTTAGTCGCTGGTGACCCG
This sequence comes from Euprymna scolopes, assembly GCF_053919585.1. Taxonomy (NCBI): domain Eukaryota; kingdom Metazoa; phylum Mollusca; class Cephalopoda; order Sepiida; family Sepiolidae; genus Euprymna; species Euprymna scolopes. Next base: position 125,301,992 of record NC_136495.1, read on the forward strand.
ACAATGAGGCAGGTAGTAATAGGTTACATGGTACTAGTAGCATATGGCATGACCTGACTATATATATATATATATATATATATATATATATGTGTGTGTGTGTGTGTGTGTGTGCGTATGTACGTTGTATTTGTTGTGTAACGTACTATTATCCTTGTCCTAAATGTCTACTTTATGGCTCGTAATTTGTCAAATCTAGCAGTGTTGGTGCTTGCGTGTCATTACACGTAACATATACATGACGACATACCTGTTCTGCTATTGTTTCTCCTGGCAGGTTCGTAAACCGTTCATGAAGGAGAGAATCTGTTTAAAAGAACACTACATAACAGGACCGAAGACGATGTGAGATATTTGTATTTTTTTCACTCTGAGGTATTCGACATAGCAGAGGAGAGTTATCTACGATAACTGGGTTGGAAGTGTTCTTTTATGCCTCTGTTCTGAGACTTCTCCCCCCTCATGTGGAAACCCATATTTAGCCTATCTGCTTCTTTTCGTGTTCCATATCCCACTGCATAATGCTTGCGTAAACCTGAACATCTGACATATGTCATGTCAAACCTCCGTTTACGTCTTCCAAAAAGACAGATAGATAAATAGTTAGACAGATAAAACAGATAATTAGATAGATGCACATATAATTAGATAAAAGGATAGAGAGACTAATAAGAAAAAAGTTACTGCTTATGCCCGTTAACTCTCTAACATTTTTACTTATCTCTATATTTTCGTATTGCATTCAATATGATTGTGATGATTTTAGATGATTTTCGTGTTGTAGAACAATTTTTGTTTAGTGTATTATTACATAAATCGCTGTACTTTACCATAATAAATTACATAAAATAATTTTAAATCTGATTTTTACAATATGATAGAATTATAGGTCTTGAAATGGACGGATGAAATAAGAATGAATATAAGTACAAATTAAGTTCATATCAAAAATTATATATATATATATATATATATATATATATGTATATATATATATGTATAATAGATACATATATATGCATGTATATATATATATATATATATATATATATATATATATATATATACAGGTTTCCCTACGACAATTGTATAAATTCGTGTAAATATCGCAATAATTATTGGCCATATTAATATATTGTTATGAATTTTTTAAAATAATACCACTTTATTATTTGACAATTTACTTGATATTATGCAAACATTGGTTTCAAATTGTAATTGTAATATTAATACGTTTGGAAAAATATTTGAAGTCGTTAAGGACATGTTACCCACATCCACACACACACACACATACAAACACACACACACACACATACACACATATATATATATATATGTGTGTGTGTGTGTATACATATATTCTAGTTTTTGTTTTTAAATCTCATTTAAGAAGACTCCATTTTCAAATAAAATTCAAAAGTTCTTACTTGAATCAAAGAGTATAAAGTTTAAATTTGTGTCCTTAACCCATGAGCTTTCAATGGAAGCACATCTCCTAAGAGAAATATTTCTAACAAAATACTTATATTGGTTAACAATACTTTTGATTAATACAAAAAAAAATATCAAAATTATTCTATAAAATTAGAAATATTAAAAGTATTCTATAAAACTAGCAATTATAAGATTCACCAAATTGTAATCTAATTCATTTCAATATTATATATATATATATATATATATATATATATATATATATATATATAGTCACCCAAATACAGTACTGTTTCGCTGTTTCACAGCTCATCATTGCGGCTAGACAGGCAACTACCTCAAGCCAGGGTCGAAACCCGACAGCCTGTACGACAGTCAAGGCTTTTAACTATTACGCTCTGTGTGTGTATACATATGTGTGTGAGTGTGGTGTTGGTGTTTACATATGTATGCCTATCTCTCTCTCTCTCTCTCTCTCTATATATATATATATATATATATATATGTACACGCACATATATTCATATTTTATTAGCAGTTCGTAGTATAAACACAATTATATACACGTTTCCTCACATATATATGCATGCATATAAATATATTGAACGACTGAAACATAGAGGGGCAGAACATATTAGATCTTCAAACAGCGACTAGATAGATGTCAATCTATCGACAGCTGATCAGTTGAGCGACTTGTTGTGAAAGTGTTCTAAATGTATTGATTTTTCTCGAATATATTTTCACCACACCTGGTAATGTTGATTGAAAAATAGAACTTAATTAGATTAAATTATGAACGCTACAGAGACGTGGAAATTAAAAATAAATTTCAAAACAAGCCAACCAACTAACTGCTGAAATAGCAGTACGCAGAGTTTAAAGTTAAACAGAAACTTGCGTCATAGCGAACACCATCATTGGCGACGTTCTTTTCACATTTAAATATTGATTTTGCTCTACTGTAAGTAACCGAGATATACTTCTATTTTCTGACTTATTGAGGGATAAGAAGGCTTGTTGAGAAAAGTGTATTTTGTGTAATCCTAAAATTTACATTATTATACTCAAAATCTTTGACAATACATTTCAATTTATGTATGGCTTTACTACAATTAGACCGAAACGATATTGTGGTTAGCGTCTCCACTTTGGAGATCGGTTGTTTTTTTTTTGTTTTTTTTATAATGTCGCTCATTTTATTTGGATGTAAATAAATAATATTTTATTTCATTTCATTTATTTACTTATTTATTTACTTAGTTTTAACAGATTAATCTACGTACACGCTTGGAGAGGGGAAGGGCCCCGAAACATGCATGTACGTAGTTTGCTGTTTTAAAATAAATAAATAAATAAATAGATAAATAAAATAATATATATATATATATATATATATATATATATAAATATATACACCCACACACACACACACACACACCCACATATATATATATATATATATATATATATATATATATATATATATATATATATATATATATATATATATAAAGAGTAATCTACGTACACGCTTGAAGAGGGGAAGGGCCCCGAAACATGCATGTACGTAGTACGTAGTTTGCTGTTTTAAAGTATATAAATAAATAAAATAATGTATATATATATACACCCCCCATATATATATATATATATATATATATATATATAAATATATATATATATATATATATATATATATATATATATATATATTTATATATATATATACAGAGAGAGAGAGAGAAGAGAGAAGAGAGAGTAAATACAAAATCTTATAATTTGGATTATTCAGATTGCACATCTCTATTTATATCATTACAGACGATCTATTTAGATGTACTTTGGGGAATTCTGGAATCGATGAATGGTGTATACAGTACTTGGTGAATATGGTTTTATATTATACTCTTCTTAAGACACTAACAATTAAATTGCGAAAAACTTAGGATTTTCAACCAGTCATAATTGACGAAACGAGAGCGTCCTACCCCTGAGGGTGCAATAAAAGGTTTCTATTCTACATTCCGTGTAATCCCAACGTTTTACAGAATAATTCCCAAGTTCAACAAGATGCACCTGAAAGAAAAAGCTGGAAGCTACATTGAAGAAAGCGTTCGTAAAAATTATACTGGCGATAAGAACAGTCGTCGAAATTACATCAACTGATACGATTAATAAATCTTTTTCTAAAAACGTGTGATACATAAATAGAAAGGGTCAATCTTTAGGTTTAGGCATTTGAAATGGGATAAGTGTTTTCGCTTGAATTATTAGTATGTAGGTAATTTTAGTATGTAGGTCATTTTAGTATGTACGTAATTAATAATTTATTTGCAGCAATAAATTTCTACGTATCAACACTTAAGAAAGAGAATAGTTTTTTATGACTGGAATTTTTTTCTTTTTACTTACAAATAATCCAAAGTAAATAACTACTTGGAAAAAGTGCTATTCCAATAAGCAAATATAATATGTTGAGCGACTATAATATAATTCACTCGAATATAGGTTGCGTGATCAATAGAATTTTCTTAACTCGCTTACACACTAGTTAACTAAAATATGTCCGGCTAAATCGAAGCCGTCTAGCACAGTGAAGGCCGTTTTTTTGATAAACGCTATTTGTCATTTACCGATTGTTAAACCGGAAGACGACGCCACATGCACTTTCTTTTATCTTAGCTTACAATGTGATCTTGGTTACGATAAGCTTGAAAACAGTCAACGTTCTCACAAATATTTCTTTAATTGTCACCGCTTTACATGAGGGTCGCAGATAATAAAAGCCTAACTATCATACATCATTTTCTGATATATGATTTATTACCAGGGTTAGAGGCTTTGCTCGGGCGTAAAATAAGTATAAATATGATATTTTAATCCGCCCAAATTTCGCCTATATTATAAAGATTCCTGATTTCACAATTAAAAAAAAACGCACTTAGATGTCATCAACTAGAATCTAAACCGATGCATTCAAAACTGGTGACGTTACCAATGTACCAACGTGATACGCATCTATACTGATTTCAAATTAAACATTAAAAATGTACTAGGATTAATGTACTAAATATATAACAATTTTTGCAATTTTGCACTAATTTTGACCCCTTAAAATATTTAAACCGAGGAAAGACCCATAAAATAACGGTCTTTTAAAATCCGATAATTTGAAGCGCCTGGCTCCGCTCTGCAACTCTTAGTTTCGGATGAAATTGAGTTTGAAAATATGGAGAAAGACAGACTAACTTACATATATCTTTTTACATATTAGATTTCGTTAAACCTACACATATACACATATCCATACATCTAAACGATAATAAAGAAGAGTTTAACGCATATGTAAGCAATTTATGCAATTTCAATACGACTGAGAATATATAAAAAAAAACTTTACATATTATACTGACACGTATAAAATCTAATATATAACAGGTTATGTGCTTGCCTGTCTGTCTATCTGTCCATCCGGTCTCTGCTAGTTAATTAATGATTATAGAAATCGTTTTTAATCCAATGTACAAATCGACTCTTAATCTATTTTACTGATCCCCATCCATTCCAGAAAATATTTAACAATTTCTGACTTTTTTTTAATTGTATCCTTTAATTAGATCTATATCTTTATTGATTATTGTATCTTTATGAGTATCTTTGTCGATACACGTGCCACAACTTATTAAGTTCTTTTCTAGAGTTTTAACATCTATAAATATTTATAATTGATCCTGTCTGTAAGCATAGGCCATTTAAATATACATTGCTGAAAAGCACAGAGAGTTTCTGTTTTACGATTTGCTTGAAAAAAGGAGGGTAGACCTATACATTCACGCTTGTCTGTTCGTCTGTTCGCACTTTTGTCAATAACAACGCATTTGAATTTTGTGCAATTCTGCACAAACATTAAACATGATTTGAGTAAAAATGTAACAGAAGGGGGTTTTCGAGAACACTCTGATTTCCTCCGGAGGGGTGGCTTTCGTGTTAAATTAGACACTTTTGTGCTTATTAATAAAATAAAAAATGATGCCTTGAAATTTTATAAAAACCTTCTGAAAAGTTGTAATTAACGGACTTCTATATAATTTTGTTTGTCTATACTTCGTGATAACTCTTGTGTGTGCCCCAGAAGCTCTGTAATGGCTAACAAAACCACTCCATTTTTGGGACTATTTCACCCTATTTGTCCAAAATTTTCTGTGTGTGTCTATTTAGTAGTTTAGCATGTGTTTGGATATAAAGTTGAATACTATAGTATTTGTAAAGAGGATTACATTACTAATCCGGGTGACGTGCGTATTTAATTTTATCATTGCTTTATGAAAGAAAAACTATGAAGTAAATTTAGCTATTACATGCATGCTAGTGTTGTAAAGGTTGACGCGCATTGGTGCTTTTCCCACTTTCATACACGATATGGTGTATTACCGATCAATAAAATTATCATGTAACAGTAAATGTATTACTTTCAGATTGCTGGTCAGAGACTTTAGCTTCTTTCTAAAAATTAGTTGGGTGTTCCTAATAACTTGAGGTAATCTTACAAGGGAATGTTGATGAGTTTTCTGGAGTATTTTTTGTAAACCCGAGTGTGCTTATGCTAAGATGCTTTCTTCTCAATTCTGAACCGGACCTTGTATCTAATGCGATATGATTTAAAATCATATTTAAAGCGAACATCCTAATAAAGCGTAACATTCAATCAATAAATTCGTTTATGTGAAAAGTAAAAACGTTAGTTTTAATTAGCGATTCTGCCCAGTTGTACGTAAGAACCAATTATGAATCTGTTTCTGATAATAATGCGTGTTCATTTACTGGTGGCTTGTTGTTGATAGACTAATGCCTGACGATAACGCTTTAATATATACAGTCCGTGCTATCCGGGTTTCTGGTAAAGCAAGTTTATTAATTGTTGCCTAATGCACCGTCACCGCGGAATGCCGAGGATACTACTCAGACTTATTTTTTAAGGACCTCAATACCCTAGTTTATTCATGATAGCCCATTCTCCCTATTTTCGAACGTTCGCTGAGAGAATAAGTTACGACGTGAGTCAAAGCAAGGTAAGTGAAATACTCTCGTCACCCGGATTAGTAATGTAATCCTCTTTACAAAGACTATAGTATACAACTTTATATCCAAACACATGCTATTTTTTCACTAACCTAAGGTCCTAATAGAAATAATAATAATTTTTATGTTAAACAAAATATATAAAAAATATAGTATCGCCAAAGAATAAACACCTTCACGATAGAAATGAACTACTTTGAATATATAGCCCGCTATTAATATAATACGCAAAATAGAAATATCAAAGATTTACTCTAAAAGTGAATAATATTGACTTCATAATAATCCATCAAATAGATTAGTATATGAATTACTGTCAGATACAAGTAAAATATGTAAGAGTATATTCGATAAAATATCTCACATTAAATCTTAAACTCAACATAAATTAGCGAATTCGTTCTCTGAAGCAAGTTTTATTGGTTTGAGAATTTAGTGATTTATGAAACCAGTCAATTATCATGTTTGGTATAGATTAACATTAGTCCTCAATACTCCATTTCTTATTTAATTAGGCTGTTAAATTTCACTCGGATGATTGCCGAATTGTAATTAGTGCTTAAATCTATTAAATTTAAAAAAAAAAAAAACAATTTTCGTCATATATTTGACGTAAACACTGGTTGATGAAACTTGAAAAACACACGCAGCTGATTATAAAAATATTTTTGTGAATATACGTTTTCAATCAGATTGACAAATCTAATGACAGCATTGGCGGTGGTGGAGTACAGAGGACTGTTACTAGCACACCTCTCGTGTTGGGCCGACTCTCCCTCTTCTGCTTTCTATCTCCTCTTATTTGATCTACATGACGATGACATTGCATCGTTTCGCAAAAATGTGCCAACTCGTTGACCAAACATTTTGCGTCCTAAAAAGCTAGCTCGAATGTCATCTAGCGAGTCTTGCATAGACTTGTGGCCGATTTTTTGTTGTTACCGTCAATTGACCACACGAAGATCATATACGTTTTCTATGGTCACGTTTTCCTGCTAAATTTATTTAATCTCACTCTCGGATATCTGTTTATGCAACAAGGCTCTTAATATAGTTAAGAATAATACTGATATAACTTACTTAAATATACCCATCATCAAACTGCGAGATAGACATTAATTGCATATGATAACAATCTCTGGACAAGGAATATAGTGGGACCTCAGAATGAGCTTGAGTTACTGATTTAATTATTATTATTATTATTATTATTATTATTATTATTATTATTAATATTATTATTATTATTATTTATACATTGCAGGATTTTCACAAGGACATGTCTGGAAATATTGGGAGTTATATAGAAATAGCATTTGCTTTTAATAAATTCTAATCTGAAGAATTTGAATGAAGGGACAATTTTTTGAGAATTTTTCAGGAAAATTGTTCTTAAAATATTTATCCATATCAATAATAATCAAAATTATATGCAACATTAAATTTGGTTTATAATGCACACATCCTTTCACAAACGGAAACATTTCGTTATATATAACTAATCATTCTAATCGCCCCATCTATTAAAAAATATATCTATTTTTTTCCGATGGAATATCAAAATCATCTAAGTAAGAAAATTGTTCATTAAAAGGAGTTACACATTAATAATACTCTAAACAGATCAGCATATAAATAATATTAGACTTAACAAATCACATTTTGAGCAAAGTAGGATAAAGAGAACAATTGCTCTTAAATCACAATTCAGATGCAAATGTCGCCTTATGATAATAATACTTAGGTTTTGTCGAGTCCACTGTTAGTAGTTTTAAGGAAAAGAACCATAAACCGCATGATTTCTTTTAAAATTGGCTCAAACTTTAACTTAGATAATGTTATAAATCATGTGGCTAAATGTCTAAGATAGTTAATTTTAAATGATATTCATTTGGAATTAAATAGGTAAATGTTATAAATATTAATATAGGCCGTGCGTTCAATAAGTTTCCAGAAATTTTGGGAGGCACTTTTACTGATGACACTGTTCCCCTTCGAAGTAACCTCCTCAATTTGAAACACACTCCTTTTACTGTCCCAAAAGCTTCTGAAAGGCGGTATGGAAGCCATCTTGTGTCAGCATGTCAATGACTCACGTCACAGCCATTTCATCTCCTCAATTTTAATGACAACAGCCTCTTTTGTTTTCCTTGAGTTTAGGAATTAAGAGAAAAATCACACGGAGCAAGTTCCGGGAGAAAGGTTATGAGGAACTGTCTTGATACCCATCTTTGTGAAATAGTCTGTGACAAGGATGAACTTGTTTACTGGTGTATTGTCTTGGTGAAAACGCCACTGACCTGATTTGAAGAGTGCCGTCCTCTACAATCGAATTTCTGATTGAACATCCTTAAAGCCGTCAACCTAGTATTTCTTGTTAACTGTCTGTCCAGTTGGTTGTCAGTGCGTGTAGATTATGGTCATGCTTTCAAAACATAGATTATGATGAAGTTATGGGTAGATTTACTTGCCTTCTTGTGTCTGAGAGAGCCAGCATGCTTGGAATGGGAACTCTGGCTCCTGATTTCTATATCATAGCAGTAGTTCAAGGTTTTATTGCAGATCAGCAGAGCATCAGAAACTGCGGGATCTGAACTGATCAACTCTACCATCTGTCATGACAAAGTCTTTCTTTCTGATCTTTTGATTTTGATCTATTGGAAAAAAAACTGCGTGCAGACCTTCTGTGTCTTCAGTTCCTCGCGAATAATTATATGTACAATTCCTACACTGACATCAAACTATGCACTTTATGTCTATATATATAGACAAAAGAGAGTGGTTAGACATGAAATACCTTATTTGACTAATCAACCCTAGTGTTCTTACTTCCTTACTCCTCCCACACCTGTTATCATCTTTCAAAACTCCCTGTCTTACTTCGAATACGTATGCCACTCAAAAGCTGACATCCGTTTCAAAAGCAGTCGGAAGCATATCATACCTTTCTCTGACATGTTTCCAAGTTTAAAACAGAATTTTATTTATTTTGCTAAACTATCCTCGCGTCCAAATCGCATTTTTGAAATTCACCAGCTGTGACAGTCAGGCTTTATTAGGGTGTATTTCACTTTCCACTGTAGCTCTTCATTTGAACTTGGAATCATAAAAAAATTCAGTCATCTCATAAGATGTATAGCAATAACATACTGTATCTTCAAGGGTATATTACAATTTTAAATGCCTGGACACATAAGTCTGAAACTTATTCAAGGCGCCTCGTATTAATAGATGGATAAAAAGCCAAAATGTTACTTTGGAACTTTCAATTTAGTAACATCTAGTAAAATTTTGTTAATAAACAATACAAAACATTATATGTAGCTGCCGCCAGAAAAAGAGGTAAGCACAATTTAACTAGTACGGATTACACGGCGACAAATTAGGTTAAAATTAATTACGCATGTTCTCAGCTGTAGAATACGTAATGTTAAGTTTAAATGAATATATAGTTTTATATTAATATTAACATTTATTACACGCCAAATTATATATTATGCACTAAATACTGCTGCATACATACTCAAACGGCCCTCTAATAAACGATTACGGAAGAATATATATATGAAACGGTATGCGGTAATACACAAAACCTAAGCAAAATATGTGCATGTGGCTCAACTGGCTCCACATTTATCAATAAAAATGCAAATTTAATATCCAAACCGGCCGACGTATATTCCTGTTTAGGACAAATACTCCCCAAAGACCGAACAATTCGATGTGTGAAATTCAGAGAAACGTTTAATTTCAAAAACTGAAATCCATTATATTAACAGCACGAATTAATATTTCCTGATATTCCTACATAAAATAATAACGATAACGTGGAAAATGATGTAGAATCAAATAAAAATAATGAAAACAAGGATTATGCCGATGCTTATGTTAAAGTCTAGAACAGGTCAGAACAGTACTCAAAAACAAAAACAAACAAAAAAATTAAAATTCGTCTTTTCAGCTTTGGAGAATTTGTTTTAATTATAAAATCGACTACTGCTATTCTATGAAAAGTGCGACAACAATCTTTAATGAAGCAATTAATTCTGAAAATCGTCTGAATTAGAGAACGGAAATTAATGCCGAAGAAGACCGGTTAACAGAAAATGAATCATATTACGTAGTGCTCCTAGCAAAGAATTAAAATGTAATTTCTTCTAAATGGGTATTTACAAAAAAGATTACCACGTCACACGTTGAACCGCATACAGGAAGATTTATTGCCAAAGGATTTTCTCAGATTAATGGCGTAGAATAAATACATTTAGACCTTTTCCACCATCAGAAATTTAACGACAATCAGAATTGTATTTAAATTTTTTTTTACATATGCATAACCACTTATCAAGGCCAGGAGATCACTCGAGAATAAGGGTTAAGAGTGTACAGTAGTTAATTGGTTACTATAGTAATCATTAGTAATGGAAATTCGGTAAATTTGTAAACTTAAGTGGAACGGCTCATCAACAACTTGTTTACATTGGACTTGAAGGCAACCATATTGTAGTAAGCTGGAAAGCAGGAAAACGGAAGACAATTCCACAGGCGTGCAGTTCTAAGAAAGAAACTTTGTTCATGGAATCTACGTTTAGGTTTAGGCTCAGGTAAAGATTTGGTGGAATTCAAAAATGCTCTATTAAATGATCCGGGCGACTGTTGAAATTATATCAACCCATCCAGAGAGATTCATAATGTGCAAACATAACAAATAACTGTATCGTTTAAAACAGAGAAATTGATATCAAGTATTTCATGATTATTTAATTGGACAACAAATCAAACAATTCCCAGTGGATCCCCTTTTGTATACCCAAACTGTAACAATAAATTACTGATTTTAGTGTTATGGGCCGATGATATTTTACTAGCATCCAATTGTGCCATAATGTTATAAGATGTTAAAAATGGATCAAATAAGAATGTCAAAATGGCTGATCTTGTCAGATATCCTGGTTTCATTACTTATGAAACAGCTAATCTTACAATAAATCAATTGCGGTTCATAAAAAACGATTAAAATTAAATGCACGACTGCAAGACGATAGAATCTAATATAAATACAAATAAGAAAGCAGAATATGAAATGATTGACGGTAAACAATATCGAGAGATAATAACAAATCTGATTTATTTAATACAAGCAACAAGACGCGATATAGGTTATACAATAACAATATTATCATTTAAACTTATAACGACCGACAATTAAAGATATAAACATGGCTAAACAAGCCTTTCGTTATCTAAACAATTACCAAAGAACACTTTTTACATGGTAGTCACCACTGATCAAGGCCCAGAAGCCACTCGGGGATAAGGGTTATTTCTTCTGTGGGAGAAAGGTTGCAGGGAAGAGAAAACGGCATCCCCTTCTAAGCCACGAAGTCTATTTTGTACTCTGTCAAGTCATGATACGATGTTTTAGCAGCTCCTGCCCCGATGTGACAGCAGTACTCCATCCTTTGCCGTACTTGGCGTTTATATATAGAGAGAGTAGCATCATTAGTGAGATATCTGCTGGAGCGGTAGAAGGATCCCATCATTTTCCCAGCGACCTTGGCAACAGACTTGATGTACATGTTCCATTTTAGATCAGGAGCAAAGGTCAATACCAGAAGCTTGTTAAAACATCGAGCCTCCCCAAGATGAGTGCCATCCATTTTAATTGATGCCAGATGGGCATAAAAGCGTTGCTGATGTAAATATTGAAGCTTAGTTTTAGATGCATCAAAATTAACCAGCCACCACTTCCCCCACTGTACCACGCTCTCAAGATAAGAGGAGAGAGATTAAGAGAGAATTTAGTCATTTTCGGCCTTTGATGTGTTGCGATAAATGGTGGTGTTATCAATATTCATTTCACCGACTGATTTAAGTATGTGTTTTGAGAGATCATTGGTTTAGATTAGGAAGAGAATTGTACTCAGAATGAGAGACGCCAGAATTGATACTGTGGACCTCTGATTTCTGCCCATTAACCACTACTCTTATAAAACTATCAGAGAGAAATGATTTAATAATTGAGAAAACATTTGCAGTTATACCGTAGCTGGAAATCTTGTGAAGTAGGCCTTTATGCTATACCTTATGGAAATCCTTTGATATATCAAGAGCAATTACCCTAGAAAGGAAGCCTTTGTCGAGAAATTCACTAATCCCATGAGATATAACTGTTAGCACATCTGCTGTAGATCTGGCAGAACGGAAACCATATTGCATGTCACTAAGAAGGTTATTTCTGCTGAGGTGGTTGACTACTTCTCTATTTCATATGGATTCCAGCAACTTACTCATGACACACAGGAGACTTCTTAGTCTATACTGAGAGGGAGATGCCTTATCACCTGAATTCTTAAATATAGAGCATACTGATGAGGATTTATAGGGTGCTGGAAATCACTTCTCCGTAAGGCAACGCTTAAACTGTTTTGTAAGTATGGGGACAAGTTCTGGTTGAAGCTTCTGCAACTCTATAATTGGAAAGCCGTCAGTACCAGTTGCTTTACTGGACTCATGGCCCTTGATTAGTTGTAAATTGTATAGATTGTTGTCTGTTATAGGAGGAAATACGGGGGGTTGATGGCATTCGTCGCATGGTTTAGAATTAACTGCAAAGTTCTTGGCAAATAGTTTGGCCTTGTCTGATGCTGACGAGATGATCTCAGGTTAACTGATGATGGTTGGGATAGAACGACCGCTTCTGTACAGGATCCTGTTTGCTATTTACCAAAACTGATGGAAATAAAGCTGCTGTTCAGCTACTTTGGATTTAACGAACTGAGTATATACCTCTCTTGCATTTTTCTTACTCTTTTACATTGGTTACTGGCTGTCCTGACAGAAGCTTTAGTCTCAGTACATCTATTACGTTGGTAGCTATGGAAAAGGGGATTTCTGTGCGCGATGGTAGCAGTACATTCAGGGGAGACCCATGGCTGGCTGTTAGGTTTTTGTTGGAATTTTTTGATGATATGAATCGGTCAGGTCTGATACTTTTGGAGAAAGGTAAATAAACAGCTGCTTTCTAGGTCAGCAGTACTTCGTTAACAGTAGCCTGTTTTCTGTTTCTATGTCTATCCCTGTGGGCAAGCCAGTATTAAGTGTTCTGGAGGTAAACGTTTCATCTGGGCTGACGTTACTCATGGGACCCGGACCTTGGGTTAACCACTAAGGAGGCTTTACTATCAGCAAGTGCAAAGTATTAGGGCTGCTGTATAGCAATTTGGTGAATGGGTTCTGGACCATTCAGTAGTTTCTTGTGAGGCATCTTACTTTCCCTCTGTAGACCTCTTCCACAAAGCCCAAAACCTCAATGTGAAATATCCTCAGTAAAAAACACGAATAAACCTGATACCCCATCCTCCAACGTAGACCCCTACAAACATGTCTCCTTCTCCAACATCAGGATTTTACCTTTCAACCTTCCAGACGTGCTGAAGCTCATCAGAATCAAACAAATTAAATTTTGTTTCATCAGATCATAGGACATGATTCCAGCCATCTATTGGCTTTGCTGGCATGTCTTCAGGAAACAGTTTGCGGGCTTTCTTGTGTATTGCCTACAGAAGAGGCTTTCTCCTAGGGTCATTACCATGTACATCAACTCTAGGAATACAAAGATAACTGTGTCATTCCTACAGTCCAGCATGGTGGTGGGAATGTCATGGTCCGAGCCTGCATGAGTGCTGCAGGCATTGGAGACTTAAATTTCATTGAGAGAATCATGAACATTAACATCTACTGTCAAATACTACTGCAGAGCATGATCACCTCCCTCCATAAACTGGATCGCAGCGCAGTGTTCCAGTCGGACAATGACCGAAAGCACACATACAAGATAACCACTGCTTTAGTTAAGAGGCTAAGGGTAAATGTGACGCGTCCAGCCTTAACCCCAAGAGAACATTTTTGGAGCATATTCAAGCAGAAGATGGAGGTGCGCAAAGACTCAAATAATTTACAGCTCTGCGACGTCGTAAATAAAGAGTAAAAGAGCATTCCAGTAAACATCTGGTAATTCCTATGCCCAGGAGAGTAATGACAGTTTTTGATAATAATGATTAAGTCACACAAAATATTGAGAGATGACATGTTGTGTGTTAATATTGATCACTTTTGTTTTGCCAGGAATTAAGATTTTAATTAGTATATTTTTAGTCACTTGGAGAGGAAAACAAATTAAATATGTTATATATGTTATAAACAAACTACTTTTTATTGTGCCAAAAAATCATTATTTCAATGTTATCCCATGAAGAGATATATTTAAATATTTGAAGAAATGTGAGTGGTTAACTCATTATGTGATACACTGCATATATATATATATATATATATATATATATATATATATATATATATATATATATATAACTACCAAAAGATATAAAGGTATATATATATATATATATATATATATATATATATATATATATATATGTATGGTGTGTGTGATGTTTTCATCAACGTTTCGTCTTTATTTCTAGATTTCCTCTGCATGAAAAAAGACGAAACGTTTGTGAATACATACCTCGATTCGGTTTGTTCCTTTTTATTATTATTTTTCTATTTTGTCGGAATAATATATCCATTATTCTCATATATATATATATATATATATATATATATATATATATATATATATATATATATATATATATATATACGTACTTTTTGCTGGTATATTTGTAAAATAGATTTGCGTATAAAAATCTATCCTACTTCCATGCAAATGAAGTTGTAACTTGCTGTTAAATACCAAATTATAATTTGTAGCCGATGCAACAATTAATGGGTTAATTTAGTTTTTCGCTTAGAGAAATTTTAACATAACCACCGTGCTTTAATAACTGTGCCCAGCACTATGCGATGAAAACATTAGAAAAAAATATAGTTTAGAAAAAATGTAGAAGTTCTTACAAAAACTGATTTCCCTTAGGTGCTCACTATGTCAACTTAGCTTGCAATGTAATCTTTAATAACCTTGCCGCTCTCAAATAGATAACCCTAAAAAATAGTTACACAGCAAATATTTCCAAAGGAAAAAGAACCCGATGTTTATACAATGCCTTAAATATATGGAACTTAGATTCCTTTTGACTTGACCAAACATTAAAGTAGATAAAGTATATTCGAAGTAAAGTATGTATTAATGTATATTTTTGAGTAGTACATCATACGCGTTAAAATATCTGTTATCTGCAAATAGAGATTTAAATATATCGGAAAAATTGAATTCTATTGAGCTCAACAAGATAGCTTATCTAGCATGAGCTCACATGCTTTCGATTTCTTACAAGTTCCTGATTATTTTTTAGGAAAATCCCCCCTTTTCTCTCTCCGTCTCCCTATCCTCTCTCTCTCTCTCTCTCTCTCTCTCTCTCTCTCTATATATATATATATATATATATATATATATATATATATATATATATGAACGACGCTCTAAAAGTTATAAATCACGTTTGTAACTCCCCCAAAAATAAAGACCTCAAAAGGCAAGCGTGTTGCCATTTAAACTATTGATTTTGCTCTCCAGAATTAATTGTTTTGCATAGGGTAAATCATTCTATATGCGGTTTCTAGAGTATTTGATTTAGATCGACCTCTCTCTCACTATCTCTCTCTCTTAATATATATATATGTATATATATATATATATATATATATATATATATATATATATATATATATATATATATATATACTAGGTGTACATACTACCCCCATTGTTCGGTAAACTTTACTTTCATTTTTACCTAATTCCTATATTTGCTATGACGCCACACATGATTTAATTTTCTATAATGTCATTGTTTATGACATCATATATTACGTCATGTAATAATAACCTCTCATGCGCACGATTACGTCATATTATTATGCATACGATTACAGCATAATATTACGCATACGATTACGTCATATTATTATGCATACGATTACGTCATATTATTATGCATACGCTTACGTCATATTATTACGCATACGATTACGGCATATTATTATGCGTACGATTACGTCATATTATTATGCGTACGATTACTTGAAATTTCTTTTGTAGCAACACCTGCTCTCTCTTTTTACCCCCAAACTGTTGAAGAGCTAAGTGTACAATAGTAGTAACATTAATGCGAGTGGCAGTTTGTCCTCCAGAGTTTATTGTTTTCGAAAGTTTAAACCATAAACCGTTCTTAATGCATTTTGTACATTGTTTTTGATCGGCCTCTCTCTATCTGTCTCTATCTCTGTTTCTCTCTCTGCCTCTCTATTAATATATATATATATATATATATATATATATATATATATATATATATGTGTGTGGGGGTGTACGTATATATGTGTGTGTCTGGTCACGAATAGGCTCCTATATGGTTGACTATTTTAAAAAAATTGATCACATATAATGGTAGAAGATGTATCGAGACACAGGAATATGTATATTTCATCTGGCATACTGATGATTCATTAAAATTGTGGGGTCTGCGTTCGCGCCTGGTCCACAAATTATGGAAAAAAAATTAAAATTAAAAAACAAACTTTTACAAGTGTTTTTGATATAGATGTACATAAGAATACTTTGATAAGTATGTTTTAACTTAAATAGGGATGGTATAATAACATTGTGGTGTCTGCGTTCGCGGCTGGCCTCCATAGAATAGAAATAGGCACACACTTTAATAAAGACTTCTCATATGTATCTGCGTAAGTATACTTTGATAATTATGTTTCAGTTTGAAAAAATATGGTATGATAAAAGTATGGGGTGTTCGTTCGCGCCTGACCTCCATAGCATGGGAATATGTCACAAAGTTCAACAAGGTTTTTGAATATAGATCCACAGAATATTGCGATAAGTGTTCCAGTGTGAACAGGTATGGTATAATAAATTATGGGGTTTATCTATTTTTTTTCCTTTCATCATATTTTGCTTTAGTTTTGGTACCCCTAAATTCGAAGCTATCTCATTACAACCCTTCCTTTTCATAACCTATCATACATTCATAAATCAGAGTCCATTTTTGTAGGCTGTTTTTGAATCCAGTCAACGACGGGTACTTTTGCTAGTATATATATATATATATATATATATATATATATATATATATATATATATATATATATATATATATATATTGATATTTGGAACTTGGAGAATTATTATATTACACGGTGTTATGCCGAATAACTTAAGCGGTGGAGCTTAATGCGTACCCCAGCGATAATCAGTTACAGTACAAACAAATTATTAAAATTACGATCTAATTACAGTATTTGTTTTATGATTAATAGCCCAATCTAATTACAATTTCTTTTTCGAACCAAAGTAAAATTACCACTAGCCACGCGATTCTCCAAAAACAATTCTGGTTAAATTAACTTTATAACACACACACACACACACACACACACACACACACACACACACACACACACACACACATATATATATATATATATATATATATATATATATATATATACATACAAAAGATAGCGGGATTATATATATATGTATATATATAAATATATATATATATATATATATATTTATTTTTTTTTAATCAGAACCTTGGTAATGGAAAGTGTCAAAAACAATGATAAAATCATTTTATTTACTTCTTTTTTTTGTTGTAAGTCGATATATTTCGCTATAAATAGCTTCGCCAGGGTAGGAAAGCCGGTACGTAGTTTTTTTTCTTCATAATTTTGGTGTTGAGGAGCATGTAATCCCTCGGAGTAGAAGAGAAGAGAAATATACGTCTTATTATGTTACTTCCACGTGTGTTAGGTTGAGCGGGAGATTTAAAGTAAAAATATGTCCCCACACTTTAGAAGACACTTACCACTCTCTCTGTTTCTCTCTCCTTCTCTCTGTCTCTCTCTCTATATATATATATATATACATATACATATATAAATTGAACTCATTTTCCCCTCTGATTTTGATCTTAATATGTTTAAAATCAAGATATTACATGCAAATGTAATATGCACAAACTGCAGCACAATGACTGAGGTATGTTGTAGGCACTCCACTTCATCGGTAATCGTAGATTCCTATATTTTTCTGCTGAGACTTCACTGGCAAAATCGGTTAAAATAAATGGAAGTAGTAAAATATTTTCTCTATAATTAACTCCTCCTACCCCCGTCACCACTTACACCCTTGCGGTATCGTTCACCAGGGACATTTACGAACGAACGCCGGTTTCGGTTTTCTGTACTTCGTAGTTGCTTAAAAAATCTGGATTTCCGTTCTATGCTTCGTATTGGGTGTAAACGCACCACGGAATTAACCGATAGCGACATTCCACAAACATTAATTCTCATCCCATAATTACTTTTACGTTGTTTAATTACCATTTTCCCCAACATTTTTTACACCCCAAAAAAGAGATTCTTTCCACTTCTTATTTGTATGAACTAATTATATAAACCATCATTTCCGTTTTATTTTATTTTGTTGTTGCTTAAAACAACTCGAATGGAATTTTAACGTTCCTTTTCGTTCTATGCTTTCTACTGAGTGAAACGAACCATAGACTTAACCGAATCGAAGAGTTATTTATGCCATTTTCTTTTTTCTTTTTTTTTTCGCTTTTCGCTGTGTTTGATTGTTTTTGTTTTTACGGTAACGTTCATTATTTTTGACCCCTATTTTTCTTTTTTATTTTTCCGATGCCTTTTTCAAACAAGTTTAATGTTTGTTCTCTGTTTTTTGTTTTGTTTTGTTTTCCCATTTTTTAAGGAATGTTAACATCGTTTTTATTAATACTTAAACAGAGTTATTACTTCGTTTATCCTCTACTTTAATCCCCCTCCTCCTCTCTTACATACACACCTCCGAACATCCGGGCAATGCCGGGTACCCAGGCTAGTTTTAATAAAATTTAAATCAGTAATTAAAAAATTGCTAACATTGGTACTGCTTATTATGGTAAGATTATTCCAATAAGAGTTATTCTGTAATAATCGATTGTTTTAAATTTTAATCATGACAAAGAGCAAAGCATTGTACCAATTTACGTCCGATAATATAAAAGTTACTAATTTGAATTACAATTCTGTATTCTGGAATTATATTTTGCATATGGTCGATCAATTTTATTAGAGACATACACAGAATGGTATTAATGTTAGACTTCGATTTCTTTTGTCTTGGTTGGTTTGTTGGTTGTTTGGTTGTTTTTGCTTTACGGCATATCAATCCTTTTCAGGTTATTTAATGCTGAATCCAGTGATTTTCAAGAACACTTTTTTTTAATTGAGCATATTTGGTTTATTGTTTAAGTCGATTTCTATTTAACCCAGAGTTGGGAACCTAACAGGTACTACCAGTCCGGGTCAGAGTGAACTTGGGAGCAATGACAATTAAAGGATTGCTCCACACTCCCCAAAGTCCGCAAGCTGGGGCCTCACCATCGGATATAGTTTAAGGTCATATCAAGGACCTTATTATGTTTTGTGTAGAATAAAATGGCATTTATAGTTTTACACTATATCATAATCAATAGGTTTAATATAGAGTTATATGTTTATTATTATTATTATTATTATTATTATTATTATTATTATTATTATTATTATTATTATTATTAACATACTGCATTAAAAGTATTTTAGAATCACAACTTTTTATCCGAGATTGTCGACGTGTAAAATATTACACGCGGATCTAATGCATTTTCCTAGTAAATTATATTTTAACTCGGTAGATGATACTTTATTTTCTAATGTTTTATTAACTCATAACATTTTGTTGTGACGGACCAACGGTATTTTCTTCTCCCAGTGATCTCATCAGATTTCTACATGTATAAATATTGGCTTTTATTTTTATTCATTTGACTTTCACAAACATGATTGATACTTTTGTATTGTTATTTTTTGTCTGTTAGAATAATTGAGGGAAACAGTAAATACAATGGCTATTAAAAAATAATCAGCTAAGTTCCATATGAAAGATTTCTTTGATAGTGGAACAAAAACCTTGTTTTAATTATTCTAGATTAGATCAAATGTTCGTTTGAAACTTCATATTTTCTCACCAAAGCTACATTACGGATACACAGGCGTCTTATTTTCATATGAAAGCATATATTTTTTTCTATTCTGGCGGTGACAATTAGAGATAATTAGCAGCTTCGAAAGAAAAGTAGAAATCGGATATTGACTTTACTTTCGGTAGACACGTAACTCTCGCTTACTTTGCTTAATCCTTTAATCCTCACATTCGCTCCATTATATTTCTGCAAAAGAGGAGGAAGCATTTCCTTTTACTATGTCGAAATCTTCTCATCTGTTCTTAAGTAAAGTATATATTGGCTTTATTTAGACAGCTTTGTCGCTCTCGATTCTTTAGTTTTTCTTCATATTCTTTAAATTAGATTGGAGGTATTTCTTACGCTGTGGTCAAATCGCTGTTTCTGGGTTGGAATAAACCTATTTTTATGAGTTAAAATGACTATAGGTTAACTTTTGACTGTATCGTAACTTTCGATGCCCGTATTCTGTCATTAAATCATCACATTACATAAGCAGTATTAAAAAAAAAAGATGGAAGAATTGTTATTGCTGGGTTGGAATCCATCCATCTAACGCTTAACGTTGATTATATCTTAACCTTGAAGTAATATGGTATACTTTCTGCATCAAGTGGCATCCTGCATTGTCCGAGTGGATTTTCATTGCCTCGCTCTGTGCACAGATTAGATTTAGCGAACTTTCTAATTTTTCTAATAGTGATAATTTACATTTTTTTAAATATAAATTATTGCTATTAGATTTTCTTATAGTCAGCTTGTATACCAAGTTTAGATGTGAATTCATATTTGCATCAATCTGCCACAGTAACCTTATTTTACCGATCCTTGATTGACTAGATTGTACTTGAATGTAACACAGTAAACTCTAGTAATTTAAGCATCGGTGTTCTCTGTTTCTATTTTTCTTTATATTTTTCATTTTTGACCAGAGATCAAAGGTCAGTAACTTGCTTTCTATAAAACATGACATCATTGGAGATAGAACTAATAACATATCTAAATTTAAGACGAAGCTATAACAAACAGCCGACACTGTAGATATAAAAAGGGTATCATGGACGACGCTTCCATATAGCAATCGGATTGGTCAAACGTAAATTACGTTACAGAACAGTAATATCGCTCCTAATATTTCACCAGCAACATAACAATAACTTCAGTACACGTTTTAGTATGTTCATATGGTGACATTTGCTTTTGGTTTTAAGTGTCAATATTTCAGCTTAAGGTTTCCCCTAGCTGGATGTACATAATACATGGTTACATTCTTTTATTCCGAGTGTCATTTGGCCGCTCTGAAAGCATTATGTCTGTAGGTAACGATAAAAATTGGACAGAATATGGTGTTTTTTAAGGAATCCATACATTACACTTGAAAACAACCATGTTTAAGTCACCCGGTAAGCAACCCGCTAGTATCAGGTTCCACGATGTGCAGTTCTAGGAGAGAAAAGCTGGCTATGAAATGTTCATTTAGGTCTGAGGAGCTTTGTGATTAGATATTATATTGTTGATGCAATGGATCGAATCTTATATGCAAAATTAATGATGATTCAAATAAATAATTCAGTCATACATTAAGTTGCATTATTAAAACAAATATATAGGAAAATTAAAATCTTAGGCGCAATTCGTATGACAACGCTTATAAAGCCATATTAAGACATATTTGAAAGGGTGCAGACTAGTTTTAAATAAAAGGGTAAGAGAGATTAAAGTAAAAGATAATAAGTACTCCCGAAAAGTGACTACATGTCGTAATGTCAATTAAAACAATCGAAACATCACAAATACATACTTAAATGTATAAAAAGTTTGAAGCGTAAAAAACAATTAAATGACTGGATATGACATGAAACATGATATAATTGTGATAAAATATTAAATAAAAAAAAGAACAATGATGAAAAAATATTTAAAGATAATAAGACATACTCACATCAGTTAACTTATCAAAATTACTGGATTTGGTATGTTTGATCTGACAGAACGGTGGTTCATAAAAATTGTGGTATCGGCGTTCGCGCCTGACCCCCAAAGTATTGAAATAAAAAATGAAAAAAAAGGTTGCAATAGTTGTTGATATAGATGTACATAATAATACTTTGATAAGTATGTTCCAACTTAAATAGGAATGGTATATTACAATTGTGGGGTTTGCGTTCGCGCCTGCACTCCATGAAAATATGGCACAAACTTTAACAAAGACTTTTCATATCTATTTGCGTAAGTATACATTAACAATTATGTTTCAATTTGAAGAAATATTGTATAATAAAATTATAGGGTGTTCGTTCGCGCGTGATCTCCATAGAATGTAAATATGTCAAAAAGTTTAACAAGGTTTTTTTTAAAGAGGTGAGGGCCCACAACAACACCTTAACTTTAATCTTAATTCACTGTAGCTTTTATTTATTTTTTGAGTTGAATCATATTGTGTCGAATAAATTCACCTCATAAATTCACGTTCTTATTAAAGTGAAAGCCAAAGAAACAGTCGGAACTTTAGTCAATTCTCGACACTAATTTTGCATAACTTTGTTTTTTCCTTCTCCACTTGCACATGGCAGTCTTTCGAAAATAGATAAATAGATAAATAATAAAAAATAAGAACGTTATTGTTATCGTGGCAGAAGAAAAAAATCCTGCTCACGTGATTACGTGTCTTTAAAACATTTACATAAACTTTTTATTTTTATTTATATATTTGTTTAAGCTTTTTTGCCAGTGTACTAGAAGGGATTCAGTTTATTACAACCCTTTCTGCGTGTTCTTTAGTCTACAATAGTACAACCATGAATCCGACGGCGCAATACTACACCGTCCAATACTGTAAACTGAAACGAAGCTGTTCTGCTTGAAAAGAGCGCCATTTTCTTCATAATCATATATATATATATATATCGATTCTTTGCTTTGAAAAACTAAAGTAATTACGTATTTACTTTTTTAATATACCATTTTGCTGTTTCGAATTATTTTACTAAAGTAAGTAAAGCTTTATTATTTTTCAAAACTGTTTTGTTTCTTTGTTTTTCGATATTTCGTCGATATTATTTAGTACGAGTGTTTAGCAGAAAAACCTACAAACGACTACCCGAAAAATAAATATACAAGAAATACATGTTACCCTAGTCAATAAAAGTTCAGTTCATGTTTTTGTTGTTTTGAAATAGTTTTTAATGTTCTTTACTTGAAATAATTTCAGCGAACCGAAATTAAAACGAAAGTTGAGGCGAAATGTACTTAAACGAATTTTTATATAAACTACACATGCCATAATAGAATATTCCTCAAGTACAAAATAACGGAAAACATTAAAATATGTTTATAAATAATCCTTTCTTTTATGGAACTCTCTTAAATTGTTAACACAGAATGCTCAGGCCCCCCTACTTCAAATTGAAAACGGGGTCCTCCATTTCAAAGTCGCTGTTAGTTTGATTTTTTTTTTAAACCGTCTCGTGAATTACAAGAAAAAATACTTAAAATACGACCCATTGAACTTTTCTACCATAAAAGTAACTTTTATTGACTATAGCAACATTTATTTCTTGTATATTTATATATATATATATATATATATATATATATATATATATATATATATATATATATGTATAACATTTTCTCAATGTAAGGAAACATATATATATATATATCACAGATCGTCATATAATGATTAGATTACTCTGACGGACGTTAAAAGCATTTGATAAGAATAAATATAAATGTTTAATTTCAACATTAACTCTCGGGATTTACAGTAGCTGAATGGTTCGGCTCCTTGCTAATGAAGACAGACAAGACTTCTGTTGCCGGTCTTCAAATCTCTCGAAGGACGTCAATCGTGACACCCTGCACTGATTATTCCCGACAGGATAAAACACTAGTGTGTGTAGCTATTTAATAATTACTAGACTACCCGTGATACGTTGGATAATATGTTATATTAGCTATGGAATTTAAGTATGAGCGGGAAACTTGTGACGTAAAGAAAATCATTTTTTGTGTGGCATGAGAGAAATATTCCTCGGAAAGTATATTAAAATGAAAAAAAAATAGAATTCTATGAGTCGTTCTGTATATCTGTGTAGAAGAAAATGTATGAATGTTTTTCAGAAAGGTGTATTAAAAAATGGAGAATAAATTAAAAGAAAAATGATGTAAATCGCCGCTGTAAATTGTTCTTATGGTTGTCAACGGGTCAAAGCTGATTTATTTTTAAGAAAATTGGGGCAGTATAGAAGTAATAGAAAATAGTTGGAAATCATCCCCCCCTTCCTATGTTAAATAATAATTTTTAAATAGTAACGTTAATGTTTCAGTGCGCATGTACAATTCTGCAAAAGTAGCGATGTGTGTTTATTTTTTTACGCTGTTATGGGCTTATGTTTATGTAAGCATGCGCCACCGGAAGTCGTAAACCGGATGTGGAGTTACAACACCCGTTACAAGGTCATTATACTTTTATAATTATATAGATTGTAGTAAATAATATTATAAGCCCCTTATAGAAAATTGTTTTTTTTTTTTTATCGTTGAGCACTTTCAGTTTTAATAAAAGCCGGTCAACTTAGCTGATACGTTCAGATCGTCATATAATGATTAGATCACTCTGACCGACGTAAAAAGCATTTAATAGGAAGAAATGTTTAATTTCAACTGTATTTCTTACGGTTGACAGTAGTCGAATGGTTCGAGTCCTTGCTAATAAATCCAGACATGACTTCTGTTCCAGATTTCAAATCTCTCGACTGAGGTTAATCGTGGCACCCTGCACTGATGATTCCCGAAAGACTGTAACACTAGTGTATGTAGCTAATGTATAATTATTATAGTAAATAATAATAATAATATATATATATATATATATATATATATATATTGAGCACTGTAAAATGGTGGCGGGAGTCTATTTAAATAGACATTCCGACGAGTTATTTGCGGGTGTCGCTTCTGTGGTCAAGTGGGAGAACTGCCGACTGTCAACACGACGGTTCTAGGTTCAATCCTTGGCTTGGGAGAGATGCTAGTCTTGCGACACTGATGAGTTCTGATACAACGAAACAGGACTGTTTCTCGATGACTACAACTATACATATACATAATCGTCCAAAACTAAGGGACACCATTTTAAACCCAAATATTTTTTTATAAGAAATAACAATTGTGGAAAGCTAAAATGTTGACAACTGGTAGCCGTTATCATCCATAATAACATACTAATATTTGAATCATTTGCCAAGGATAGAAAAATTATAACAATTATTTATTTATTTTCAAAATAAGAACGTCCAAAGTAAAGGGCAAAATTGAGAAAAACAATGTAATCAGTATGCTAAATTCACATTTTTTTTATTTCTTCTAAAGAATAAGTCTTACTTAGTCATTTGTAGATGTTGCAACAGCCGGTACAATGGCGAAACGCTAAAAAACTTAGATACTTTGTGACACAAGTTATTGTGAAGATACACAAGGAAATATACACCATTAGAGAGCTTTTAGAGAAAGTTAAACGTTCTAAGAGTGCTGTAGGCAGAGTTCTTAAATCTACATCCTACAATGATACTAGCAAAATAGTTAGTGCTTTAAAAACCACAGACCCCGCAAAACCTCGGCAAAAGAAGATAGAATAATGCAGCGTATGTCATTAAATGACCGTTTTAAGTATTGGACAAATATTAAAAGAATTATGAATAGTATCTCATGTGTTAATGTCTCAAGACAGACTGTTTCTACACGACTGCAAAAAATAGGGCTGTTTAATCGAACTCCAGGGAAGAAAGCACTTGTTAGTTCGAAGAATAGAAGAAGAGATTAGAGTTTGCAAACAGGTATGTAATTTGGACATAGGAAAATTAAAGTATTTTTCAGTGATGAAAGCAAGTTTTATCATTTGATAATGATGGTAAAACAATGTAAAGAGGTGTATTGATGAAAGATTAAGTGCAAAGTGTACTAAGAAACTGTAAAGTTTGGGGCGGAACTCTTGCCCGGTTACAAACGCATGTAAGGGTGCAGCTCTACATCATTGTTCAAGGTCATGGTCTGCCAATCATACAGAATTCAGGTTTCGATATGGCTACCTTTATGCAAGATATTTTCCCTATGCCACAAGGTAAAGGTGGTAATGAGTTACCTGAGCGAACAAGATTTCGAAATTATGGATTGGTCACCGCAAAGTCCTGACTAAAATCTCATAGAAAAACCTTGGAATACCTTAGGGAGTGAAAGATATGGAAATAAATCCCACTAACACGGAATATTTGTGGGGGAACCCTCAAGAACATGGTCTAAAATTAGCATCGAACATTGCCAAGAACTGATTCGTTCTTGTAGTCGAAGATGGCCAGCTGTCATTGAGATCAAGTGCTCATTTACTAAACTGAACTAAATTGCATATGTATTTTTATTGTTTTTTTGTTGGTTGTTCACATTGTTTTTCTCAATGCTGTCCTTTACTCTCGGATGATCCTATTTTGAAAAATAAAAAAAAATAATTGTTATAATTATTTTTCTATCCTTCACAAATAATTCAAATTTTAGTATGTTATTATGGACTAGTGGGGGTACCCGGCGTTTTCCGAGTGTTTGTTTCCGGGACGGGGGGGGTAAAAAATGTTATGGTAGGTAAGTAGGAAGGATCAAACCCGGAGTCATGAGTAAAAGTAGGAAAATAAAGTGTGAAAAAAAAAACATCTGCAACGTTAACAGTTCGGCCACCAAGAAAAGTCCATTCAAGTTGTTTAGGAAAAAAAAAACGACTACGGTAGGTCGGCGCGAACGTGAAAATATAATGTGAATTGTCCAGCACGCTAACCACTACGCCACAGAGCACTGCAGCTTAGTTTAGTGATTTTAAATAACTTCACATGAAAGAACTACGAAGCCAAACCGGTGTTCTCTTCTCAACTGTTCCTTGTGAACGATCCCCAAACGGTGTTAAGTGGTGGCAGGGGAGGAGGAATTTATTAGAGAGAAAATATTTTACCACTTCCATTGATCTTAACCGATTTTGGCCGTGACTTCTCAGCAGAAAAAGTATAGAAATCTAAGATTATCGAGGAATTTGAGAAATAATAAGCCTATAACACACCTCAGATATTGTTCTACCGTTTGTGCATATTATATTTGCATGAAATATCTTGATTTTTAATCCTATTAATGTCAAAATCAGACGAGAAAAATGAGTTCATTTTATTTATATAGAGATGATAACGACTACCAGTTGTCAGGATGTCAGCTTTCCATAGTATTTCTCAAACATATTATGTTTTAAAATGTTGCCCCTTAGTTTAAGACGCTACTATATATATTTAGTTTTCTAGAAAACAATTTTAATGCAGTATGTAAAAGACTTTAATAAATGATCAATACATTGAATTCCTACGTCCCTGGACAACACATACACGATTATCAACTCTGTAATTAATACTGTCTTTGTAATTGTTTTTATTTTATTACCAAAGAAATTGCCGTGACTAATGCAGACATTTACTTCATTGATCTCATGAAATTTATTCATATCTCAATTTTTATGCCTTTTCTGATTCATTTGTTATGGAAAACATGAGTTTTGCATTTTTTCAAAGTGGTAGAAAACTGCCAATTCTCAAAAGATCGAACAAATTATTAACTAAGACACATAATTCATATTTCTTTGGTATCATGAAAGAAGGTGTTTTAATTATTTTGGTGTTTGTTTTACTGGTGTTTTAAAACGTTCTTATTGTGTTAATCAGTCGGAAAACATAGCTAAAAGAATTTTCACACGTGCTGCTATTATTCTTTTCATATCTTGCGCATTTGTTAAACAAAGTCGCAATATAAAGATAAACATCAGACGATCGTTAATTAGCGATTTGGTTTAGTAATTGCGATTTTCAAACTCATTGTTCTTAAGATTGCTGATCGGATCTTGCTGAAAGAATGTACAATTCTTCGGCAACATGAACTATGATCCTTAATTCTTAAAAGCAGTTGCCTCCCTACATGCACAGATTTGATTTCATGCATTTTAATTCGTAAAACCTTAAAGCAACAAAAAAAAATAGTAATCATGTTTGTTAATCCATAAATATGAAAGCGAAAATGGGTGTATGTATGTTCGCTTTTTGTGTATGTCTGTAAAACGCTTTTTTCGCTGGACTTCTCGGTTGGATCATTCCTTCTTAAAACTTTTTATATACTATCGAAATGATAATATCTAAGAGTTACGAACAGGGATCGCGTGTGCATTTAATTTGCCCGACTTTCATGCGCTATTTTTTCCAGAATTTTTAATCGTCGCGTATATCTTTCGCTTTTCAGTATAAAAAAGCGAAACTAGATTCGAATCGAAACTTCCCTGCGGCCCTCCACTTCATCCGGCCCTCCGTGGCCCGGGCGACAGGATCAAAGTGTAGTATATGTTCTGAAAGATACTGCAAGCAAAGACCATATGTGGATGTTCTGAAAGATACTGCAAGAAAATATCATATGTGGGGCAACCTCACATATAAGACCTTCGTCAATGTAGGGGCAACCCTTCATACCAATTGTCATATCCAGCTCTCCTACACCTCGGCGAGTTGGTCCCCATTTCCCCTTCACCCCTCACATTAAAAATCGGCCTATTGCCTAATTTGTTCGGTGGGGGAGCAAATAAATACCGACAGTTCCTGGTGGTCTCCGGAAAGCGATGTAAACGTTTGGTGAATGTCGGCTTTTTTTAACGTCATATCAAGCTATTTCTTTCGTCTGGACACCCCCCTAATAAACGGGGAGCTGGTTTTCCCCAAGCTTGGGTGAAAACAAACAAACCGAGTAATTGGCTTAATTAAAACCTGTCCAGCAGAAAATGTTAACTACTGAATGGCTATTGCTTACGTCGTCGTCGTCGCCGTCGTCGTCGTCGTCGTCGTCGTCACGCTCGCACAAAAGGTTAACTCTACGACTTCCACTTGACGTCATTTAGTGTGGGCACCTGTCAATTATCTTCTTAATTAAAAAAATTAAAACTTCTTTCAGGAACTCATTCTTGATGGCTGACCGGTTAACATGGCATGTTTTTTTTTTCACATTTTATTTTCAAACTTCGCCTCAAGGATTCGGGTTCGATCCTACCTAATTACTAAAACATTTTAACCCCCCCCCGTGTTTCTTTTTGATTTAAGAGCACATAGATCTCGAAACAACCGGGCAACGCCGGGTCCCAACGCTAGTAGGTTTATAATTCTAAAATTTGAATTTAAATGACCTTATTCTCTTACTCTATTATTTGTATACATTTTTATTTAATCTGTGATGGTATATTAAAAACAAATTCCACGTGTAACGCTGCGATTGAATTGTTACATATATAAACTGCATTGACGTCGATATCTTATTAAGACATAATAACGCGTATTGCCGGTCCAGTAGAGAATAAACTTGAAATAATAATCGATTAATTAACTTTTTAAAATATTATTTTTACAGTTTACAATATTATCTGAATAAATCACCGTGAATTTCTTGTGCAATTTGAAATTTTGGATAAGTAAAAATATTTGTTGCGTGTTGGGCTGAGATTTTAAATGTAAACGTCACAAAGGCAAACATAAAATATTAGTGGTGGAGTGCATAGGATAGACTGACAACATCGAAATGGGAATTTTTTACAAGAATTAAAAATGCCAAAAAGACAGCCAATAAGCAAGTTGTATTGTAATTTTTTTAAGCAATTTGGAAGCGGTTAATTGTTAATGGATAATATACTTAAATGTTGATAATTATTAAGAGATAATATTCCCGGAGCTAGACAAACTTAACATATTTCAGATTAGGTAGATGCGCTTCCTACATGCATGAAACATGACTTTCATTACATTGTTTATGGTGCAACAATAAGGACAGTTTATGTTTCAATAGAAATAAATCTTTAAACATATCGTCAGCCTATCAGTCTGTTCAAGAGTGAGAAAGAGATTGTAATAGAGCACGTATGGGCAAATTTGAGATAACCAGAAGCTGTCGTAGGAGAGATGGCTAACGAAGTACTAGCAGCAGCCGTTAAAACATATATGCAAATTATCAAGTGTGTGCAAGCTTGCGTCACAGGAAAAAGAGAGCACGTGAATAAGGAGAGAAGCAAACTGCGAGCGGAGAAGATTGACGTGTAAAGTTGAAATTGGGAAAACGCTGGCTGAGGCCGATATCACCTGATGAGAAAATAGACTTTTAAATACCACGTGAGTATGCGAAATGATGTTGAAAATACAAAGAAATGCGTTGTTTTTGTAAAAATACGAATAAATTCATTTGATTTGCAATTAAAATAAATGCCGAGTAAGGTTTTTATTTCTTTCCTTTGTTTGTTTTTTTTTTCCGGCGATACCCACGTTATATCTACATGTGTGTGTACGTGTGTTTATTAGTGTGTTTATGGGTAAGAATGCTTTTACATAATTGTTTGCATACTTTTTTTATCATACATACGTTGTTACTATGTTAAGGACGGTAAAGGAAAACAGATGGATGTATCGCAATTCATACGATATGTGGTTTGTTCGTCGTAGCATACGAACGACCTAGATTGGTCCACTGGATATCGACTGACACTTTAAGGCTTAGTATTCTTCTATTTTTTAAGATTAGAATGGTTTATTAGTAGGTAACATATGTTATTTCCGCAACAACATGTCTGGTCGATATGTTATCCTCCCTCACCAGCGTATTTTAATCCCTAACCAGGTTTTTCTTATATATTTGTCTACCTAGACATCCTGTTTTATTTTGTTTTAGCTTTTCATCCATTTCTATTCATTCGTGTGTTGTTGACACGTTTACTCTATATTTTCCTCTCTTTTCATATTTTCCTTTATATTTTCTATTTTGCAAATTATTTTTTCTTTCTTTTAATTTTTAATACTTTCAATTTTTTCTACTATACTTTGTTATTATTTAATCACAAATTATGTTTGAGATTACCTTTCCTATTTGATAATTGCTGTCTTAACCTTTCCATTTTCACATTAATTCACAGGATCATGCCGGTATTCTAAGAAGTATGTTGTACTGTACTGGAATTACGAGGATTGTACGAAGATTTGATGTTCCATATTTTTCCTTGTTGGATTTGTAAACAGTTGCCATATGCCACGTTTCTGGAACCCTAAAAACAAGACTTCATTGAAACCTATACCAGTTTACTTTAATTTTATATTATATTATGTCATTAAATTTTTTACTTTTAATTTTTAACTTACTTTGAGCATTTTTCAAAATATTTTTCTAGCCCCAGTTTTCCCTACTTTCAAGATTGATTTATTAAGCTTTCAATGTTTTAATCTATTTTTCTTTATTTGTATATGTATTTCCGCATCCCGTGTTTATTGTTTTTGTATCCTTTCCTTTTTTCTTTTCGTTCTCTTCTATCCACCCCTATTTTTTTCTTTTTTCTTCTATTGCTGGTTTTCCTTAATGTTCCCAATTTTTTCTATAGATATCTATAATTTTTCCGCAGTGTTAACTAATATATATATATATATATATATATATATATATATATATATATATATATATATATACTTACCCTATACGCCCTACTTACTTTTTATTATTATTTACCATTTCATCATAATTCTTCATTCTCATTTCATATTTAATTGTCACTCAGTCAGTTTTTCTATATATGCGTTTTGTATGATTCCGGCCCTTTTCCTCTGATGAGAAGCATTTATCCTTGAAATGCAGTGAGCTTTAGAATATTTTCTATCATTTTCCCCTGTGCATTTAACTTCTTATTTTGATGATATAATAAAGTCTATACACATTTTATTCCTCATTTTTTAGTAGAATATTGCATATAAACATACGTACATGATAATTGTTGTGATTAATAAGCTGGACATTATGAATTAATGAATGTAGCAAAACACGTGATGGAGTATGCAAATGTATATATATATATATCAAAACATTTGGGTTGTATATATATATATATATATATATATATATATATATATATATATATATATTTGTCTTTACATAAGCAGTAATTTGTTGCTACACAGTCATGAGCATGTTTCGGTCTTCTAGTATTTACTAACTAGAGATCTCATCAGGCAACGACGCATAAATGAAGAGCGAAAATCTATCCTCAGCAAAAGAAGGTTTTTATCATGAGTGTGAAGAACAGGGTTGAATTGGGTGCGAATTTATTAGTTTATTCATTCTCGTATCTGTTTATTTACGTACTTATCGGTGACTTTATTTATTTTCGTGTTGGTGTTAGGGGTTAGAGTTTGTGGGTTGAGGGGATTAGGTTCTAAATCTAAGGCTATACAGATGTTATCTTTGACAAGCAAAGGGCTCGTTCGTCCATGTTTGAGACTTTCACGGGTCAGTGTGTCATAAAATTATCTTTTTAAAAAGTTTATTTCAATTTAATATGCTTTAATCTGAGAAGAGGTTAGGAATTTACCCGTGTCTGTTGAATGTTGTCTGGGCTTCCAGTGAAAGGTTAAAGGGAGGGAAGAGGTAGTAGAGGCGTAAAAAAGAGAAAGGAAGGAAGGTAGTAGGGGGAGATAGAATGGGGAAGAAGGAAGAGGGACTAAGAAACGTAGTAGAGAAGGTGGCATCATTGAATAACTCTGTTTTATCTTACTTAAACAAAATCAGTTATTTTTGGACCTCCCCAATATCAATTTTTCTTTCGTTTGTTAATTTAATGCTGATTCATTAATTTGTGTATTAGCAAATATATTAAAGACTTTTTTAATGATGGTAATTACAAAATTCAGGATATATGTCATTTATAAACTTATGATGGTTAAATTTAGCCTTTTGGGTGCATGGTTTTACTCAGGAAAAGTGTAGTTTTTGGATTTCGTGAATGTTGGACCTGAGGAGGTTAGGATGTGTAGGTGTTCAACTCTCGGATATTGTATATGTGTCGTGTTGGAGTTGAATATATTGGGGAGTAATGTCTGCAATTTATGGAGAGTTCGTGTTTATTATTTAAGTGTTTATTCCTATCCTTAGATTTTGTGATAAATAGTTTTTCATTAAAACAAAGAAGGCAAGGTGAATTTAGTGACTGACAAGTTTTAGCTTTTTTTAGGATGTGCCAGTCAACAATAGGTGTCAAGTTTTTACTCGTTAGATCATTGTAGTATCTAGCTAATGATGTCTTATCGTTGTAATTTGGGCCACAAAAGCTCTTTCCTAAACCCAAATTACATTCTCAATATCGTGAACAGTTCAATCTGGGAATGAAAGCATGAGACAGAACTCAGAATACTTTCGTGTTGGACAAGCCTATTTGCTGCCTTTAGTGCTCTTTAACGTTTTCCTCGGCACTGCTACGTACGAATGGAGAATCAGGCTGGGGATACTATCAGCTGCAAGCTTAACGGTAATTGGTTGATAATCAGGTTGCTGCAGCCAAGAACCATGCGGACCCAGGAGAAAATCATTAAGCTTCAATAAACCGAATAATATTCCCGAAGCACGAATACCGAATGTCATATTAGTTAATAAGAAGGAAAATACCTGCCCAACCCTAGATTTTGCCGTTCCAGCAGACCACATCATGAAGATCAAGGAAACTGAGAAGCGAAACAAGGGATATGGAAGATTAAGGAAGTAAAGAGAACACTATAATGATAGTTAGAGCACTAGGAGCAATACCAAAAACTGAAAACGAATGGGAGAGATTCGAAATCAGAGAAATGACTGAAAATATTCAACACATAATACTAACGAAAACAGCTGAAATATTAAAGAAAGCCTTTGGATATTGAGACTAATAAGCACAGGCTACATGCGATCGGCGAACATATAGGTACTGCTCCGGAAGTAAAACACAAAGACACATCACATAGATCCAGGAAAACGTTAAACTGTGTTATTATAAGACAACACTCTGTGTCAACGCTATTCTAGAGTCGCTATGAACCAGTACCACATCGATTAAGTGATGATTATCAAGGAGGATAAACAGACCATAGAGAGTATGCACTAACCAGACCTGCACTGGATGTTCGAAGAGGACTGGATTCTTAGGGTACTTATTAGTACTCAAAATCTATTCTAGACCAATTGTTGTTACACATTAGCAATCAAAGATAAACAGCTAGTTAATATGTAAATGCTATCTAAATATGAAGAGAATATTTGAAATCTATGGAGACTTTGTGTCACTGAAACTCGAAGGAACGTTACATGGCATTTCTTAAAGAGATCTCTTTGATGATTGCTTGTATGAAAACTACAAGAGAGTTAGTGAATAATAATAATAATAATAATAATAATAATAATAATAATAATAATGATAATAATAATAATAATCACTCCTAAATATAATAGATACGGATGGTAAGTAGACAAAAATATAACGCAATGTGTTTGGACTAAGAATGAGAAGAATGTAATTACCTTTTCATTGAAAAAGCAGAAAGAAAATCCAATTTGTCTGGCACTGTCGTGATATCGAGATATTGCGATGAAAGAAACGGTTTTTAAATTAACATTGGATAACCAGACGACAATTGCAACGTGCTACAATCGACAGAAAACAAACGCCAAAACATGTCAGATGGAAATAGGACAGGAATGAAGAGATTAAAGTAAGATATACAATAGGCGGCAAGAAGTATAATATTGTAATGAAAACGTTAAGAATCAGAAGAAAAAAAATTGAGATATTAATGACTTAATAAATGAATTGTTTTTTTTTTGTATTTGGTGCATTTGTTTTGAACAAATTGGTCTTTTTCGGAAGAAAATGAAAATATGCCTTCTGTCAGTACTTTGCGATTGTAGTGTTGACATATTTTGAACACTTACCATGTTTTGTTTGTTTGTTGGTGTCATCTCCTGCAAAATCCTTTTTCACAAAGATTTAAGAATACAATTTTAGGGTGTACTTTCATAATTCATATTGCGTGTTTCCTTAGATTTTGATTTATTTTTCTCTCTTATAACAGCGCTAACTTTAAATTCAAAATGCTAGTTTAGTAATTCAATCGAGCGCAGATGTTTTTTTTAATAAACCAACAGTTTTTTTTGTTTACGAATCAATCTTTTCGCGCCTTCCACAGAAGAGAAACACATTTCTATTCTCTTTTTCTTTCTATGTGCATTATGCTATCAAGAAAAAAATGTCCGTGCTATCTTTTTCAACTGCGATGTTTACATGTCTAAGCCAGGATAGGTCCTGAACTATCATCAAAGCTTCAGCCTCTGTCCCATCGACACAATGTTGCATCCCTCTGCCTATTCTACCAGTACTTTAACGGTGAATGTTCCGACGAGCTTCAAGCCCTTGTATCCCCTCTACGTAATTACCCCCGACAAACCTGACACGCAGTAAAATCCCCCCCTTCACAGTAGAGATCCCTAGATGTAAGAGAGCCTTCTACTACAGTGGTTTCTTCCCCAGAACTGCCAGGTTCCTGCTATCCCAACTGTACTGACATGCAGAAGTTAAAGTGTAACGTGAACCGACATCTTGCTGCCCAACTCCCCACCTAGTACTTCTGTAGCCTGTGTCCCTAATAGTAGCCCCCTACATCAAAGTGGCAATGTGCCTTGTTTGGGGTGAAAATGTAATATAAAAAAGGAGATTCGAGAGGCCTTGCGTAATAGAAATAAGAAGTTATCTTTCCGTGATGATAGCCCTGTACAAAATTCAAAATAACAGTTTAGTAAGCAAATTCAACGCATCTTCTTTTCAATAAACAAACATATTTCTTTTTATAAATCAATCTTTTCGATGTTATCGCGCCTTTTTTCAGAATCGAAACAGTTTTCTTCTTCTTTTTCCCACGTGGCATGATGCAACTAAGAAAAATACTATCCGTTCGGTCTTTTCCAACGGCGATTTTTAATATCAAAGCCGGACATATACGAGGTCGCGCGTGATATAAATATGACTTTTCTCCATGATGAAAGCGTTTCTTAAGTTTAAATCAAAAACGCATGTTTACTAAGCAAATTTAACCCAGATTGAAAAGAATAATTAAAAAAAAAACGTTTGTTTGTGTATAAATCAAAATATTCGCATAAATTTCAACAAGTCTTAAGCGGTGCAGAAACATGATAGGTTGGCAACATATTGGAAAAAAGTTTGGTTACGTTCTCTGTGGTTTGGTCTAGGGATGAGAGATGGTTTGCATGGTTAATTAGTGGGCTTAAAGTTATTATGTTGGGGTACTGATGTTTTCATGAAATTTAATTAATATGAATCGGTGTTAATTGTTCGAACATTAAAATCCCACTATACCTTTAATAAAGGGGATAATAGAGACCGGCAAGTGTCCCAGGCAAGATTAAAATTATTGCTTCATCTAAAAACGTAATACACGTAATGAGATGTCCTCATGTATCTTAATAAATATATGACATTTTATCGCGATTAATAATTATCGATTTTACCGTATTAACATATTTTGTTATCATATAAATTTGCAATAAAATGATGTACTTAGATACACTACTTACCAAGAAGAACGCTTAAAATATGCAGGTCTTGTATATGACCTTAAACTATATCCGATGGTTAGGCCCTAGCTTGCGGGCTTTGATGGGTTGTGGAGCTACCCTTTAATTGCCATTGCTCCCAGATCCGCTCTGACCCTGAGTGCTAGTACCTGTTAGGATCCCAACTATGGGTTAAATAGAAACTGACTTCAAAAAACAAAAACAAAAACAAAAACATATATACTCTATTAAAAATTGTTCTTGAAAATCCCTGGATTCGGCATTAAATAACCTAAAAAGGGTTGATATGCCGTAAAACAAAAACGAACAAACAAACAAACAAATATGCAATGGTGTGAGGAAGAAGTAAAACAAGAAACAGCGTATGACAGAATTATCATAAAACGTCGACGAGACAGTAAACAAACGCGTTCCATTAATACTAAAAGGACCGTTCCAAATGTAAAGCCTCCTATTTTTTATTCCATTCGAACGGATCAGAGCGGATTGCAAACTTCATTGTTTGATGACTGAACTTTTGAATTCTTAATCTGAGTTTCAGCAATCTGTTGCAGGTATTGGCGGTATTACTTTGGACATTTATTATATCAGTTATTGATAAATGACTTAACTGATTAAATTGTCGCTGAGATAGATATATTTGCCGACAACAGACAGCCGGCAATTGGGGGAAATCATGAGCACATATCAAATGTAATGACCGAAATTCTAGAGGAAGACCTTAAGTCTGCAGTTGAATGGGGTCCAAAATAAACGTTAACGTTCAACGCTGCCAACATAAAGTTCCCTTCCTTTAATAATTACATGAAACCTTACCAACCACCAATAGCTATGGCTTAAGATACATTCCTGAAAGTACTTCGTTCAAACTCATCGGCTTAACGTTCACAGGGAACATGAGTTGAAATATATACATAGAGATCATTGACAAAGCTACTGCGAGGAAAATGGGCTCCCTCTACTGTGCTAGAAATTTACGTCTGAAAGTATCGAGTACCTCTACAAAGCCAACATTCGCCCATGTATGGAGTACTGCTGTCACATTTAGACTGGTGCATCAGCTACTAGTCTCTCGCTCCTGGACAGTGTTTAAAATAGAGTCCCCAACCTGATAGGTTCGGAACTGTATCTAAGCTTCATCCCTTGTCCCATCGACGAAATGCTGCATCCATTTACCTGTTTTACAAGTATTTGAATTGTGAATGCTCTAAAGAACTACAAGCCTTTTTACCTCCTCGACGAAAATACCCCCGACAAACAGCGATGTTCCGCGTCTACACACTAGAGATCCCTAGATGTAAGGAAGCCTTCTACTCTACCAGCTTCTTTCCCAGAACTGCTAGACTTTGGAATTCTCTTTCGGGTTCCTGCTTCCCCAACGGTACTGACATGCAGAAGTTTAAGCATAATATGAACCGACACCTTCCTGCTAAACTCCCTACATAGTACCCCTGAAACTTATGTCCATGACAGTAGCCCCCTATATAAAAGTGGCAATGTGCCTTGTTTGGGGTGAAAATGTAATTTTAAAAAATGTGACACTAAGAAATAATGCACGGTTATGAACGTCCGTAAGAAACAGAATTACTGGCAAAAGTTTTATTGAAAATGCTGGTAAATATGTGGAAAAATAAAATCTGAAGCTAAAAAAAATCGTTCGTTTTCATTGGTACAACTTGTGGTGTCTTTGTGTTTTTAACCTTTCGGAGTTTAAAAATCGGAAGTTTGACTTTTATAACGGCTCTCGTATGGGAAGGCGCGGTTTGAACGCCCATAAATGCCTGTTAAAATTGCAGTGATGAATATGTAGAAAAATAAATTTAGATTAAAAAAAAAAATGTTGCTCGTTTTTTTACTACCACGTCTGCCTTTGCAGCTTAAAAAATTTCCAGATAAAATATAGAAGGTATTACGTTTAGACGACCCCAGTGCTGGACACACTAGCATCGACTCTTATAATTAAGATCACGACTTAAACTTTCTGAATAAATCCAGTCACGCGCCCAATATAGCATTATCATCATATGAATTTCCAGGCCGTTGTCGTTATATAATTGTAATTATATTTGCAAGATCCAACTATAATCAATGCTGGATTTTCTAGCTTAAGTTAATTGAATAATGACTAGTATTAAGGATGAGTGCTATCAAAATAGTATATAATTACGAAGCAAAATTGATAACGTTCACGATACATCTTGGATTACATTAGATATGGCCAATCATTGTTTAGTACAAAGATAATTATAGGAATTAAATATGAAATCTTTTCACGTTTCATAATAATGCTTATTATTTTCAACCAGTCTGAATCTGAAGTCGTTTTACTAGCAAACCGACAGTAATTTTTTTTAAAAAAATGAAGCAAGACTTAACTTAAAGTTCTGAACATTTGAAATGTTGACTGATTGTTTGTATTACTTGTATTAACCGGACCATTTTCCTTATCTTGAGTGATATTCGTGCAATGTTTCAGTTAGGTTGGACTTTCGACCATTCCCACTCATAATGGTTGATGTTTGAGAAAGAAAAGATAAAAGAAAAAACGCGTTCGAAAAAATAATGCATCTGCAGTCCATATGAGATCAGGAAAAAAAAATCAAGAGTGACCCAACGTTCACAAAACACCAAATACTAGTCAAGACAGCGACCGGAAGTATCCTGACAAAATAAAATAAAAAAAAAAAAAAAAAAAACTATGAATTAGGTTTCATGCAAATGCGGAAAACCATACAAATTTGAGATAAGTCGCCCCCTAAATGTAATATTAGAAGATCGTTTTAAAGCCGTGGCACAAGAAGTGAAAAAGTCGGGATTAGCTGATTACATATGGTAATAATATTGTTTAGAAAAGAAAATAGAAAAGTATATGTCTGAAATGTTATTTTAAACTTGCAGTCTATCTGACATTAGAAAATATTCGAGTGATTCAACTCTCAAAAAAAACACACTTAGTACGAGTGAAGCCACTGACCGAAAATCTCATGTCAAAAAACTATTTTATGCAAACTCCGAAAGCAATAAAGAGTTAAGACCGGTCTGTCTTTAAAGGTAAGGCTACAAAAGCACTGCAAAACTTTAACACAATAGGAGGTCGAAAAGTTGGAATTAGCTGATCAAATATGAAAATAGATAGGACCACACTTCCCTTACGTGGAACAAAAAAAATAATTGACAGGGATGCAAGGTTGAGGGTCAGCCGACTGAAGGAGGCAGCACATATGCTAACAAAAAAATACTAAACAGACCAAGCCTAAAGATTAATAGCATTTCAGATTCTTTAAGTGTAGAGAAAAACAAAAATAGTATATCCTTAAAATTTCGGCAATGCAAGGGAGAGAATCCCCTGCCGATCTTTATTAGTGTTTCTTCCCCTTTATCACCCAATACTCTTACACATACAAAACTCGAAGAATACGAATATTTTTTCTAAGCATCAACCAACTTGTCTGAGGACGGTGAAAGTTCAAAGCGACCGAAACGTTGCACAAATAGCACTCAACATGAGAACAATATCCTGAGTAATTACAAGTAATGCAAGGTTAATCTTGTTTATGGTGGTTTATACATTGTAGTGAACAGAACTCAGATTATCTACGAGATATTGGATACCGGTAAATGTGTACGCTGTTCTCATCAAATATCTTGTAAAATGCATAAAATAGTCCACCAGATTTACATGAGAATCGTATTCATTTTCGGGCGGACTGTTATTCTCATGTTCAAAGTTGTTGTTGCTATGCAACGTTTGGGCCAACTCATCCTCTAAC
Source organism: Euprymna scolopes (assembly GCF_053919585.1). Classification (NCBI taxonomy): domain Eukaryota; kingdom Metazoa; phylum Mollusca; class Cephalopoda; order Sepiida; family Sepiolidae; genus Euprymna; species Euprymna scolopes. The sequence goes on from NC_136495.1 coordinate 125,342,802, forward strand.
CTTTTTCAAATGGTTAATCGCGACAGGATATGAATGCTGAGTTTTGTAATGGTATACAAATTAATTACTGTGTTCCATAGTTTTTGTTGCCTAACCGCGTGGAAAAAGAAGAGAAAAAAGTATTTCTTTCCTAAATACGAAACGATGAAGTTCAGAAGTTTGATTTATAAACCTATATATGCTATTTTATTCAATCTGCGTTGAATTGGCTTACTAAATAAGAACAGCTATGACGACAAGGATAACAGTCTGCAAAAAAATGAATGCATAAATGTTGATACCTCATCTCAAATATTACGAAAAATATTGAAATGCAAAAACAATATCTAATACGATTAATTACTATTAGTCAATCAGCCTAGTTTTTGATTAGATAGGCATATGGAGAATGCACTGTAAAACATCGTAGCAACAATTGCTTGCGATTATCCCCCACAGAACAACGGGAAGATTTATATCAGGTTTGAAAGAAAGATTGGTGCGTTACTAATATCTGCTATCTAGTATATCAGAAATATTCACTGCAAGGATTTATTGCCAAGGTGGATTTAATCGACGCATACTCGCAGATGACACATAAATTGCAGGTGTCTGAATAAATTCAAGAAACCATTGTAGATGAATGGAGATAATTGTTATATAAATTTGAGAGAATAATCTTTAAAGTAAACACGTTATCGGACGTTTCAATGTTTTCTAGTGTTTGCGATCACCTATCTGGATATTATAGTAATTAGTAAAAAGCTACGTAATAATTAAAAAGCGCAGACACATAAACTTTTATAATCAATTAAGGATTACGGCTTCGAAATTAAATAAGAAAATTGTGTCTTCATTATGTCAAAAATAAATAATAAATATTACAGGCAAATAACAGACAGGAATGTTAAAAACCTTGACCTTCAAAACGCAGACACGATAAATAATACGCCAGCGATAGATTATATATTGTCTTTACATGATTATCCCTGGGATAACAATATCGTTTATAGCAAAAGTATGCACGTTATACGAGCGCTTTTTAAAAGAAATATAAGGACTGGAATTCGGAGAATAGAACTTCAGAAAGCATTTATCAAAATAATATCTTATCTCACTTCTTATTTTTTAAAAACGTTATGATCCTTAATGCGAGATCTTTATTCGCATTAATAAGCCATACTATCCTCCATTTTATACATGATAAGAAAACGGTACACTGCAGCTAATAGCGTAAATTATATTTTACTTGCTGTAACATAGCTTGGGAAGCTGCATTCAAATGGCTGTTAAATGATGTCACCGATAATAAGACCATACAATAAAATGAGAAAGAAACAATCATGAGAGAGACCTAGATAACGGCGGCGAATACCTTAGAGGGGTGTATAACGTTCGTGATTACGTGTGTGACGTCATGGTCGAAATAATGAGGATATAAATGTCGATGTTACAGGAAAAAATAGTTGAATTCATTTTTAATTATTTAACGACTTTGCAACTGGGATTACAACGTGTTGGTGGTTTCCGGACAATGTTACCCTCTTATAAACTGAGCATCTTTACTCAATAATAGAAAAAAAACGATTTGCATCAGACTTTACCCAATTTGTGGTCGGAAGAACATTTAAATTACAAACTAATAATAAATATTAATTTGCATTTGATGCCACAAATAATGTTTTGTCCACAAATACAAATAAGAGAGGGTAGAAATAAAGACTAATTGCAATAAGTATCAAGATAGTGTATTCAGAACCTCGTCATGAAAATAAAGTATCTGGATTAATACTTTTATTTGTGAAACCCATTGAGCCCATCTTACTAGACTCTTTAAGAACATAGATCGATTGGAAAAAAAACATGTTGTGTAGTATCATAAGAGAATTCCCAGGACACTATAAGTGATACAGACAGAAACGAAGGACTATTATTAGGAAAATTTAAAAAAAAAACAATAAAAGTGTATAATAAAAAGAATTAAATAGATTCAAAAGATGCTTCTATGCACGACGGTCTAGTAATGAATGCAGCATCTATTCGAACGTGATATTCTGGTTAGGTATTCGACATATCTAGTAAGAAGCATACTGCAAATTTATGACTACTGTTTACCATTGATCAATATATCAATAAAACAGTTTGCTTTGTAGATGATGCGCGCCAGCAGAAAATAAAGGTTCCCATCAAATAAATAAACTCAGTTTTAAACGAACCCGCAACGACCGAGCATCAATATTGTCTTTTCGCAGCAACTACACGGAAAGGCTCTAGCAAATGGTAAGAAATGCCCGTAAAAAAAAAGAAAAAAGAGAATTCGATTCCTGTATTAATTGATTGCACGTTTCAGATCCATGGCCAATGTTTTATAATACAACGTATCCAATTCACATTAAAGGGATTGAAATAATTTTGTCCCTCGTTTCTAGAGGAACACCTACACCCACACCGTGTTATACAAGAAATAACGGGCTAGCGCAGCGATTTTCCCTCATATTAAAAGGTTGGAAAAAAAGCAAAGGGTACTTTCACATAGAAGAACTACAGTATTTTCTACACATGTAAAATATAAGTTGAATGATACCGTTTCTTCTTGCATGTCGCCGTCAGGAATTAGTAACTTAGGGACAATTTCCGACTAATTGTTTAATGTAATGCAAGATTCTAACTAGGATAGTATGAATTTTTAAATGACTACAGCCTAAACTAAAATAATGTTCATTACAAGTGCATTAGATCCTTCTTCATATAATAACGACAAAATAGAGAAAAATGTCACTATTAATATCTGTACATTTTCTGTGTATGCGATGATGTCTGATGAATCACTTATTAATTACAATGTGTTTCGCTTTTCAAACAACTTGTTAAATTATTTTAATCTGTATTTCTAAAATTTACCACATGGATCACATAATCTATCTATATATCTATAAAAGTGAACGTGTCTGTGTATCTGTATGTGCGTATGCCTTTGTGTGTACATTTCCGTACGCAATAACTGTCAATTTTTAGTCTAATTTTAGTGATCATAATAGAGATCAAAGTTAAACAAATTGACCGCATTTTTTTTTGCTCAACATATACCTCCAACTACCCGGGAAACGCCGGGCACCCATGCTTGTATATCTATAAAAGTGAACGTGTCTGTGTGTTTGTCTGTCTGTGTGTCTGTCTGTGTACATTTCCCTACGCAATAACTCTGTCAATTTTTAGTCGAAAGACTCGAAATTAGATATACAGAGTACTGAGATTTGGGAAAATCGATGTGCTCGGTTTTCGGACAGAAATTTGGCTGTTAAGGGGTCAAAGTTTCACTATTTGATCTCTGAGAACTCTACCAAACTCCTCCGACAATTTTGGGTCTAAACACTTGAAATTTTAGATATAGGTTTCTTGGACATGGATTTAATATAATAACTTGATTTGCCCCAAAACAATAAATGTTAACGGGTCATAATAGGGGGTCAAATTTAAAAACAAATTGACCGCTTTTTGTGGTCAGGATACACTTCCAAACGCCCAAGTAATGCCGGGCACCCATGCTAGTATATCTATAAGAGTGAACGTGTCTGTGTATATTTTCCTACGCAGTAACTCTCTCAAATTTGTGTATGTGTGTCTGTGTGTCTGTCTGTGTGTTTGTGTACATTTCCCTACGCAATAACTCTGTCGATTTTTAGTCTACAGACTCAAAATTTGATATAGAGAGTACTGAGATTTGGGAAAATCGATGTGATCGGTTTCGGCCAGAAATGTGGCTGTTAACGGGTCAAAGTTCAACGATTAGACCTTTAAGAAATCTACCAAATTCCTCCAACAATTTTTGGTCTAAACACTTGAAATTTTAGATATAGGTTCTCTGTACATGGATCTAACTTAATAACTTAATTTGAGACCAAAACTATAAAGATTAAGGGATGATAAGAGGGGTCAAAGTTAAATAAATTGACCACTTTTTTCTCAGCATACACCTCCAAATACCCGGGCAACGCCGGCCACCCATGCTAGTAATTAAAGAATGGTGTGAATGTTTTAGGGTGTTGCCATGATGTTTATATCTTCGATTGAAACAATGACTCTCACTTTGTGACGTAGCAACTAATTTTGTATCGCACCTTCATCCACTAACATGTCATCAATGTGCTTCAATTATAAAAATCAAATGCAGTTTGGACATGTTTTGTTTAACATTTTAAAAGGAGAGTAAAATTTATTTGTCGAGAAAACCGGATATGTCCGAAGTGTTCCTGTAATTATTTTAATTAAATTAACACCGTCGTTTGAATCACATGTAGTCAAAATAGATCTACCTAGAGAATAGATATTACGAATGCAATTATGTTCCAACTGTTTTGGAAAAATAATGTTAGACATTCTCGTAACTTTATGATCTCCCGTGTCTATGTAGCGTTTTACTTGATTTCCACTTTTCACACAAGGCAAAAATTAGTTTTCTTTCTATTCATTTTTCGATCTGTGTTTTCTTTTTGCTTCTAATTTAAGAGCACTTATCTATTGACTATTTTATTATACACAACTTGCTTTTAATTTGTGATACGAATAAATATGAACACGCATCTACATATATTATATACTTGTTCATGTGTTTTGTTTGTTCTTTGTGTCACAGACTCTCCGGGTCCTGGATATGAACTTAAACTATATCCGATCGTGAGGCCCCAGGTTGCGCACTTTGGGGAGTGTGGCGCCACTATTTAATTGCCATTGCTCGCAGGTTCACTTTGATCCGGAGTGATAGCACCTGGTAGTGTCCCAACTATGGGTTAAATAGAAACCGACTTAATATATATATATATATATATATATATATACATATATATATATATATATATATATATATATATATATTGTTTAAAAATGTGTTTCTTCAAAATCACTGCATTCGGCATTAAATAAGCTGAAAAGTGTTTATATGCCGGAAAAAACAACCAACCAACCACCAACCAACCAAACCAACCAACCAACCAACAACCAACCAACCAAACCAACCAACCAACCAACCAACCAACTAAACCAACCAACCAACCAAACCAACCAACCAAACCAACCAACCAACCAACCAACCAACCAAACCAACAAACCAACCAACCAACCAACCAACCAAACCAACCAACCAACCAACCAACCAACCAACCAACCAACCAAACCAACCAAACCAACCAACCAACCAACCAAACCAACAAACCAACAAACCAACCAACCAACCAAACCAACCAACCAACCAACCAACCAACCAACCAAACCAACAAACCAACCAACCAACCAAACCAACCAACCAAACCAACCAACCAACCAACTAACCAAACCAACCAACCAACCAACCAACCAAACCAGCAAACCAACAAACCAACCAACCAACCAAACCAACCAACCAAACCAACCAACCAACCAACCAACCAAACCAACAAACCAACCAACCAACCAAACCAACCAACCAAACCAACCAACCAACCAACTAACCAAACCAACCAACCAACCAACCAACCAACCAAACCAACCAAACCAACCAACCAACCAACCAACCAAACCAACAAACCAACAAACCAACCAACCAACCAAACCAACCAACCAACCAACCAACCAAACCAACCAAACCAACCAACCAACCAACCAACCAACCAACCAACCAACCAATCAACCAACAGACCAACCACAAACTCTCTGCGATGTATTAGGGAATGTGCCAAATGTACTTATATAGGTTGGAATTACATTATCTTAAGTTTTCGTTTAAGGCTAAATCATTTTTATAACAAATATATATTTATTTCGAACTTTTACAATAAAGGAATACAATGATTATCTGTATTTATTTTGTTTCATAATTTAAATATTAAAATATTTAAAACATAAAATATGGACGGTAATAAGATGTGTAGATATTGGAGAATCTAAAAATATTAATATTTGTATATGCAATTATCGATTGTGTTATGAGAAGGTAACGGAATACAAATTTGTTGGAGACAAATGCAATAACATTTCATAAAAAATACTGAATAAATGATTTGGCCTGAATCTGAAGATAAAACTGCAAACAAAATAATCAACCGGGATTATAGGCTATAGTTAAGAAAAAAAATAGGATGTAAAACACAATAGGATCAAAGATATGTTTAGAGAGGTATAAAAAGAATAACTATTGGAAGCGTTCCAAAGGGAATACCTTTTACTTTTTATTCTACCTGAATTGATCTGAATATATTGCAAGTTGAATTGTTATGATTACTGAACACATGTATTCAAGACTTGAACGTTTTATCTCTCTGTTGTAGATATTGCCAGTATAAAACTGTAAGCAATCACCCCCTGTCATTGACATGTGTAAAAATTTTAGAAACATCATTGAACATCTGATAAATGTGGGAATAAATTCTGGAGCACAATACATCACTCATTTAAATTGTAGCTCTTCTGGCCTTGTGCGTTCTCAATTTTTTAGGTAAAAATAGGTTTTACAATTGGAATGACTCTCGTCATTATCCGAGATGACCTAAGGTTTCATAACACTATCGTTTAAATAAAGTTGCCCAGTGATGAAACTATTTTCTCTAATTCTTAAAAGTAACAATAACAGGTTGCTGAGAAAGTTATAGCGCTTTTTAACTTTTCAATTCAAATGAATATATCCGGACTCGAACAAATACTTATTGATTGAGATTAGCACTATCAGAATAAACAGACTGTCACCCACGCAAGACAAGTGCATTCATGCTACTATCGTAAAAATCTTACGCTCTGATGACGATGAAGTCGCTGGCGGATTTTTTGATATCGCTTATGTTTTGGAGCATCTCTCATGCAGAAGGTTGTCGAGATGCTTGAATAATAACTAGTCAGGAGGTTAAAGATCTGGAGATTAATGCGAATGAGGCAAGTTTCAGACCTTATTAGTTCAACTTCTGCGGGGTCGATTTCGCAAATTGCGGTGAGGCATTGTCATGAAAGTTTAGTCAAAAATTCTGTTGGCTTATGCTGGGTGTAGTTATCGAAGTTTCTGATACATTTTATCCATTACTTGACTACCTTTCCGTCGTAATAGAGTGGTCTACATTAAAATACAAAAAAACTGTAACGGATGAGACCGGTAGCAGACCATCAAACAATCAGCATGCCCTTTTTCTAGTGCAAGTAAGGCATCGTCAAGTGTTGTTGACTTTGGTCGGCGTCTAACCACTGAGCTGAGCTTTTCTTATTGTTGTAAAAAAACCCATTTTCATCGCAAGTATCAGACAAATAAAAGCTGGAGGCGTTCCAAAGGTAAGGCCTCTTAAATTTTATTCCGCTTGAATGGATCCGAAATGATTCTTTGTGTTGCGTAAAAGAAGGAAATTTACACATCATATCAGCTTTTCTTTTGGTTGTCGGTCAATTTGTGAGGCACTGATTTATAGAGATGTTGTCTTTCCAATCTCTCCTAAGTGATTGGAAATTGTCATCCACGTTACGTCTTATTCGGAAGCATATTGTCAAACGGTTGTGCGTTGACTTAATTCTACTAAGGCTCTTAATTGATTGTGGTCAACATCGATTGGCGGCCACTACTTAATCTTCAAAACACTTGTTATCGCCTTGACACTTTTCAAATCATCCTAGTGATGTGCATTCAGTAATGGTTCCCGGGCTAAATATTTCGTTGATATCACGACCTGTTTTAGCAGTTTTTATGCTTAGCCAAAATTGAAATGAGAAAATTGTGCAAATTTACTTTTTCCCATCTCGTATTCAGCGTTCTAAAAAGGGGAAATGAATGAGCTAAAACGATCATAATATAAATGGATCGATAGAACTAAAACACTATTTTAAATGATATATAAAGTAATGATATTATAACGAACACTTATTTTAAAATATATCATTTGAAATTAAAATTTTTAAACTCCCCAAGAACATTCTGCTCAACCTAATAGTTCACCTTATAATTAATTACCCTCTATAAAATAATTCGTTCCTACGCGTTTAATGACATTAAACATATTAAATAATACGTTTTCCGAAAAGCAAATACTTTTATTAATTACTAGCAAGGCCACCCGGCGTTGCTCGTACCGTATGAGAAAAATGTTGAACATACTTGTTATTCCTAGGGTAGAGGAATTTTTTATGTCTATGCAGCATGTGCCATCTTGAACAAAAGCATATTTTATCTATCCTAGGTTATTATATGTATTAGGTAATAGTATGTTCCCTAGAACAGGAAATTTACAGCACATATATGGAAAAAAATGGCCTTGCCTAGGGCGGATGATGTACAATATAGATGTAAAATAATTTACATTAATTTCTGTAGTGCAAACTGTGATGTATGTCACAGGTAAGAGTTTTTGTTTTTACATCACAGTGCTATAGTGAAGAAGAACCTTATTTCTCATTTAAAAGTCATACTACCTGAATATATTACATGATTTTTTGTTTGAATCACTTTTATGCACGTCACAGGTAGGATTTTCTTTGTTTTTTCATATGAGTACTACGAGGGGCGTGCAATAAGTAATGTCGCTAACCAACTTCCCAAAGGAGTAGAGCAACGAAACTTGGCACAGTTATTAGTCTTTCTCTACATAGGAACCACCCAGAGTTATGCATTTCTACCATCGTTTAATGCAGCTCAATAGACCGTTATTGTAGAACACCCCACGCTGGCGCCCAACCACGACCTGACTTCATAAATCAAGGCTGCATCATCTGGGAAACGTTTCAAAAACAACTTCACGGCTGGGAAGAGGTGAAAGTGAGAGGGTGCAAGGTAAGGAGAGTAGGGAGGATGGATGAGATTTCATAACCACACGCCTGTGCTTCTAATCTGGCGACATGCGAGTTGTGGACCGGAGCGTTGTCTTGTAGGAGGAGGGTATCTTTTCTGATCTTTCCCCGTCTCTTGATTTTGATAGCTTCCCTTAATTTCCTCAAAAGTTAAGCACAATAGACTCCTGTAATTGTGGAACCATTTGCCAGGAAATCTGCCATCACTACTCCGTCCTGGTCCCAAAAGACTGTGAGCATGACCTTACCAGCGGAGGGCTGCAGCCTTGCCTTCTTTGGAGGTGGTGAGTCCAAATGCTTCCACTGCATTGATTGGGCTTTGGTCTTTTCGTCTCTTGATCATAGTGATGGACCCAGGTTTCATCCTGTGTAATCAGTCTTTTGAAAAATGTTGACTCATCTTCTTGGCACATCTCCAAATTCATCCTCGTGCACTGGACGCGTACTCGCTTCTGATATGGTGTGAGCAACCTCAGAATCCACGTGGCAGACACCTTATGCATATGAAAATGGCCGTGAATGATAGTTTCCACAGAGCCTTTATTGATCTTGACATATTTGCTTTTTGGCGAATAGTAATGCGCGTATCTTCCAAAATGGCAGCCTCAACTTGACGGACAGATGCCTCATCAATCGCAAAAGGGGGCGATCAGGGCCGGGAGCTGTTTCCACAGACTCTCGGCGATGTTTAAATTCACGATGCCAGCGTTTTACCAGGTCATATGATGGGACATTATCATCAGAAGTTTCTTTCATTTCATCAAAAGCCTCCTGTGGTGTAAGTCCTTTCAAATAAAAAAAAAAAAAAACGAATCATTGCTCGACTTTCAATAGGCGCCATTTCACACCTGACTCAGTTCAAACACCTGTAAAACAGAAACCACAATTAGTTCGGACCTGTAATTCGCCACATAACCCGTAGAGATATAAATCATTGCACATAATGATCGGTTAATTAGTTTATTTGTGAATCGAATGCATAAAAAAAATTAATCATATACACATCATTAAAATTAATACTGATCGGTTAACTAATTTTGGAACGATTCAAATACATTAAAATATTCAGACGTATACACATAATTAAAATTCATAATGACCGGTTAAATAGTTTAGGAATGAATTCAATACAAAATTCCATCACTGGATCTATTTACGTGATTATTGGAATGTAACACAAAAAAGTCGAGATATAATATATTCTATATACTGCGAATATGACATTTACGTTATACAGATCAAAACCATTTTTCCGTATTTTTTTTTTATAAAAAAGTGTTCTTTTGTAATTATTACGTAACATTTAAAAGTCCAGAATATCGGAATGTAACCCCCTCCCCCCAAAAAAAATGGTGGAGCTCGAACGCGAAACAGTGGTGTTAGTAATCGATGATGCTACGCACTACACCAAACAGATGACTGGTTTCATACACTATTATTAAATAACTAAATCTCTGTTACAGATCGTGCGCATGCGCAACGACGCTATCTCGCTATGCTCGTTAAGTTGTTATTTCTTTCAAGTTTGAACCCCTTTTGTAATCCCTTAGCAATTGTTTTAATCAATTAACAATCCCTAATAAAATTCTGCCCCCAATATGCAATCTTTTGAGCTATAGCACATCGTCTGTCGATCATCCGTCTAGGAGGAGATAAAAATTGAAAAACGGAGATAGACACACACATAGGCATAGTGACTTTTATATAGTAGACTAGCAAGACCACCTGGCGTTGCTCGGGACCGAATAAGACAACGAGAAAAAAAATGAACGTATTTGTTATACTTAGAATAGATGAAGTTTTTATGTTTATGTATCATTTTCCATCTTGAGCAAAAAATATTTTACCTACCCTAGGACGGGTATTACACAACATATGTATGGAATGATTGTACCTTCATTGGGCAGGAAATTTAAAACACGTATTAGTATAGGAGTGAATACAATTCCTGTTATTCTTAGAATAGATGAAGTTTTTATGCGTATGTGTCATTTGCCATTTTGAGCAAAAGAATACTTTACCTACGCTAGGACGGGTGTTACACAACATATGTATGGAGTAATTGTACTTCTATTGGACAGGTCATTTACAGCACGTATATAGAAAAAAATCCTTACCTAGGGCGAGTAATGTATAACACATATTTAAAATTATCACCATAAGTTTCTGTTGTGCAAAATTTTCGGTATGTCACATGTAAGATTGTGTTTGTTTTTACATCAGAGTGCTATAGTGGAGAATCGCCGGATTTTTTATATGAATGTTATACTACTCAAATATATTACATGATTTTCGATTTTGATAACTTATATACGTCACAGATAAGAATCTCTTTGTTTTTCATATGAGTACCTCACTGTACAAATACCTTATTTCCTGGGTTGGATACTGTAGAAGTACCATTTTTATAAATTTAAAAATGTAAAAACTCGATACTTTTAAGTAATTTTCTGTTATGCTAAATTTTCTGTGCCTCCAGAGTAAGAATTTGTTTATTTTTATTATCTATTGCTATAGTGTAGAAGCACCTTATTTCTCATTTAAAAGTCATGCTATATGACGTGATTTTCAGTTTTAATCACTTTTATGCACGTCACAGGTAGGATTTTATTTGTTTTTCATATACTACACAAGTACCTTAAATCTTGGGTAGAATAATGTCCCAGTACCTTATTTATAATATAAAGAATAAACTACTCGATGACTTTACATAATGTTCTGTTGTGCGAACTTTTCTGTATGTCCTATGTGAGAGTTTGTTTTTATAATAGAGTGTGATAATAAATAAGTGCCTTATTTCTTATATAAATGTCATACTACTCAAATATATGATATAATTTTCAGTTTGGATTGATTTTATATACGCCACAGGTAATTTTTTTATGTTTTTCATATTGGTACTATACTGTACAAGTACCTTATTCCCGGTTAGGATACTGTACAAGTACCTTATTTTTAAGGTAAAAATGAACGAACTCGATACGTTTATGTAATTTTCTGCTGTGTTATATTTTCTATACGCCAGGGGTAAGAATTTGTTTATTTTGTTATCAGGGTCATATAGTGAAGAAGCGCCTTATTTTTCATATGTAATCATACTACTCGAATATTAAACGGGATGTTCGGTTTTAATAACTTTCATGTATGTCACATATAAGATTTTCTTAGTTTTTTTCATGAGTACTATACTACACAAGTACCTTATTACTTTGATAGCATTTCTTGCTCATACAAATACATTAAAAAGTGACCAATGTATGTGATTTTTGGAATATGATTATAAAAAAATATATAAACATATCCAATACATTCAATTTATAATGATCAGTTAATTAGTATAGGAATGACTCCAATACATACAAATCATCATTATCGGTTAATTAATTTAGGAGTGAATCCAATACAGACAAATATAGAAACATATATACATAATTATAATGCACTATGATCGGTTAATTAGTTTAGGAGTGAAACCAATACAGACAAATATAGAAACATATATAAATAATTATAATGCACCATGATCGGTTAATTAGTTTAGGAGTGAACCGAATACACACAAATGTATAAACATATACACATAATTAGAATTAATAATGATCTGTTAATTTGTTTAGGAGTGGATCTAATACATCCAAATATATAAACATATAAACATAATTAAAATTAATAATTATCGGTTAATTAGATTAGGGGTGATTCCAATACATAAAAATATATAAATATATACACATAATTAAAATTAATAATGACCTGTCAGTTAGTTTAGGAGTGAATCCGAGACATAGAACTATATAAACATATACAAATAATCAATGTTTTTAATGATCGATTAATTAGTTTAGTAGTACATCCGATACAACTGACATAACTTGATCTATTTACGTGATTTTTGGAATATAACAAATGAGCCAATATACATATATTTGAATATGACATTTTCGTTCCGTAAAGCAAAAACATTCCTCTATTTTATTTTTTTATAAAAGCATTACTGTGTATTCATTATATAGCATTTAAAAATCAAGAATATCAGAATGTAAAAAAAAAAAGAAAAGAAATTATAGGGATCGAAACCGCAACACTTGTATTAGTAATTGGTTGCGCTAGCCATTGTACTAACGACAGAATCGCTTTCGAAAGGTTGTGAAATATATTAATAAATACATTTCTCTTTTACTCGATGTAACGCATGTGCATAACGACGCTATTGTACTACGCTCGTCAAGGTGTTATTGCTTTCAAGTTTGATCCCATTTTTGAAGCCTTTAGCAATAATTTTAATCGATTTAATGCCCGTAATAAAATTCTGCACCAAAAATGCAGTCTTTTGAGCTATTGAACATCGTCTACCAATCATCCACCTTGGAGGAGATACAAATTGAAAAACGGAGATACACACACACAAACACACACACACACACACACACTCACTTACACAGAAAGGCATAGTGACATTTATATATTAGATAAACCCGATCCGATATCACTATTTTAAACGTATCATACATTAACTATTTAAGAGTTAATTGTTTCAAAACTTATTTATGTTGTCCCGTCTACAGAAACAGAACATTAATAAACAGAAAATATTGCAAAATAGGTTTAATGTATTGCCCTGAAAAAGTATAAAGTTTAACATTGTTTAATGATTAAGGAGTTAAGTATATTGCGTTATAAATGTTTATATTTGTACAGTTTACATACTCTATATAATTATAAAATGCAAATGACTTTGTAACGAGTGATGTACCCCACTTTCCGGTTTACGACATCCGGTTGCGCACGCGCGAATAAACATTAACCCTTAACAACGTAAACAAATAAACACAAATCGTTACGTTTGCAGAATTTGATCTGAACACTGAAATATTAACGTTATTATTTAGAAATTATTATTTGATATGGGAATGGAGAGGATATTTTGCAACTATTCTGTATTACAAGAATACTGTCGCAATTTGCTTACAAATAAATCAACTTTCACCCGTTGACAACGTATTGTTTTACTGTGTACGTTTTCAGCGTCCCAATTGTTCTTTTTTCGCGTTTAAATTATCTAAATAATTGTAATACTTTCTGCATATTTTATATCGTCCATTTCCGTATTACGTTTAAGTTATTATATCGCAATTTTCTTACAAATAACTCTACTTTAACCTTTGACAACCATAAGAGCATTTTACAACGTATTGTTTTACTGTGTACATTTTCAGCGTCCCAATTGTTTTTTTTTTTCGCGTTTACATTAAACGATATATCAAAATTTGAATAATGCAGATTTACTTATAAGTATGGCAAACCACTTTTAATTCAATGGTTGGAAGTTTTTTTTCAGAAATAAACAATTATAAACAGAACGACTCATAGAACTCTATCTATATATACTTTTTCATTTTATATATACTTTCATAGAAATGTTTCTGTTGTGTCACAAAAACTATTTTCTTTACGTCACAAGTGTCACGCTCATGCATTAAGTTTATAGCTAACATAAAATACTGACGCAACGGGTCACGTGCAGTCTAGTTACATTATAAAATTGCTGTTATTCATTTTATTAAAATGTTTATTATTACTAAAGAACAAAAAAGATGGATGGTTATTACACTATTGACCTTTGCATATATGTATTATTTCAAAATGGAATTGTATTACATGTACACATTTATATAGAAAGTAGACTGGATTTTCCACACAGTTCATTCTAGAAAATACGGAATAACATTAAATTTGCCAAATATGTTTATCGATTAGAGAGGACCAATAATAATAGAAATATATCTACACTACTTAAATAACGCTTGTTCTTTACCCAAATTGATTGACTAAAATTAATATTTCGTGTTATTATGCTCATTCAATTGTAATCCACTTAGAAATAATCATTTTGTTAATTATAAATATGGACAGTAATTAACCGACATATGACGTGTTTTTTATTCTATTTTTGTTCAAAAATAGAGAATATTTGTTAAATTTATCAAAATGTCTATATTAAACCAACTTCAGGGAACATTGCTAGATATAAAATATGGGGAACGATATACACTATTCGACTTATTTTCTTATTATATACATGATGTCATGCTGGATAAATTTAATTCTACGTGTAAATAAGCGAATCAAAAACACGTACAACAGCATACTACAGAATTATTGCTAGAAAAGGGGTCGAACGATTTTTTTCTTATTTTTACAAAAGAAAAATACTTTTGGAGCTTCACATGCCATATTTGAAACCATATTATGAGACTTATTATTTGTAAGTATTGTAAAAGTTCAGGAACCCAGCTGGACATATTTTCATTTGGCAAATTTTTAAAAATCATAAAGCGCTTGCTATTGAATGTCTTAAATTATATCCTACTGTTTCCGTTTATTATACTTATATCAAAATAAAAATTGCGGGTTAGCTAGACGTAAAAATAAAAAAAAAATAACATTTAGAAAGTTAAATTTCCAACTTTTCTAGCGATCACCACGTAGTTTACAAAAAGTACTATACAACTAAATAAATACAACCAACTTCGTTAGTCAAGACATACGAATTGAATAATGTGCAATAGTTTAAATGTGGGCGATCTATCTAAAAACCTCATGTTTAAAGGAAGAAAAAGATCGAACGGTATCAAACGCATTCGGGAACACATTATTTATAAGGGTTAATGAATTCTAAAAACGGCTGTGATCCATCAAACACCAGATCATAGAACTTAAAAAAGACAAGAGAGCCCTTTGTAAGTAAAGCATACAGGAAACATCTAATATAATAGTTTAATTGTAGTTAGATAGCTAAGCAATTTTATACTTTAAATAAGAGAAAGACATCGTCACATCAATCGAATAAAAGTGACATAAATCCCTACAAAAAGCGATACCGCCGATATTATTTACTGACATTATGTATACTTGAATAGATGAACAGAACATGTAAAGATGGTAGACTGTCGCGACGTTGTGATAAAATGAAATACAAATCTCTTTTAACCAAGATTTCAGAAATACAGATTACCTATACTACACACGGATATAAAAAAGAACAACACAATGAAGAGAGAAACTCCAAATAAAATGATGATTAATGCAAAGAAAGGAAAACGTTGAATCGACGGTTTATAAAGCTGACGGGTAAAATCTCACACATTCATAAATGGATACTGTTTTTTAACAGATAAATCACATCGCCACGGTCAGTGCCCTTATAACGTTATCAAGACAGACTACATAAAAACATTTAGGTAAAACACAGAAGATGAGTGCATGTGTATACTGTTAATAAAATAAATGAGAGTGAATGTTGTTAATACACCCAAAGGGAATATTAAAGATTATTCTAGATGAACAATGCTAATGATTCGAAAAGTGGTACGAGGGGCGTGCAATAAGTAATGCCCCTGACCAACTTTTACTTGTCTGATCTAGCTGGAATTAACCCTGTGCAATGATTTATATCTTTACGGGTAATGTAGCAAATTACAGCTCTAAACTAATTGTGGTTTATGTGTTACATGTGTTTGAACTGAGTCAGGTGTGAAAAGGAACCTGTTGAAAGTCGAGCAGTGATCCGTTTTTTTTGTATTTGAAAGGACGCAAACCACAGGAGACTTTTGATGAAATGAAAGACACTTCTGATGATAATGGCTCATCATATGACCTTGATCACTATTAATTCATCGTGAATTCAAACATTGCTGGAAGTCTGTGGAAACAGCTCCCAGACCTAGTCGGCCCCTTCTGCGATTGATGAGGCATCTGTCCGTCAAGTTGAGGTTGCCATTTTGGAAGATCAGCGCATTACTATCCGCCAAATAGCCCAAGATGTCAAGATTAAATTAAGGGAAGCTATCAAAATCAAGAGGCGGGGCAAGATCAGAAAAGATACCCTCCTCCTGCAGGACAACGCTCCGGTACACAACTCGCATATCGCCAGATTAGAAGCACAGGCGTGTGGTTATGAAATCTTTGCCCATCCTCCCTACTCCCCTGACCTTGCACCATCTGACTTTCACCTCTTCCCAGCCATGAAGTTGTTTTGAAACGAAAGCGTTTCCCAGCCTTGGTTTCTGAAGTCACGTCGTGGTTGGAGCGCCAACCTGGGGTGTGCTACAAAAATGGTCTCCAGAGTTGCATCAAACGATGAGAGAAATGCATAACGCTGGGTGGTTCCTATGTAGAGAAAGACTAATAACTGTGCCAAGTTTCGTTGCTCTACTCCTATGGGAAGTGGGTCAGGGGCATTACTTATTGCCCGCCCCATCGTAAAAGCATAATGAAAAAGCAAAATGAAACTCTTATTATTTCATAATACCAAGTCAAGTGGTGAAGAAAAAGGACGAAATTTATAATAGTGATCAACCGTTTTTGAATAATCAGAGTATGCTTACTAGTAGATATTTGATTTTTGTTCTCTGGATAATCTTTACAAATAAACAGAAAATGGGCTTTAATCGGAGTTAGCTCAAGCACTTGGAGATCAGAGCAATCTACTGTATGTAAGAAAAAATGTGACTTGATATGGTTCAAAGGGAGAGTGTGGCAGAGATGTAGTAACATCAAATAAAAACTTCAAAAACAGTAGGAAGTTAGAGGATTATTGTAAGGAACGATTATAACAAACAAAAAAAACGTGGCCCCGCTATTTTCCTACCGTCATCTCAAAAAGTAAATAATTTAACGTCAGGAAAAGAGTGTAAACTGTTTGTTCACATTTTCTCATATTCTCTCTCTGATATGCTTGTGACAACACGAATATAGATCGATTATGCACCAGTTTAGAAGCAGTGTAAGATACATATCTCAATCAAATATGACCACTGTATTTGAACACGAGAGACCCATGTCCAGTAGTAATTTGTGGATTCGTATAACAAATCTAACATATATTTAATAAGATTGTGACATTAAGAAAAAAATAGGTATTTTTTAGAAGCAAAGGTAAAAATGATGAGGGAAACAGCTGGTTACTCAACGTACTAAACTATAAAGAGAACAGAGAATCGAACTGTGGTGGTTTATGATTGTTTATTATATGCAAATATACTCACTTCTTTAATAAATTATTTTTTCTCAATAAAACAGAGAAACTGAGCACTTAAAAGTGTCTTATTTAAAAGCTAATGGAAAATTAGAAACTTTAGAAATATAACTAGTTAACTGTCATCCATTACAACTAATAACTTACCCCAAGTATAAAAATGGCTAAAAACAGTCTCGACGATTTCATATTCATGAAAAAAAAAAACCCAAAGAAATATTAATTCTCCAGAACGTGCTCCAGGTTTGACAGCAATGATATAATATTGTTTTAACATGATACTCCTGTAAAAGTATCGGGATCGCATGATGAAATAATGGATAACCTTTGGCTTTCCGTTTCCCCCAAAGAAATCACGCACACACACATACATATATATATATATAGATATAGATATAGATATATATGAATATATATATATGTATATTTATATACACCCACACACACCCACACACACACACACACACATATATATATATATATATATATATATATATATATATACATACATACATACATAATGAAGTTTAAAGAAAAGAATAAGATCACTTCTTTAAGAGGAGACTTAACAGTGATATATCTACTTGAGCCGTAGAATGATTCAAACATTTAACAGTTATCTTGGAAACAAATTTGCAGTACGGGTTCTATTTTACATCACAGATTGAGGTCAGTCCCATAAGCGTATAAGGACATGATGCTACCCAAAGATGAGTGCAATTTATTTTAATTGGGACCAGATGGGGACACAGATGATGGAAAGAAAGAAGCTTGGCTTTAAATGTATTAAATTTAACCAGAGTTTTTTCCTATCTCAACACGCGCATAATAACAGAAGCGAAAGTATTAGAAAGTTATTCGTTATTGTCGACCTTTGATGTGTTGTCAAAGAGTGTGGAGTCGTCTGTGTAAATGTCTACGAAAGATCTAAGTATGGGAGATCATTGACGAATAAAGGAAGAGAGTTGGACCCAGAATACAATACGGAGGAAGTGTACAAGTCTTGGCAAGTTGTGATTAAAAGGTCAAGGAGACTTCCAATCTGCCCGTCCGAGTAAAGCGTACTTTGGGTTCGTCAACAATTTGTGTTGAGCAATCAAAAAACCACGAAAAACTGCATCACCATTCGTTTTGTTTGTGTTTGTCATGCAATATTGTGAACATTAAAGTTTCCACGGATGTGAATGTTACAACGAGGCGATATGCCGAATTCACTCGAAAGAAATTGTTAGACTATTCTTCGGCCAATAAAACGTAAAATGTTGCACGTTGAACGTTGACTCACTCAAAAAGTGCGCGCAATTAACCGGATTTTGGGAAATTAAGTCAAGTACCCCCGGAAAAAAGGGTTCTTGCGAAGTTTGTATGTAAAATGGCGTATTTAATAACCTTTGTAATTCTAAATTTTGCAGGGCCAAGCTAACAATGTATTTGTCGCCCTGCTGCGTCTGTTAATTCAAATACCACCCGGAAGACATATAAAATGGTGAAATGTTTTTGCTGAAGTCTCATGAAGAGTAGAGTAAGCAAAGGCATGGATAAATCTCTAGGCCAATCCCAATAAGAAGTGAGAAATATATTATTATTGGCAAGAGAAGTTGAGCTTATCACGATTCTTTTTTCATATAACTCAGACAGCCATTGAGAGAAAAGAGAATCAGTCGTCAACTAGGCTCAAAGAACGAAGATAAACCCGCTTCTCCAACGATATTATTCATTGTTCAATGTTCTTAGTGTATAGTGAGAGCCACACGCGAAATTGCCCAGATTTTATAATGAAGTTTTGTCTAGACATGACCATCAAGAACCTAACGTGTAAACCCTGTCTCCAAATAATTAGTGCTGTGTTTTACAAAGACTGTCGACATAGGGTTCTCTGTACTTCCTCTTTCAACTTGAAATGGCATTTGCACGTTAATGATAAAGTCATTAATTACTAGCGCCAGGGGACTTGCTCTCAAGATCATTGACAACGACAAATTGTGGAAAAAATTGTGGAAAAAAAAGTGAAGCGTTCTTGAGTAGCAGAGTAACTCCACCATTTCGACATCATTAATATTACTAATTTAACAATTATACTACAGCTAAGACTTAATACGCAATACACTTTAAGGCTCCAATTCTATAGAACATTGCAGCAAACTGTAAATAAAGTATTGGACAGCGGATTATATTTATTACTTGAAATAGGTAAATATCGATTCGAACTCTCAAAACCGCATTGCCCAATCTCTCCTTCGCCTACATATACTACTTACCGAAAAGACCTTTTCCAATTTATCAGGCAATTATTGCCCCGGGCCTAAAGAACAAGAATAAAAATACTTTCGAATCTTACAAACCTGATGAGAATAAGAATCGATTTTTATAAGAAACCGCAAGGATAGGGTTCACGGTGATGGCAATGAATGACATCGAGTGAAAAAGGGGGCTAGTTTTACATGGTGCGTAAAGATTTATTTCATCTCTCCCCCAGCCCTGTAACACACTGAAAATTGATAGTTAAACATTGAAACCTTTTTGCCGATTTTTCGATTATATTTTTTCGATATTTTTTTATGCCTCAAGCAAAAGGAAATTTCCAATGTAAGCAAAACAGCATATATGTTTCTTTTTTTAGATTTAAATAAACTTGGATTGATTCCAATAAAGTTTAAGAGCTTTTCAATTATATTTTCCCGGAGAATGCATGTTGATATTGGAAAATCTTTGTGAGCGAAATTCTCAGTATAATGTATGGATTTTAAAAACCCAATCTGCCAACATGCTTCGTACAAAAGTATTATTATACACTATCATTTATATCTTGATATTGCAGAAAGATTGCAAAATATAAATATATTATAAGGCTACGTTTACACATTTTTATAATAATTATAATAATGATAAATTAAATTTTGTCAACTTTCATATTATTTAATTTTATCATTAAAATACGAAATTAAATTTAGAATATTTCACATATCTTTACACTTCATGTACTGCGTGTGTCGACTATTTCAAAATTATGTTTATAGAATTCATAGAATGTAATAAGTACCTGGATGTTAATGTGCATAAGCGTTGTATGAAATAAGGTGTGTATTCATTTATCTTTCTAGTTAAATTGACGTGTTATTTTAGAACGCGTTCTAATACAAACCTGATTTTTTTCATAACGCGAATCTATATTATAGCGTGCTCTAAGAAATACTTTTCAATAACCCATTGGGAAGAAAACCTTTTTATATTGAATAAGTCTTTCTAAAGAAAAGAATACAAGTACTTAGTATGAATGATACCTTTTCCCGGACAACATATACAGTTAAAACCAATATTAAAAGCGCAATTAAATATACTGTTTATTTATTACTTATAAGGAAATCGCAGGAGTGAAGTTTACGTTGTTTGCAATATAGATAATTAATTAACGTTAAATCTGTATAGGTTTTGTATGAAATAAAAAAGTATTCATTTAATTTTTCTATTTGATCATGTACGGATATTTAATGACTTTAAAACAGTTAATATTAAATTACATATGAAATGTGTTATAAGTGATTAGCCAGACGTTTTGCACAGTGAAATACACCAAACATAATGTAAATTACTATCCTTTCAAAATGTAATAAATATAACTAGCAGGGCCCGTGGAAATTCCACGGTAGTTAAAATCTTTTAAAACACATCAGTAAGAAATTCCTTATAAAAATGAACTTTAGTTTAAACTTTTATTGAAGGTCAATGCGATCGTAACTGATGCTGTTGATATTGTCAGTAAGAGCTGGTGATGATTGAGGCGGTGACAGGGACGTCGATCAGCTGCTTGGAGTGAGAATAGTGGTCACTCAGCAGGTTCTTGGGAGTCAGATTGTGAATTTAAAAAACTGTGTGCCATTGTTGACATCGATTTTGTGCAAGTCCTGATGACCCCAAGTTGTTTAATATTTCAGGACATTTTGGATTACATGTGTAAGAAATGAATAGGTCACAGAAAACTGCCATTGGATCTTGATAAAGCTGTTGTAGATTCCTAGGACTTCCTGTAAGTGTAGATTGTAGAATAACTGGTACACCAGAATAACCATCTTCATTCCTTGTTAAATGATCCATTAAGCCAGAATATTGAGCAGCTCTTAGTTGACTTTGATGGCTTTTAATGAAGTTAAATAAGCAACTGTCAACTTTTACATATGCGATAGACTTTTCTATTTATTTTGAATTTTATTCAATGAAGATTTGGAAATTCACAAATATTTTTTAAGTCGAATTATTGATATAGATTTCAATTAATGCATCACAACTTCCTGATAATATAAATAGAACACTTTGAATTTTCTGTACAAAAGTTTTTTCCATAAAAACATTGTAATCTGTTATAATATTCAGATTCTTGTGTATTACATGCATAGAAAATGAAGTGTTTCTGTAAATCTTACGAAGTACAGTTAACTTTTGATTTTTCGATAATAAAATGATGTGAGGTAGGTTATACCTATCAAATTTATTGTCAATGTTATATAGTTAAGTAAGCTGGCTAATTGGCTATAAAGTAAGTTATTCCGAACTTTGATCTAACATTTTAATTAAAAAAAAAAAAGCTTAACATTTTCTTGTATCTTTTTTTTATATTAAGAAAAATGTAAGCATCATGCTGAAATAATAAAATGCCATTCTTAATAAGGGGAGAGGGTTTGACTATTCTAAACCTTCACCTAAATAAGGATTTAACGAAAAAAATGTTTAAAATGTTCTTGTATCTTTTTTATAATTTTTGTTAAATAAGAAAAATCAATAAAGTTTGATAACACTATTGTAAGAATTATGCTGAAAGCCATTCTTAATATGAGGAGGGGGGTTAACTATTCTGAAACTTCACCTAACAATGTAAAAAAAAATAAGGGAAAAATATATGTATGAACAATAAATATTTCTTCAGTTAAATAAAATATACTGTTAATCTTTAAATAAGGAATAAATATTTATTTAAACCATAATTATTGAAACAAAGTATTTTACTGCATAAAAAAACGGTTATGGGGAGAAGGGTTAACTATTTTGCACTTTAACCTAAATAGCGATTTAATGAAAAAAATTTAATGGTCTCGTATCTTTTTTTTATAATTTGTTTTAAAATAAGGAAAAAAAAACGGTAAATATCCAGATACGCTACTACAGAACACCGACCTCTCTAATTTGTTTTTTTTTATAGGTAATTGAGGTCGCTGACAACGAATCTGATAGTTAAACTTGGGGCAAAATTACCGTTTGCATGGTATTCACCCCTGAACCCACGAACTACTTTCCACCATTTTGCAGCTTTCGTTTATACTACGCGCAGGCACGTTGTAGCATAAATGACGGTTTCACCAAGCAAACTACGTTGGGGTAGGGGATTTTTTTTCCCAGGACATAGAATTTTCTAATTTTCAAAAAAACAATGTAGCACTTTTTGGGTGGAAAATTTAAAATTAACTGAAAAAGAAATAAAACAAGAAAAGGAAAGCACTCCAAGTTGGAGTAGGGGGGTTATTTATCTGTTTTTTTTTTTTACCTGGAACATAAAATTTTCAAATTTTCAAAAAGTAACGCACCGACATTTACCAATTAGAACACCATTTAACATTTTCCGAAGATTTTACTGTGAACATTGGCACTCGCGCCCCAACATCACATCCACCACCCCTCCGCTCGCGTCCCCAATGTACACAGTAAAATCTTCGGAAAATATTAAATGGTGTTCTAATTGGTAAATGTCGGTGCGTTACTTACAGAAAAACGTTTAACTAAACTGCAAAAGCCACATAAGTTCTATAATTGAATCCCCCCCCGCAAAAAAGAATGAAAAACATAAAGATGTTTGGTGCTTATGTTTTTGTAAACCACATTAAAAACTACGCGAGGCAAAAAAAAAGTCCCTCAATTTGTTGTACTTTTCTATAACTGTAAGTCATTAAAAAAATGTCAGTCCGTAATTTTTTGATTGGTACGCCATGTGAGAAGGCAGTTTGCTAGGTGAAGCAAGCCGTCGTTCATGCTGCAGCGCACGCGCGTAGCGTAAACGGAAGCTGCAAAATGGTGGACAGTTAATCGTGGGTTCGAGGGGTTAATACCATGCAAACAGTAAATTTGCCCCAAGTTTGACTATCAGATTCGTTGTCAGCGACCTCAATTACCTATAAAAAACAAATTAGAGTGGTCGGTGTTCTGTAGTAGCGTATCTGGATATTTACCAAAAAAAACTTGGATATCGCTATTGTAAGAATCATGCTGAAAGCCATTCTTAATATGGGGAGGGGGGTTAACTATTCTGAAACTTCACCTAACAATGTAATAAAAATAATGGAAAAATTCTTCAGTTAAATAAAATATACTGAAAATCTTTAAATTGGAAATAAATATTTCTTTAAATAAATTAAATCGTAAGTAATGAAACACTGTTTTATTTCATATAAAAAAAAAATTGTTGTGCCGGTGGGCATTAGAAGATGAATGCCTGTAAAAGAAGCACAATAAAATGAACAAATAACTATGTAAACAACGTGAAGCTGTATAAATGTTACAAAATTACTCGATTCGGCATTAAATAACACGAAAAAGGATTGATATGCCGTAAAACAAAAACAAAAGAGAACAAGACGTAAAATATGTTTTGACTGTGTATTTGCGAATGGTGACTTTGGTGATTTATTTAATAAAGTAATTCTTGACTTTTGTAACATGTATTTCTAACCATATATTTTGTTGTGTAAATAAAAAGTAAATAAAAAAAAAAACATAAAGTGGCACAGTAAAAAAAAACAAACGTACTCGTAGCGTTAAATGTAAAAAATATATTTATTACTGAATAAAATAGAATAAGCGTTCCTACAATAATAAACAGAAGACATCGTTAAAAAATGTAAGTAAAATACTATACTATTTAAACTGTGGAACGATACCTTCTATGCATAATTGCCTTTACAATAACCCGGAACCATAAATAGACAGTTATTATTGTTTATTTTTTTTTGTTCGGGAACTTTTGGGAAATAAAAGGGGTTACTGATTTTTAACTGATAAAGATTGAACAATAAAGGGAGATAATTCACATTAATTAATGTTTGTGATGATGATGACGCGTTTCATTAATTAATGTTTGCGATGATTATGACGTGACACCGTACGTACAAGCAAATTAATATATAGATTCTTTACTATGAAAAAATATAATTAAATATTATCTTGAAAAAATCTTATTTTTGGCAACTCTGTCCTTGTTAAAAATGATTATAATTACCATAATTACAATAATGTATAATATGATCAGAAAATATAAGTAAATAATTATAGATTTGATTAACATTTACGAGTACTTTATTACGTGTTCTAAATATTAACTACTACATTAAATTATATTTTAAGTATTGCAAGTTATTGATATTTAAAAAAAAACAATATTTTGTCATAATTGTAAGACGCAGTGACTCAGTAATTAGTTAATACGAATTTTTGCTTAGCCGTCTTTACAGTTTTTAAAATCGTAAATTTATTGTTATTGTTTTATCTAATTAGTTGGTTCCTCCGCATTTGAGGTAATAGCCCATACAATATTTTTATATCTGTCATGTTATTTGTATTTCGTAATCAAACAATATTCCAAAATTTATTTCGTACGGTTTAATATTTAGTAAGAGACATTTAAGAGATGTTACAAGAGGAATGCTATTTGTTTCACTAAAAACAAAACAAAAAAAAACGATAAGATACAAAGAAAGTAGTGGCACCATTAATAAGATGAACCCTTTGTGCACCAAGATTCATATTTATACCTAATCACCACCATATATCACTGCGGTGGTTTATAAACGTTTAAAGACGCCGGCGGATTTTGATCGGTTCAATTGTTTTCTACGTGATGGAAATTAATAATGCTCAATGATATGATACATTTCTCAGAGTCTCACATTGTCAATATCGAAAATAGAAATATGAACATTCCTAGTTGTAAATGCGCAAGATGATAACGATGCAGTTGGAAATCTCTTGTGATCAATTTGGATAACATTTAAAAATAATCATTACTTTTGTAATAACTCAACATATACGAACCTACACTTTATAAATACCTTTATTTTAGGGAAGTGTGTGGAAAAAATAGACACACGTACATATACATTTATATAAATATATATATGTGTGTGTTTGTAGAGGCGTGTGTGTGTGTGTTGTATAATAGTAGCGTCATAGATTGGTTCCAAACAATACCCAAGTACACAGGCAGTAAATTTATTATGTTTGATATTGACTCAACAGTTAGTGAAAAACAAGAGAAATAGAAACAATTGTCACTGAATTATTAATGTCATGACATACAATGCAATTCTATTGTATACCGAAAAAATGGAAAATACAGAACCCAGCTAGAATGATTCAAGTCACATCTCATATGATGGTATGCCACAGACTGTCGAGTAAACAGCAGAAATTTAAGGTTCACCCAAGAGGACACATGGCAGATAACTTTTAAACCAAAGTGACGAGGAAGTACAATTTTTGGCATGGTATAATTATAATCATATAATTAGAGAAAAATTAAAATAATAGTGATTCAATGAAATGGACAAAACTATATACAAATATGTGAAATTAGCACGTGGGGCATAATCAATATAAAGAAAGCCGCGGTAATTTATTTAAAAAAAAAAACATGTTATATTTATGTCGGTGTTAGTATGATTAAAAAGTCGAACAACCCCCCTTATATATATATATATATATATATATATATATATATATATATATATATATATATATATATATATGTACATCCGCTCGACGTTGCCCTGTCGTACAATACGCTTACACCTGATATTTTAATTCGGGAGGGTGCGTATGCATTATCATGAAATCAATTATCCATTGACTATTATGTATTTATGAAAAATAACTTGTCCAGTGGATCAATTCGCATAAAAAATAAAAATTAAATAGATAAATAAATAATAAAAATGATGATGTTGTTCATAAAGTTCTGTCTGTGTTTGTGGGCAATATAACGTCAGCTTATATTATATATTTATATTTATGTTTATATATATATATATATATGTATGTATATATATACATATGTATGCATATATATATGTATATATATATATATATATATATATATATATTTTTTTTTTTTTCAACGTATACGAACCTATACTTTATTAATACCAGTATACATTATTTTAAGGAAGTATGTGAACAAAATAGACAAACGTACATATATATTTTTATTAAAAAAATGGTGTGTTTGTGGGTGGGTGTATTTTATACTGGTAACGTCATCGATTGGTTTCAAACAATTCCTTAGTCCACAAGCAGTAAATTCATCATGTTTGATATTGACTCCTATTATCCGTCTATAACTGGTGAACTCTTTGAAAAGTAGGGAAATTAGCGGAAAATTAAATAAATTTGACTAAGTCAGAAATAAAGAGTATAAAACTGGCGAAGAGAACCTTAAAACGTTACGATAATAGAGTATGTGCAAGGAAGGACAGACAAAACAATTTTGTATATAACAACAAGGTCTTCGGGCTGTGCGGTAATAACATATTAGTAGAGCTGTACATAGAGAAGATAACTGATAAAAAGATACCAGTCTAAAATGTAGGGCTATGTAGAGATAGTGCGATGTTTTAGTTAATTTCAGCGTTCGTATATTATAAAAAAGAACGCAAATTTAACTATCCTTAAATAAACTTCTAAATATCGTAGATTTTAACTATAAGATGCGGATTATTTTATATAACTCTTAACCGTAATAACAATACATTTAAACCATATAAGAAACCGAGCCAAACGCTGTTTTATATAGACTATTAATCTAATCACCGTAAAATTATGAGAAAAGCAATTATCCCGAGTATATCAAAACGAATATCTCGGATACAACAAAATGCGAATATATTTGGTAAAGATAACTTTAATGAAACATTAACTCGATCAGGATATCATGAAAGATCAAATACATCAAGGATATGGATAATAAAGATAATAAGATCAACTACAAAATATCTCATAACAGGGCAATGAAAGGAAACATAAATGTAAAGAATAAAAATACCTATAAATATAAAAATGAATGCAAGAACAAAAGAATGAAATTATAAATGAGAAAACAACATATAATATTAATGAAAAAAAATAGCGCAAAATGCAAGTTTGGTTACATCCAGCTTTCACCGAAGTATTAGTTTTTTTGTTAATTATAAAAAAGAAACTAATTAAACTATAATCTAATTAAGGTAACTAGAATTTGATCGAAATTTTATAATTGTTTTGTGTCATTAATTAACACCGGAAACATTTCAATACAACACAGAAGGTAGAAAACAGTAAGCAAGGAGATATTAAGTAGTTACACAATACTGAGATGAACGGATTATGGTGGATTAAAAAGCGTAAACCAGAATATATGTACTATGTTAAGTAACTGAAAAATTGAACCTAGATTGCCATAAAGAGAGCGAAGTGAGAACTATAAGTTTCAAATTAATCATGAGTTATTAATAAAGACAAACTACACACTATTATATTAAGAATAAAAATGAAATTGTAAAAAGTAATAAGTGTGGGCAGAAATCAAATCATCTCCCTTAGACTGTCTCGATTACATTGACTAGAAACATTGATAATAAGGAATTATGAAATAACGATAATTTGTTTTTATTAATATAAAGCTGAAAAAGATAAATTTAACATATGAATTGACTACATAATAAGTAAGAGATCAAGATATATATTACTTAAGATAATTTAAATAAAGCTTTTAATCATAGTTTTTTTTTAATAGCAGGAAAAAATCACATGTATATCGGAAGATGTAAATAATACTAAGGCACATTTAGAGATTAATAGTTGGGCATATAAATAAGTACGAAAGTTTATGAGATTAAATAAAATTGATAAGCGTACATCAATAAAATATATACACCATAAAAGGAAAAGAGTAATAATAATAAATAAAACAATATCTGAAAATATAAATGAATATAACATGAGAAATTGTAAAAATAGTTATCTAATAACTAAAATAAGAAAGTAATCGAAAATAAAAACAATCAAATGAGTAGAAACGAGGTAGGTTCATTGGTTCGTTACTTAGAAAAGAGATTATATATATATATATATATATATATATATATATATATATATATATATATATATATATATATATATATATACATATATATATATCCACAGCCAGACAACTTTGTAGCTCAATAAAGCCAACAAAAACAAAAAATCTGAAGTCTAAGACTCGAGTTTCACCCTCATTTGGGCTCATCAGACACATGCGAACTCAGGATTTTAAGCACGAGCCTGTTGTATGCTAGGCGAGCACTCTGAGCGAAAACGCTACACACACAAGAATGCCTATTAACTTACACAGATCAAACAACCCGGGGTACAGATCTGACATTGATCGAATAAGGGACATGGCTATCCAACCAGCAATAACCAAAGCCGACATCCCAAACGTAAGAATGTTATACTGGTAAGGACGTTGCCATCACAACAAGCTAGCCTAGCGAGCAATCAGTAATAGAATTATTATTATGTGAGAGAATATATAATTATTTCCACAGCAAAACAACGTCGCAGCTAACAAGAGTCAAGAAAGACACAAAATCGGAAGTCCAAGACTCGGGCTTCGCCATCATTTGGTATCATCATTTCGACACATCCGAACCCAGGATTTGACATCTTGAATGCAACGCACCACACGCACAAGAATGTTTATTATCTTACACATATCCAGCAACCCGCGGTATAAATTTGACAGTGGAATGAACTAACCTCATATCAAATAAGGGACGGGGATTATCTAACCAGCTATTACCCACGTAAATTACATTATTCATATATATATATATATATATATATATACATATATATATATATATATATATATATATATATATATATATATTACACAGTGATCACAACTTATCAAGACCCGGAAGCCACTCAGGGATAAGGGTAATTGCAAGTACATTACGTTAGTGTGGAGATTTGATGAAGTGTTTACTTAAGGGGGCGGTTCATTAGGAATATGTTAACATTGGACTTGAAGACATCCAAGTTGTAGTCCGGTGGGAAGCAGGCAGACGGTACAGAGTTCCACAGGCGTGCAGTGCTAAGAAAGAAGTTTTGTTCATGGAATCCGCGTTTTGATTTAGGCACAGATATAGAGTGGGGGGAAATTTTTCACAGTGGATTCAACTAGACGGGTGTTTTTCGTGAAAGATTGGCGTGGGGGGGACCAGAGATTGGAGTTCAGAGGAGCACCTGCCA
This sequence comes from Euprymna scolopes, assembly GCF_053919585.1. Lineage (NCBI taxonomy): Eukaryota > Metazoa > Mollusca > Cephalopoda > Sepiida > Sepiolidae > Euprymna > Euprymna scolopes. The sequence goes on from NC_136495.1 coordinate 125,372,914, forward strand.
TGGACATAACGATAAAACAATGACAGGCTCGTAACGTCTCTTGTGTGGGAGAGAGGTTGCAGGGTAGAGAAACGGGCATCCCCCATTAAGCCACGAAGTCTATTTTGTACTCTGTCAAGGCAGGAAAGGCTGTTTTTTGCAGCTCCTGCCCAGATATAACAGCCGTATTCCATCCTTGGACGTCTTGGATATATATATTATAGGGTGGGTTTTCTTTTCTAAAGATACCAAAAATGAACCTAACATTTTTTAAGTAAGGCAGATGTATCTTTTAATGTTTGCCTTCTTAAGTCGTAAGTAGCATCGTAAATACATTCATTTGGATGGTAAATGTAGTTTATGAATGCTTGAAAATGTTGATATACAAACTTTCAAAGGAGACGCCAATGAAACAATGTTAACAGTTAGAGTCGTTAGTGACGTCACTAACGACTTTGAAAGTTTGTATATCAACATTTATAAATTAATATCAATTATAACATATCAATCATCTTACTTAATATATATATATATATATATATATATATATATATATATATTTATACATGCATAAATGTCATGTGTGCTTGCATGTGTTTATTTCCATGTGTATGTGGGGTGGAGATGGCTCCCGTTATGCGTGGTGAAGGCAACCCCTCTAGGAGAAGCTAATCTCTGATTAAAAAAAAACATAAAGCCGGAGACTTGTTCCTGCATTACGCTGGTCTGCAGTTTAACTTTTTGCTGGCTATATAGCTCTTGCCTTGTTGCTGAACCTCAAAATTTTGAACCAAGAGAGAGATTTAGCTGTCGTACAAAGCTGAATCTCTGTAACATCATCTTTGTATAAATACTCCCTCATGCATTTGTCTATAAAATAGTCCTATAGACATGGAAAGGCTGTGAGGCGCGTAGGCTTGAAATGCTGGAAGCATGGAATAATTGATCTGCCATCATTATATGTATCCGTGTGTGTATGTACGTATATGTATCCGTATGTTTATATATGAACTTCTACATGTATATGTATATATATATATATATGTATATATATGCATATATGTACATATGTTTGTGTGTGTTTGTATGTATATATGTATATATATGTTTGTTAGTGTATGTATACGTATGTGTATCTATGCATATGTGTATGTTTGTGCATAAATGCATAGATATGTATGCATATGTATATGTATTTAAATGTGTGTATGTACATGTGCATATATGTGTACGTATTTGTATGTGGATATATATGTATATGTGGGTTTGTATTTGTATATGTGTATATATACGCGTATGTGTTTGTGTATGTATGCACGTGTGTATGTATATGTACCATGTATTGTGTACGTATGTATATATATATATATGTATATGTGTGTATGTGTATGGATATATGTGTGTATGTGGGCGTATGCGTGTACGTTTATATATGTATATATAGCAATGACCGTCTTCAGTGCCATACCTGCTTGCGTGTGTGAATTCGCCGGTACCAAAAAAAAAGTCATGTTAGAGCTCATGGACTTTCAGTTTCTGAGGGAGTGGCACTCATCATATATATATATATATATATATATATATATATATATATATATATATATATATATATATATATACACACGGCATAATCACGCTTGACACACCGATACCCGTCAGATCACCGAATTTATGCGACGATGTGCCTGGCAAATACTAGATGGGTGACCATTTGGGACTCCCAGGTGCTCTATGTGCTCTTTGCTTTTCTTCGCATTGTTTCCTCTCGTACTGGAATTCTCTTTTCCATTGGACTCAAACAGTGCCGATTCAGGCGAGGTGTAGTTGGAGATTTCGCAACCCTTGCCTCACAATCACATGCGCAGTTGTCCCTATAGAGGGTCTTTCGAGACTGAATGGAGGCATCGATAACATATATATATATATATATATATATATGTATATATATGTATATATATATGTGTGTGTGTGTGTGTGTACATGGATCAAGATAATGATGGAGATAAATAGAGGATGAGATAGAAAGAGGAAGCAAACCAATCACAGTTCAGCTTCTGCCAGTACCTTACTAACTGAAGTGTATGACATGTGAGGATAAAAACTTTTAACTCGACGCAAAGGACAGTCTCCGGTATCATAAAATTCATCGTATGAATCTTTCCCGGTTGGAACCCTCGATTTTTCGCTTGGTTTACTTCTATTTCCCGACGATAAAATATATGACATCAGATCGGGTATTCGAATGTTCTAAATCAGTCATCGTATGAATCGCATCGTTCGGCTTCCAACAACAAATCAAAGAGATCAAAACTCCTTTCGCATTTTGGATTTATAGGCTTCTTATCTACGCTTACAGAATATCGATCACCTCTGACTTTCATCGGTCTGGATTATCGTTATTTTCCGGTTAAGAAAAGTACATAAATAATCAATATAGCGGTGACATTTTTTGCTGTAAATAGCAGAAATCCAACTGATACGCATCACAAAATGCACACACACACACACCCTCATACATATATACACAGACACACACACAATCATATATATACCCACGGAAACACAATCACACACGGATACACACACACATATATATACGTACCCCCCCACACACACACATACACATAAATATATATATCATAATTTAGGAATTTAATAATTGTGATTTGAAAATTTTCAATTTCAAATATAAAAATGTTATTGCATGCAAGACAAAGAATATATAAAGAGTATAGAAAAATATATACCCTTAACACATCAGTTTCCCATGTTAATATATCTCGGAGGAGGAAAAATATTAGCAAATATTATAAAACGTTTGCACCTAATTTGCTAAAGGTAATAAACATAGATAATTAAATTACATATTTTTGAAGTTTTTAAATCATTTAGACTACACAGAATAAGGGAAAGTGTATATTGATGCAGCAAAATAAATAAGATATTGAACTTCAAATTGAAAGTTCTTGGTATTTGGCAGATAAAAAGGTCCAACGTGTATTGTGCTAAATCCAAAGAAGCTGGTAACACTCCAATATATACACATTTCCATAGTTTTTTTTTAGTTTAATTGGATATCCGGCAAATCTTTGATTATATCAATCCGGTATTTTTTTTCATATATTAGTTTCAAAATTTAGTTAAAGTTTTCAATCAATGTGTAAATAAAAACCAAAAGATACACTGCTGATCAAAAATTTAAGACAACTTAGAAATCTTTAAAAAGAAAACTTTTTTAAAGATAGATTTTAAACTACTTCGACTTAGGTTACTAATACTACAATATAAAATGTTATGGAAACAAAAAGTTTTATTTAAAAATTGGCATTTTTTTATTAAATTAGGTTTTTTACACATGATCAAAATTATGAGACCAAGGGTATAAATTGTTAGATTTATAGTAATTCTAATGTTTTTATTTCAGTTAGAGATTAGCAATCACTGTGTAAAGGTGTTACCATGCCTAAAGCAAGAAAACTAACGGAAGTTCAGCGCTCTAGAATTCTAGGATTCCATAAGCAAGGTTTGACACAGTGAGTGATAGCAGCTAAGGTAAATCGCTGTAAAACTGTTATTTGCCACTTTCTAAAGAACACTGAGAATTATGGATACGCAAAATCCTTAGGTAGCCCCCGCAAAATTTCTCCTGAATTGAGTAGGAGAATCAGACGGGTTATTAGGAATCACATAGGACTTTCTTCTAGTCGAATTAAGGCGGTTACAAATGCTGATTGCAGTCCAATACCCATCAGACGGCACTTACAACAAAAAGACATAGTAAATAAAAATCGTAAACAAATTCATCGATCGCTTCCACGTCAGAGAGTGGACCGCTGAAAATGTGGATATAAATACCAAAGTTGGGACGTTCAGCACTGGAAGAAAGTCCTGTTTTCGGATGAGAAAACATTCAATATAGATGGTACTGATAGCTTCCAGCGATATAGGCATGACAAAAACATGCAACTTGAAATTATTTCCACACTTCACAGTGATGGAGGGTCCGTAATGGTATGGGGTGCCTTTTCTTACAGAGGGACAATGGAGCTCCAGGTGGTGCAAGTTTGTCAGATAGCAGCTTGTCATGTTAGCATGCTACAAAAAGCATCTTTCATGAAGCAGGGCCATCGTTTGTGTGGGGATGGATGGTTATTCCAACAAGATAATGATGCAATCAATACTGCAAGACGGACCTTGACCTTTCTACAAGAAAATCGAGCCCATCTCTTGGGGCATTCTTCATGCTCACCGGAGTTTAACCCAATTGAGAATGTTTGGGGATGGATAACAAGAGAGGTGTATCGAAATGGCAAACACTATTCAACAAACAATGAATTCGTGAACCCATCTTCAGAAACTGAAGCAGGATCCCCTGCATCTTAATGGAAACCCTTAATTTAGCATGCCCCAAAGAATTTTTGAAGTCATCAAAAGCAGTGGATGAAGAACTCATTATAAAGTTTGACTGTTGAATCTTTTTATACACGTTTCTATACACTTTTCATACAATTTGATATAATATTTGTCTCTGGTCTTATAATTTTGATAATGTGTAAAAAGTCAAATTTAATAAAAATTCAAATCTAAAAATAAATCTTCGGAATGTAGGTTTTTGTTTCCATTACCTTTTAGATTGAAGTAGTTGTAACCTTAAGGCGGAAGAGCTTAAAATCTATCTTGAAAAAAGGTGTTTTTAAAAGATTTTAACTGATCTTAAATTTCTGATCAGCAGTGTATCTGTAGACAGACAAATAAAATTAAAATAAAATTATATGAAAATGAAAATAATTAAATAAAAGAATTGTTTATAAAACCAAATAAAGTAGTCTTTTAAATCAGATGCAGTTTTTGTTATCAAGATTATATTTGTAATCAGCACAAGTGAAAGTGTTATAATGTTAAAATCGCAAGATTTAAAATTTATCTTCCAAAAATAAGGAAGTGGTAGAAGACTTTAACTTGATGAGAGTGGAGAAAGAAAAACAAAAATAAAATAAATGGAGCATCTAATTTAGTAATCTTGAATATGTAATGTCTAGACAGGATTTAAACTTTAAAACACATTTAATTTAATTTCCTATGTTGATTGCTTTTAGTATGTATGAACATCGAAAACTCATGGGTTAGGGAATATATTTTACTATACTGTATTCTTAGTCTTGCATGCAATAAAATTTCTATATTTGAAATTTAACTCTTTCAAATCACCAATTTTAAATTCCTAAATTAGGAATTATTTGCGCTATCAAGTATATTAAACAAATTTATTTAGCTGAGATTGTCTTTTAGAAAATATTACATCCGATAATATTTTGTAAGACAATTAATCACTGGATCTGCACACCAGAAGATGTATTGTATTTCCTTATTCTGAATAATGATAATATATATATATATATATATATATATATATATATATATAGCTAATGTTACTTATATTTCTATATGTAATTTTATTATTTAATTCGGTGAAAATATACGCCAAATATCACAAAGTTCGCATTTAAATAGGTCAAAAACATTATTCTTAAGCTATAAATGTTTCGGTTCAATATAGTACGTGAACAAGGTCAGATAGAGAAGAATTTACTAATTTTCGAAAAGTATTTTTTATCAATCACACAATTGCGTAAAAAACTGTCAACCCCACTGTTTGCATAAAAGATGATTACTGTTCTATCAAAATATAATTTGCACAATCTTCGACTTCATCATCACCTTAGCAAATAAAAAAAATAAACAATATTTCAAAATTTCTAACACACAAATAGAATCTTTCCAGTTAACACATGTGGCATTTACATTTTTCTCTTTACCAACATATATACATAAAGTTTCAAGCGAGATTTCATTGCATTTTTGATTAAATGCGCCTGCAGTCTAACGCAGTATTCACTCGAACTCAGTAGTGATTGACAGCAAGCTTTGTTTCCATGTTGCATACTATTTTTCTTGTTTTCTACTTCCGCTGATACAGGCTAAGTTGTTAACTTCGCGGCAGGTGTTATTATAAGTCAGTTTATTATTTTTAATTGAGCAATTTTCACGTTATTCAATGTGTAGTTTCATACATATGTATTATTATTTATCGATTTAAAACACGTTATGTTATGCCTTAAGTTAATGTTTTACGTTCTTTACGTTTTATATTATTTAACCGAACCCAATTTTTAAGATTTGCAGTTATTTTTCATAATTCAATTTCAAGTGGCAAATATTGCTATTTATTAGTAATTTTTTTAATAGCATAATTAGTAATTTATAAAATATGTCAGCACCAATGTCATGTTATTTTCAAAATTAAACACTTTTATGTTTTTGTAAGTTACAATGTTCATTTCAATTTGTTTTATAGTGGTGCTTATTTCACTGAAAAAAATAATGAGTTTATGTAATTAAATTTTTTAACAGTCTCAGTGTTTAAACTTACGACATTTTTGACAATCATTATATCAATACGCGTGTTTGATGTTTTTCCTACGTTTATATTGTAGTAGTTTCTTGAGGCATATATATTAAACATGATAACAGTTCAATAAATTCGTACCGCTATTAGGCTTCGTTTTTTTTTCTTGTTTATGGACTGCGATAAACATTTCGTAATTAACTTGTAAAATGTTTTCTGTTACATTGAGAATCGAATAATATTATGATATCTTTAAATATTTTCTTTTATCGCTGTTAAAGCAGCGTGCCACTCTTAAGTCTTTTGGTCATATTTGTTTTTTATTTATACTCATTTCAATAATGGTTATCTGATTTTATTTTAACGTTTGACTAGTGCAATATCTCTTTATCGTTATGTGTTCACTAATTACTACCTGATCATCCTTGTTTGGCTATCTTAATTAAGAGATAACGTGTTTAAGTAGGATGAATGTATTTATTTGTTTATTCGGTACTCATGCAGAGAGTGAGCCGTGCTGAAATAATAATGTTATTATTTAAAAAGCAATTCTTCACATGGGGAAAAAACATGTCATAAAACTTTAATTAAACGTGGAAATACTATTTAAACAATAGCGCGCATCACTCTCTGCATTAGCACAATTATTTATAAAACAATATCGCGTTAATAAATTAATTAATATTTTTTTTTATTCATACGGCAACATCGCGTAAATTAATTGATTAATATTTTTTTTTAATTCATACGGCAATATCGAGTTTACACAACAGTCCTCGGCAAATCACCGAATGCACGCAGGGTTAAGAATGAGAAGTTGGCAATTTTCGGCGCTGTATGTGTTCTCCGTCAATCTCAGCATTTGTTTCCAGTCGTTCTATACATACACTTTCCTTGCCACTGGTATTTAATAATGTCGACTCAGGAGAGGTGTGGTTGGCGATTGCGCACCTCCTGCCACAAAAAAAAAAAAAAAAAAAAAAAAAAAACAGGCGCAAGCTCATCTTCGTGAGTATCCGTAGTCTGTCAAAGACTGAAGGAACCTGTGTTTGTTTGTTTAATGTATTTTCCCGGGTATATGCTTTACTATCATATTTATATTATCGTAATACTATATCTCTTTATTATGTATAGTTTCCAATTATTTTTCTATAGCCTAATTGCAATGTATACAACCACCCAATTTGCATATCACTTCATGGTAAGAACTTATTCATACATATATTCCTTGTGTCATACTAATAATTATTGCATTATTGTTACTCATTTTCATCCCATCCACATTGTAATTTTCAGTCTAATATATGAGATCAATGTATAGTTTCTTTATTGCTTTATTAATACTTACGCTATCTATAGTCACTCAATTTATTCATTATTCAACAATCAAAATATTGTGCGTATGTTTCTATTGTACAGACCACATTTATAGACGTTTGTTTATACTCTTATATGTTAGCATCTGTACTGACTCCGTGATACATGGTTTACATCTTCCTTTTGAATAATAAGTGCGTTTATTCAGGGAGCATTGTTATTGATATAGAATTCTACTGATACATTTTGTTCGTCTGTAAATAACCTACGTGATGTTTTCCTTGCTGCGATATGCTTGCTATATCGAAATTTAGATAGCTATTTTTTGATCAGTATATATGCCCCAGATGAGTCAATAACTGTAAAGTCAAATCTACTGATGATGCTCTTGGTTAAACATGCATCTTTGAGTGGATAATCGCAATTTATCTTGCAATTAACTTTTGTCTCAAATTTTACGTTTTCCTGGTTCATATAATTTAAGGTTAGTTTCCTGAGTTTGGATTAATTTGAAGATATAATAGTAAATTTAATGTTTATTATAATGAAGTAGCACACCTTAATTACATTTTTAATTATTAGTTTTATTAATGTCACTTTTTTTTTTAATAAAGTTATTGTTAATAATTTCCTAAAATACTTTTTGTTAATAAATTAATATATTCTCGCGAAATGAAAGTTTGCACCCATATGTTTTCTTTCTTCTGGGTTATCCTGTTATTATTGCGAAATTTATTATTATCATCATCATCATCATCATTATTATTATTATTATTATTATTATTATTATTATTATTATTATTATTATTATTATTTACTGAGTTGTCCTTAAATCATTATCCCTTTTGACCGTATTTCTTTTTCATTAAGTACTACGTCATTATTTAAAGTATAATATTCTTATCAGTCATATTATCAATAATATGTATGTTATTGTTAGTTGTCTACATCCTGTTGTTTTTCTAAAAGCAATGTCATCAGAGATTACGTTATTAATTGTGTATTTATTTCTACATTACTAGCCTTGTTTTTATTGCTGGCATATTTCTTTCAATTCCATTTACACCCACACGTATATATATATATATATATATATATATATATATATATATATATATATATATATATATATACAGAGGGAAAGAGAGAGAGAGAGAGATGTTTTTGTTAGCGATAGTTTCATACGAAATTGCATTTTTACCTAAATCCGAGTTGGGATTAATTGTAGCGGAGTAGGAACTCCAAATCTCCTAACAATTAGAAGATTCGTAATTCCTATCCCTTCGCGGTTACCACTTGACGATGGCCAGAGGAATAGTTTGCCGAAACGTTCTGAAAACATCAATTGAGAAAGATAAGGATAATCGTCCGCAATAAATAAAAATTAATAAATAATTCTATTTAAATAATGCATTCCAATTGAATAATATATATGCCATTCGGTACGGACCCAACCCTAGAAAGTCAGATAATAAATAAATAAATAAAAAACATAATGTGAATTTTTAAGACCAAAACATCTAACCTTTATCGCCCTCCGAGGTTCATGGCGCAGTGGATAAATACGTTGAATTCTCTACGGTTCCAGGTGAGAATTGTCTTAAGATAGCGATTTCAATCCTAATCAAAGCCCGTCAGAGATTTACTTGGCCGAAACGTGGTGAGACGACAACAACTATGGAAGGCAGTAATTGCTAAGGATGCAGTTAAGAGATTCGAAGTTTATATCCCGTTACCGTTACCACATGACGAAGTCCAGAGGAATAGTGGGTCGAAACGTCGTGGAAACATCAACTAAGAAAAATGAGGATAATAGTCCGAAATAAATAAAACTAACATGTTTAGGTAATTACATTTAAAGCTAAATGCTTCCTATCGTGAGTGTATAAAAACTGGCAATATAAGAGCGTAAGTGTATTAAAAAATTAAACGGGCTCGAGAATTGTTTGACTAGAAATAAATAAAAATGAAAATAAAAAGGAACACCCTCTTGGGCGATATGATTTTCTTACGATACAGCAAGACGAAACAAAACATAGCACTAGAAATTGTTTTACCGTGAGCCGAAACTCTGTGCACAAATAGTCAATAATATAGTCAATAAATAATATAGTCAATTAATAAATATAGTCAATAAATAAATATAGTCAATAAATAAATATAGTCAATAAATAATATAGTCAATAAATAAATATAGTCAATAAATAAATATAGTCAATAAATAAATATAGTCAATAAATAATATAATCAATAAATAATATAGTCAATAAATAATATAGTCAATAAATAATATAGTCAATAAATAATATAGTCAATAAATAAATATAGTCAATAAATAAATATAGTCAATAAATAAATATAGTCAATAAATAATATAGTCAATAAATAAATATAGTCAATAAATAAATATAGTCAATAAATAAATATAGTCAATAAATAATATAATAAATAAATAATATAGTAAATAAATAATATAGTCAATAAATAATATAGTCAATAAATAATATAGTCAATAAATAAATATAGTCAATAAATAATATAGTCAATAAATAATATAGTCAATAAATAAATATAGTCAATAAATGAATATAGTCAATAAATAATATAGTCAATAAATAAATATAGTCAATAAATAAATATAGTCAATAAATAAATATAGTCAATAAATAATATAGTCAATAAATAATATAGTCAATAAATAAATATAGTCAATAAATGAATATAGTCAATAAATAATATAGTCAATGAATAAATATAGTCAATAAATAATATAGTCAATAAATAATATAGTCAATAAATAAATATAGTCAATAAATGAATATAGTCAATAAATAATATAGTCAATAAATAAATATAGTCAATAAATAAATATAGTCAATAAATAAATATAGTCAATAAATAATATAGTCAATAAATAATATAGTCAATAAATAATATAGTCAATAAATAATATAGTCAATAAATAAATATAGTCAATAAATAAATATAGTCAATAAATAAATATAGTCAATAAATAAATATAGTCAATAAAAAATATAGTCAATAAATAAATATAGTCAATAAATAAATATAGTCAATAAATAAATATAGTCAATAAATAATATAGTCAATAAATAATATAGTCAATAAATAAATATAGTCAATAAATGAATATAGTACATTAAATAATATAGTCAATGAATAAATATAGTCAATAAATAATATAGTCAATACATAATATAGTCAATAAATAATATAGTCAATAAATAAATATAGTCAATAAATAAATATAGTCAATAAATAAATATAGTCAATAAATAATATAATCAATAAATAATATAGTCAATAAATAATAAAGTCAATAAATAATATAGTCAATAAATAATATAGTCAATAAATAAATATAGTCAATAAATAATATAGTCAATAAATAATATAGTCAATAAATAATATAGTCAATAAATAAATATAGTCAATAAATAAATATAGTCAATAAATAATATAGTCAATAAATAAATATAGTCAATAAATAAATATAGTCAATAAATAAATATAGTCAATAAATAATATAATCAATAAATAATATAGTCAATAAATAATATAGTCAATAAATAATATAGTCAATAAATAATATAGTCAATAAATAATATAGTCAATAAATAATATAGTCAATAAATAAATATAGTCAATAAATAATATAGTCAATAAATAATATAGTCAATAAATAATATAGTCAATAAATAAATATAGTCAATAAATAAATATAGTCAATAAATAAAATAGTCAATAAATAAATATAGTCAATAAATAAATATAGTCAATAAATAAATATAGTCAATAAATAATATAGTCAATAAATAAATATAGTCAATAAATAATATAGTCAATAAATAATATAGTCAATAAATAATATAGTCAATAAATAATATAGTCAATACATAAATATAGTCAATAAATAAATATAGTCAATAAATAAATATAGTCAATAAATAATATAGTCAATAAATAATATAGTCAATAAATAATATAGTCAATAAATAATATAGTCAATAAATAAATATAGTCAATAAATAAATATAGTCAATAAATAAATATAGTCAATAAATAAATATAGTCAATACATAATATAGTCAATAAATAATATAGTCAATAAATAATATAGTCAATAAATAATATAGTCAATAAATAATATAGTCAATAAATAAATATAGTCAATAAATAAATATAGTCAATAAATAAATATAGTCAATAAATAATATAGTCAATAAATAAATATAGTCAATAAATAACATAGTCAATAAATAATATAGTCAATAAATAATATAGTCAATAAATAAATATAGTCAATAAATAATATAGTCAATAAATAATATAGTCAATAAATAATATAGTCAATTAATAAATATAGTCAATAAATAATATAATCAATAAATAATATAGTCAATAAATAATATAGTCAATAAATAATATAATCAATAAATAATATAGTCAATAAATAATATAGTCAATAAATAATATAGTCAATTAATAAATATAGTCAATAAATAATATAATCAATAAATAATATAGTCAATAAATAATATAGTCAATAAATAAATATAGTCAATAAATAAATATAGTCAATAAATAAATATAGTCAATAAATAACATAGTCAATAAATAATATAGTCAATAAATAATATAGTCAATAAATAATATAATCAATAAATAATATAGTCAATAAATAAATATAGTCAATAAATGATATAGTCAATAAATAAATATAGTCAATAAATAAATATAGTCAATAAATAATATAATCAATAAATAATATAGTCAATAAATAATATAATCAATAAATAATATAGTCAATAAATAAATATAGTCAATAAATGATATAGTCAATAAATAAATATAGTCGATAAATTAATATAGTCAATAAATAAATATAGTCAATAAATAAATATAGTCAATAAATAAATATAGTCAATAAATAATATAGTAAATAAATAATATAGTCAATAAATAATATAGTCAATAAATAAATATAGTCAATAAATAAATATAGTCAATAAATAGTCAATTTAGTTTATACTAAGCCCTTAACATTCCAGGTCTCATGATAACACTTAATTGTGCATTTAAATCACCGAGTACCAACATATTTTTATTTTTCTGTATTCTTTAAGACAGTGTCTCGGTTCGTGATTAAATTCCACGATGATTGCTTTAGTACTGCATAAATACCTGCATACACTGAAATGAATGAAGTACAAAAAAACGGCACGGCAAATAAAGCCTTACACACATTATGCGGTGACAAATACAATAAGCTTGGTCCAGGTGACTTACAAAATGTGTGCGAATTTAAACAATACACTGTCTTCAGTTCAGTGCGCTTTGACTTACATTTCTGAAAGAATATGTCTCCAGGACCCTTTTCAATTATTTTATCTTCTTTGCAGAGACGTTCATTTGCTAGAGCGGCAATGTGTAACTTGCCGTTTTATTTAGCTATAATGACGGTTCTCCTTCCTAGGAGATTCAATTCCTAACGATGACGAAATGCACTCACATCCCATGTTGCAATGGTCATTTTAACCCTTTCTTTTGCATAAAATTCATTTTTTAATGGTTTACTCCTGCAAGTGTGGGCAACCAACAGTTCAAGTAACTACTGTAGTCCTGGATATGACATTAAACTATATCTCATGGCGATGCCCCAGCTTGCGAACTTTGGGGGTGTGGAGCCACCCCTTAATTGTCATTGCTCCCAGGTCCACTCTGATTCCAAGTGGTAGTACCTGTTAGGGTTCCAGCTATTGGTTTGATAGAAACTGACTTGAAAAAAATCGAACAAACAAATATATGCTATTAAAAACCTTTTCTTCAACCCCACTGGATTCGGCATTAAGTAACCTAAAAAGGGTTGATATGCCGTAAAACAACCAACCAACTAACCAACCAATCAATCAAGTAACTAGTCACCTTTTCTAGACCTTTCAATGCATCACGTTATCTCTAAGAATACTACTCAGTTTTAGAAGCTACTACCGAGGTAGTTCTTGTCCGATACAACGAGCAATGGTGTTAAGATAAGCTTTAAGCCACACATGTGAAAATTTCAGACTCCATTCCTTCCAATTTATTTTCTCTGTATACATCGCCATACATCCGTCGCCTCAAGACAGTCAAAGAGGTTTCTTCACATGAAAGATTTTAATGGTATCTTATTGTACTACACATATATCACCTCCTGATATTCAACAGTTATTAACTATGAGAGGCAGGAGCAAGGATATAGCAACTATTTTAGTCTTAGATGAGGATATTATCTAGTGAAATAATCAGAAAGGCGCATCAAACCTCAACGAGGAAAGATTATCACGTCTGAGATTCCCACATAGTGTTCCAATTTCCCACAATACATACCCACATATATATATATATATATATATATATATATATATATTACAAATATTATTATTAGTATTAGTAGTATTAGTAGTATTAGTAGTAGTAGTAGTATTAGTAGTCGTACTAGAAGTGTAAGCCATGTTTAGTTTCAGAACAGTTTCCGATGGTTCGTTGTTACGCACAAGTCTTGAGAGGTGACTTGTTTTAAGTAGATAGTTGCACAGAGCAAAATATTCTTATCGTGGCGAGACGGAAAAAAACATGCGAAATTGCTACAGAAAAGGTTTAATATTTATGGTGCAATTCTGGTTTCTGATTGGTTGGTAGCAGAACGTGAATTAATTCGATTCGTCAGTTCCTAGCAGCATCGTTTATAAATAGAGTCGCCCGACTGTTTGGGATCATTCCCCATCATGAATCTCTCATGATGGGATGTCTCCTAGCGGCTTCGGCTGCAGGGAGAGAGGGTAGTACTCGTCAAGGATTCGTCACTTGATACTCAGCCCAACAGATGAGGGGCCGGGAACCGGCCCGCACCTGTTGGACTGAGGTACGCCGCCTGGGTAATACCTAGGAGGTCCACCCTCACAGGCCTTGCCACCTGGCTTTCCAGTGGGGCAAGTTTATTGCTTGCTGCCTGAGGCGCCCCGACCGAGGAATGCCGATTGCGTTACTCAGGCAATTTTTTAAATTGCAGGAGTGCCCCTTCTTTAGGGGAGTCTGCGGGGTTCCCACTTTCCTGCCTTATGCCACATTTTACCGATGTGGGCAGCAAATAAATATCCACCCCATTATGAATCAAAAATATCGAAACAGTAGTAGTAGTAGTAGTAGTAGTAGTATTGAATAATAATTATTATTTCATAGCAAGAGATTCCACACTCATATGATTATTACATCAGTGTCGAAGTCACAATACTAGCCACAAAGCCACGTTTAATTCAATTTGCAAAGTACAAAAGGAATTAATAACTAATAAACTTAAAATTCAGGCGCTGACATTAGACAATCCAGAGTGTTAAACGACGGACGTCATGGCGATTGCATAAAAGCGTCGACTTGTCTCTTACATCCCATGCAGTGTCCATACTTAGGTATCCTTAAAGGGGCGTGATAATTATAATCAAATAATAGTTATTCTTTTACACACACACAGTATATATATATATATATATATATATATATATATATATATATATATATATATATCCTCTCTGGCTCCCATCTTTCAATTAACAAACTTGCCTTTATGTATATATATATATATATATATATATATATATATATATATATATATATATATATAAAAGGCACATTGATAAATAGAAGAAAATAACCAACGTAAGATTGTAAAATCCATATCTGCAAGACATTTTTACCATAATATATGACTATAAAAAGATACACATAAAATATGAATTCATGAAACCTGATAGCGAACAATCTTTTTTCTAATTTTCATCATTATTTCATACATAATTTTCATAATGTTACATCTTCATGCTCTGTATCACACGCAGGGGAGAATTTTATTTATGTAACGGGTGTGTTGTAAACGCGTGTATAAATGTTCTATGCATATAATGGTTTACCAAGTTAAACAAATGTCAACGTGTCGCTTGTAGGCCAGAACGTATAGACTTATAACTTGTGTTGTTGTGCTGACATGTAAGGAGTACGTAGACGTATTGGCAATATGCTAATAGAGGGGAAAGGCATTTACTTGTACAAACGAATGTTTGTACATGACAATAGGAGAGAAATAGTTTATTTGATAAATGACGAAGAGAGCATATATCATAGCGGTTTATATAATAGATCGCCCGTGCATTGAAGATGGTGTGTGATGATGGTATTTTCAACAGTTGTGGGCAGTACCTGAAAAACAGTTAATTATTGAAACATAACTATTTGTCAAAGAGGACTTGCCACAATAGTTATATTTTATATATATAGTATAACTTCTATAATTTGGACTCCCGCTTCGTTCAAATTAAAGGATGCTGTTCAAGTCTCGTGATAAAAATAAGCTGCAGTTAACTTTAATTTTCTAAGAATTAAGAAATAGTTAATAAAATTCATTGCTATATGATACTTCAAGTATATATTAAGTTGAGTTTACGATATATTGCAAGTAAGAAGTGTTAAATAGTATTACCAGGAACAAAAACATTGAAAATAAATTAAATTTACTCTTACTTGTTAGGTATTTCTTACCTAAGTTATCATCTACAAAAGACATACATTTATGTAAAATACAGTTTTTTTTTTAAATTTATTCTCATTGCAGTTTCTGTTTTCATCGACTGAGCTCTCGGGCGCTGCCATTGTATTCCGTAAACGATCACGAAATGTATTAGTGTTGGGGATATTAATCGGAATAGAAATGGAATAGAAATTGGGATTCGAAAAAATGGGAGTTTTGAGGGTATAGGAATCGGTATCGGAATCGGAATATTTGCGCCTACTTCTCGATGCCAAGGCCGATTCCTTTAATTGTCCTTTTTATTCGATTTTGTTTTAAAAACATCTACTGCTTGTAGTAATAATAAAATAGTCCAGGTTTAGAAGAAGTCACAATGAGAGGAAGTTCAAATAAGAGGAAGTCCAACTTTAGAGGAAGTTCAAATTAAAGGAGTTTTACTGTATATACCAACAATTATTCCTTAGTTGCGACTAAAAATCTTTAGAGATTACAACGTTCTATTAACATTTTGACTATCCTGGAATA
Organism: Euprymna scolopes; assembly: GCF_053919585.1. NCBI lineage: Eukaryota > Metazoa > Mollusca > Cephalopoda > Sepiida > Sepiolidae > Euprymna > Euprymna scolopes. The sequence goes on from NC_136495.1 coordinate 125,389,722, forward strand.
CGCTGCACCATAATTTCATAAAAGGAAATAACTCCTCTCTCGATTCTAATTCCCTTCTGGGCCATCTTATGTTTATTCTCTAACCCCTTTCCTTCAATTAAATTACTTGCCTTTATATATTTAAACAATTTCTTTGTGCGTACGTCATGCTTACAAAGAGTGGCGTTTTATCTAGCCAAATTTACTGTTTATACCTTTGTTTGGAAACATATTTAGTTTATTTATTTGATTTCTTTTAATTTTTTCATTGTTTCTAAGATATTCATAACATTACAAAGCTTATAAACATTATTTGTCTTGAAACACTATCTAATTTTATTATAAGTTCTTGTATAATGATAACTCTTTAAGTAAACATTTAACCTGAAATAATAATAGTTAATCTTACATTCGACTATTAACAAGGTAACCCTCTCGTCTTCTGGGAGGCTAAAATATAACAATATTAAGCAACTATTAAAATGAAAAGACTAATATTTAGGAGTGTTACGAAAGAATTGAAATTTAGAGAATTTCACTGATCTAGAGCTTACTGTCATGGATATAATTCAAGGTAAATCTGATACATACATACATACATATATATATATATATATATATATATATATATAATTTTTATAATAAAAATGTTTTACCTTTTATAGGTTCTCAAATAACCTTGAAAATTATCCAGAGAAACTTAATCTTGCGAATATTTCTTAGTAGCACAAAATCAATATTTTTAATTTTATCAAAAACAAAACTAAAAACAAAAAAAAACACTAAAACAAAAAACATAGTTATTTCAATATTAACTTTAAGCTTGGAACCCATGTTTGTGATTCTTTTATGAAACAAAATAAAATTAGAAGAGTCTAGGTTACCAACACGTTTATAGACTTTAGAAATAATTAGGTTCAGTCGCATCGTCCTGAATTCTATGCATACAAACACACATATACACGGATGTAATATTATATTACTAAACTATATAGAAATAGATTGATCCAAAAGTAGAGATAGATATATATGTAGTAATGTAAACAGACAGAAAGCCATGAGCCAATTTAAATGCTGTAGTATCATTGATCCATGGATATTTTACTAATGCTAACATGTCGAGCAATCTCTGTTGAGAAATAACAAAGTAAAGCAAAACAAATATCCCGTATTGCATTCAATGCAGATTTCGTCATGCAAGTTTAATTTTGGAAGTTCTGAATTTATTATAATATGAGATCAGTGAATTTTTTGGTAGAAAGTTCGTGAATGGCAACAGCTCCCGACATATCAATAGCTAGGTCGGGCGTTATGCAACAGTTGCATAACAATCTGCCTTCGTAATTATTCTGCTATTCTCTGCTACTTTTACATGAGTGGGCGTCGAAGTCAGAACCACATAGTATATCGATAATGTTCTGTGAAACACATTATTTCTCTCTTTCATACATCATCTTCCATAGCACAATCTGAGATCTCGAATAATAATAATAATAATAATAATAATAATAATAATAATAATAATAATAATAATAATAATAATAAACGAATCTATTAAGTAGGCCCCCGTACAATAATACCCTTTAAACACCGTTTAATGTAAGATCACAGACGTAACTTTTAAATCTAATCAACACTGCATGTATGATTACTTAGGATTTGTTTATTGTTTCTAAAATCTTCGGTATATACAGTGCTGCATGTACAGTGCTGTCGATATATGTGTGTATGTATATATATATATATATATATATATATATATATGTATATATATATGTATGTATATATATATATATATATAATTTTCTGAATTATATTAACATCTTCTTTCCCGATAATACGGTTATACTTGGTTAACACACACACACGCCTACTCTAAATTTCCCTTATTTCATCTGCTCCTTTTCGATCGTTCTTTCTTTTTTTATAGTTTAATCTAGAGAAAGATCTTTAGGAAAATCTTATGGAAAAGCCATGAGGCTGATTTTCGCTCACGCTTACTTACAAAAATAAGACCTGAACAAAAACTTATTGAAACAACTAAAATAAGCATAGAATCGAAGTGTTCAATATGTCTAAGGTTGTGACAAAACGAGGCGTAAAGCTGATTGCAATCTCTGGGAAAAGGTTGTAGGCTGCATGGGGTTAGGAGTCCGTCGTACAATGATTAGTAAACTCCAGCACTCTTGCTTTTTTTTCTGGCTTCCGAGTTACGCGTTTAGATTTTATCAATATCTAGTGTGAATTTTGCCAAAAAGACATTAGCTGCTATTCTACTCCGAGAGAAAAAATGTTTACTGCCAATAACTTTTCTCTACCTCTCTCAACAGTAGTCTTCAGAATAATATAGGTGAGACTCAAGTAAACAGACTATTATATTACTTTCATTTCTACTATTATATAGCCATGCCTTAAAATACAGACGTATATAATATGAATACACATATGTGTATATAGTAATATAACATATAAACATATACAATATAAGTGTATATATATATATATATATATATATATATATATATATATATATATATATATATATATATATATATTGGCACGGTATCCAGCATTACTGACAGGTAACAACATGGGGATGGGATGACTTTTCCCCAATAAGACGCACAAGTTTTATGATGTACAAAATTAACCTTTTTATTGGTAACATCGGATAGGATAACATCTGACGAGTTGACGAGAGAGAACATTTTTATGAACACATAAAACATAAAAATTGTAATTCCATTAATGAAACAGCTGCAATGAAGAGGCACAAGATGAAATAATAGAGTCATGTAAAAGAAAAATGTAAGTCTTTGAATTTCAACAAAATTTTGTAATATATATATATATATATATATATATATATATATATATATATATATACATATAGTAATTTACAAAATATATATGGCGATTAAGCTACACTAAATATTCGGCGTGTCATCCACTCTAGGACTCCTCCGCTCTACCTACATATTGCGCACTTTTGAAGTAAATACTTAAAGTTTACGCATAAATCTATACTTTCGTATATTACTTTTATGTGAGTAAATTAAGTAGTTATATATATATATATATATATATATATATATATATATATATATATATATATATATATATATATATATATATATATATATGACTTCTTCATTTAATAACATAAATGAATTGCACGGTATAATCCGAAGAGAATATCTTTGGAAGCAATGTGGTAAAATGATCCAAACTGTATTATGAGTAATCGACATTAAAATGTAATGATCCGAATTAGGCATTTTCATGGAGCACTTTTCCTTTGTCTATATTATGTGTCCGGTAAAAAAGTTATATATATATATATATATATATATATATATATATATATATATATATATATATATATATATATATATATGAGTCCATCTCCCTCTCTCTGTATATACATTACTCCCCCGTCTATTTCTACATTATTATCTTATTTCTTTTTTCTTTTCTATCTCTACCCCCGTGCATTAATACATTTCATTTCCCCGTTTATTATATTTTTTTCTTATACTCGCTTTTTTATTACGCGTAAGTATGTTCTGTCCTTTTCTTTTTGCTTTTCGTATCACTTCAGTTTCTTTCATTTTGCATGCCAGTGTGCTTAAGCGGTTTTAATTTTTTACTGTTAATTTTCAAGTTCATTAACAATTTGAAAGTTATTTTAGAGTGACACTTGAAGCTCATGTTCTATAACTATAAAAAATGATAAATATATCAATTTATATGTTTATTAATAAACAGATACACCGGATATATATATATATATATATATATATATATATATATATATATATATATATATATATATATATAAAACTATTTTACCGGACCCACTATGTAACAATGGGAAATCGCTACAGGAAAATGTCTAATTCGGATCATTACATTGTGATGAGGATTACTCAATATACAGTTTGGATCATTTTACCACACTGCTTTCAAAGGCATTCACTTCGGATTTTACCACGCAATTTGGATGTTAATGTTTACGTTCTTTTCTGTAACTTTCCTTACTCTATTACTTTTAATTACTTAATAAATTTTTAATTGCGATTTTCCATGTCTCATTGACTTTAGAAAATAAGGTGTAAACCATTATAACTATTTGCTAATATTTTCTTCTCAGAAGAGATCGTAAACATCGAAATCCAATAGGATATGAGTAAAATATTTCTAATGTGTTCTTTGTCTTACATAGAATGATAAAAATCTTCGGATCTGAAACTCGAGAATCTCACGTCATAAATTTTTAAATTCATTGAATGACTAAAATTTGATACGTATTATATCTATATCTATCTATCTATCTATCTATATATATATATATATATATATATATATATATATATATATATAAGATAACGTTTTGATCGGCCAGTCCTACGCGCTTTCAAATATTTTTGTATCTCCTGAGTAAAACGCCCTCTTAACACAAACAGACTTCTAAATATATTCAGTAATATATATTCGAGCGACTATATGAAGGTAAACTAATTGGCATATTCTTTTAAAATCAAGCGTTTTTCATCTAAAAGCTATCGTTTTTAGTCGATAAAGATTGAAGCTACGGAGTCAAAATTGACAACAGATAGTTAACCTAGCAAGATAATTCAGATAAAATACTATTTCAGCGGTTACTTTTACGCATGCGTAGATTTAAACATCGATAGTTCAAAGTCACTTAATTTAAAAATTTTCTCATCGCTATGCCCGTAGCTCAGACGGTAACGATGCTGGAAAAAACAAATAAGGATTTAAGTTAAACGTTGTGCTGTCGATTTTAGCGAATGGTTCTCAAGTTAAATTTTAATAATTTTTGAAATTATACTGTATATTAGATAATATTCGATAGGGAATTAGCTTTATAATTATACTATTAGAAGTATGTATGAATTAATATATAATATGTATGCGTATTTTACCAGAGGGCAACGCCGGACTGTCTGATATTAATGAATACGAAACTAAATTTGATTTACATTCTGTAATCTTTTTTTTATTTTTACTAATATGTCACTTCTCATTAAGACAACAACAAGGCCTACCTTTTTCTCAGAGAGGTTGACCTTCTGACCAAGATGAAAGTGTAGTATCTGTTCCGGTAGATACTGCAAGCAAAGCCCATATGTGGGAGAACCTCCACATATGAGACCATTGCTCTTGTAGTAATTAATTATTGGTCAATGTAGGGGAAACTCGTGATACTAATTGCCACTATCCAGTTCCCCTACTCCCAGGGGAGCTGCCCCCCTTTTCCCCAATATTTCCACATTAACAAAACGGTCTTGTGTCTAATTTGCTCAGTGGGAAAGCAAATAAATAGTGTTCATCAAGACAACACGATGTCCGATGATGTTGTCGGGTAGAAAACAAGCAAACGCGATTAGAGGCGTTATTAATTGTTATAAACGGCAAGAGTAACATTAGTTAAGCAACCGGTTCTTATAAAGATCGTCATCTCAGAATATGTCAGCACTTGCTGCCTTCTTCTCATCTGTAAAAAGCATAGTAAAAGGTTTCGACCAAATAAAAAGAAAAGGAGATCACACTGCTGTAATCGAATTGGTCCCTTTTCTTAACTACATCAACCTATTTTAAGATAGATAGAATTATGTTGAACAGCTTAGTTAGCAATATGTGTAAATTGCTTGACTTTTCTCGTAGTACATTCTACAATAGATTTAACGTGAAACTTACCGCGATATATGATATCCTTCTGAACGATTAGTTTTGCACTGAATGCGGTGCATATTCTCGTGAAAACAATCAGTGCGAAGAAAGATGGAGTAAAATTAGTTTGCTGGACAAAATAAAAATTTGCGTAGCTGTTAACAATCATTGGCATAAGCTGCATTGTGTAGTCAAGTCTTTAGTGTTGTCGTTATGGCAGGATGAATAATTTGCCCAGATTTTATTGATGTATTCCTGATTATGGTGTTAAAAATTAAAAATTAGAAGTTAAACTTAATGCGGTGTTTCACAACGGGGAACGGTTTAAGGGTATTCTTACAGCAATTGGTAAATTGGTTAGAAAAATATGTCTGTTCGAATGTTTTTGAGCCTCAGTATTGTACTATAGGGAGACGATAATATAGAGGCATTGTATCTCCTAAACAGCCGAGAAATATTTATCAATGAGTGTGTTCCCATTCAGAAAGTGTTTTTTTTTTCTTTAATTGAGGCGGCTGATATAATAAAATCTGAGGTTCTGTGAAAGGTAATTGACTGCCTTCTGTTTTATTCAGACGTTTAAGCACCTTGATTCTATATAGAGCTGGGGCTAAATTCAAATGCTGACTATACTATAAAGCTCTTAAAATAGAATGAAAGAGTTATATACCGAACATACTATCAATTTATTTTAAAGCTGGACACGATACTGAGGAAGGTGGGTATCTTAGATTGGGTTGAACTATAAACAAATTCAACGCCAAAACACTTGTAATTGAACGAATGGTAAAAAAGTTCTTATATACTAATTTTGTTTACTTGATAACAGATAATGCAATCAGGTGTACATTTCTTTACGGAAGTTTGCACTCTCATTAACTGTGGATTAAATAATGTACACACCGGCTTATAGGTGTGTGTATATGTAAAACCAAATATTTTTGTCTATGAGTAGATTCTTGAAGTCATAATGGATTTAGTTTTTTTTTTTTTGAAGTAACATATTCGGTGAGAAATCTCTAAGTACAAAAATAAAGCAGTGATAAAGCGAAACACCATCGATGTTTGGTGGGGTTTAAAATAACTCTGACAATAAAAGGTTCGCATATTATGCCGCGAATATAGAGACCATAAACACTTGTTTTATGTGGATATTCTGCTAGCCAAAAAATCAGAAACTTAAAAACATATATACTGTAATTGATATATGTGCGTACTTTCCTATTCAGTTTAAAAACATAAGCTTTAGCTTCTAATTATTATGACACTATTAGTGTGTTACAGAAAGCAGGGTGTGAACTTACACTTTACCATGAACCATTCAAAATGTAGTTATCATAGGAATTAAATATTTAAAAAATAAGTGGTTAAAAATGTAACAAAGTTCTATCTGTCAGCATATGCTTGCGAAATAACGAAAATAGACTATAAGCAAAGTAAATATAAAAACGTACAAGATATGCATTTGATGATAGTGTCAACAGTATAGAGTATTAATTCGTGATTACAAATTAATATATTTGGTGTGGCATTATCGGGGCGAAATGAAACTTGATGGCGAATCAACTCGGGACAGGAATTAGGCATACAAGATCTCATGTTGTCTTTCCCAGCAAATAAGAAGTACCGTGCGACGTTAAGAGAGGTATTTGATTAGATTAGTGCAAGGAAACAGATAAAATAAAGCTCCATGTTGGGCGATATATCGTTGATGGACTGTACAGTATTTGCTGCCGCCGACATATGCACAGAGATCAAGTGCATGAGTGGTGTTGGTGACTGTTGCACAGTTCATTCACTCGCGTGTTTGTGAAGTGCAATGAAACTAAGATGGACAAATAGCTGTGAAAATGAAATACAAACCGACGGTACCAATATTATCCCGATGCTCGTAAAAAGAAAGGTCGTCTGACGTCGAATTATTCAAGAGAAATAAATAAATATTTGGATGCAACTTGATTAAGCAACAGTTGATTTAAAATATCTTAAATTCGGAGGAAACTAAACTCCTTTAATATGCCTATTGGAACGAATAATATCTTAAGGGTAATTGGAATCCGGTACACTAGCGTAAACCCAATAAAACGTGAATCAAATGAAACTTTAGACCTTTAATCTATAAGTAGTATGATGCTGTTGTATGGTTCGACCAGCAATTTCGACTTAATATCGAAATAAAGAATATAGAGAATTATTAAAAAGATAAAAAAAGAAAGACAAAACACACAGACAACTTTCAGGTTTAGGTTAAAAAATCATGAGAGATTAAGGAAGCAAGAAATATAATGAGGAATCATACTCATATCCTTGCAGAAGATTATGCTAAAAAAAGCATTTTTTCTGTTAGACTTGTGGTGGATGGCTGTGGCATTGATAATAAGGAAGGGCGCTATTTTTAAGAAGACTAATGAAATGATAATTGCCAGGCCGAGAAAATTTAATATGTAATAGATCTGAGATAACTATGGTGGCCGTGTGCAAAATTATGGGAGAATAATGAAAATGGAATACTTGAATTTGATCAGGAACGACAGCGGATTTTACTGAGTATGACGGAGTAGATGCGTATGTACACATATTGGCTCCCCTAGCCACCAGAACCCAATAGTGCAGCTCCTGATACATTAAGGTAGGTTTATATCTGAGGAAATTACGGTGGTTAATGTCAAGAACCAAGAGGGCGGTGTTGCCCACAGTCGAAACTTCTGTGGGAAAGAACTGTGAGTAGTAGGTGAAGACGAAGTAAAATTCATTAATTACAGATTACGAGCAGTAAAAAAAACGGAATCAAAGCTTAACGTATTTGACAGGGATAGGCATCTCTATTTTGAGTATTGCCAGAACATAATTAGCTAAAAACCAAGATCTGTTGATATGTTTGAACAGTCGAATGATAAACCTCATTTAGCATACAGGAACAGTTAGATGCACTGACTCAATTTAGCTCTTAGTGTAATCAGTAATTGGAGGTTGAAGGAAGTTTTTAAAGAGATACGACAATATTTGCAACACCGTCTCAGTTTATCAGTGGACCCTGAGCGACAATTTTGGAAATATAATGCGTTTAGAGGGGTATACTAGAGGAAAATAAATTATTGTATCAGTACATCTGCTGGGCAGAAAAAGTCAGGATGAGGTTTACCAAGTAGTCAGCCTACCTTTTTTCCTACCAACGTGAACAACCCGAAGTATTTGCATGTATGAACAACTCGAAGTATTTGCACGGCATAAATATGCAACCGAATATTTGACCGAGAATATTGCCCGAAAAAGTTTTACGTCGCTCACGTAATGGTAGACTGAGTAATGTCATCTTGGAAATTTGCTTGTCGGAAAGTCAGATTTATATGACGGGTGATCGAAATTTCGACGTATTAGAATTATTCCGGAGGAACAAAGTTGAAATTGAGATCGAGATGGTCACGAATAGGCTATTGCCTATGGCTGTTTGGATTCTCAAGGTTATCTGAGCGATTGGCTCTCATTAAGAGTCGCGACTGCACAAGCGTTCGAGGATAAGCCCAATGACAGCATAATGATAACTCACCCTTTGAGAATTCTAGAATTAGAGAAAATGTGTAGAACGTATGAAAAAGCCGTCGCCTCCCCTCCATAATATTAGATGGAAGAGAGAGACCTATGTGGTAAATGTAGATCCATGTCATAATCCGTGCTGAACTGGGTAATCTTTCAAAAATCTGGAATAGTAAGGAGTTTCGTGAAACGAAACCTGTCAGCTTTGTTGGAACAAGCAGATACAATAAAATGTTAACGAATTTTAATATCGGTTGGAACCCATGAGTAAAAAAGATTCTCATTCGGTTTACTGACAGCCATAAGTCTCGAAGGCATGGCTGGGCTAGCAATGATTTTGTTGACTGTACTTATGGTGAGGGTAGTTCGTGAGAAAGAGAAAAACTAAAATGGTATGTCTTGGGTGGGATGCAAATGACTGTAGACGAACCGATTGGATATCTACCTGAAGTGCTATTCTTGCACCGGGCACAGGTCACATATATTGATACGGACAAATTGTGATCAACAGCAGCGAAGTAGCAAGAAACATAAAGAAGAGCAAGAAGTAGAGAGAAGAGGAAAGAACATGTTGAGAACAATAAGACGTTGAGGAAGAACAAGCGAGAGGCTATAAGCGTCTATTTCGCGCCCCTCTCCAAGAGATACCATATTCCGGCCGAATAACAATGATAATATTCCGACCGAATAATTAAAGCAATTGAAATGGAATCGCGGTTGCATGCAAAATATAAAATTTATTTTTGTTAAGATAGTATTGTTTCAAAAAGAAAGGGATTACTTAATAGCAGTCTATAGTCTAACCTGCAGCTTAGATGTGAAAACAACATTACTGCACGCAAAATATTAGAGTATTATGGTATCGTTTTCTCCTCCAATTCTACTTAATAGCGATAGCGGCTACTGCCAAGAGCATTGTCGTTAGCATGCTCTCACCTCCAAGAAAAACAAACAAACAAAAAAAAGCAAAGAAAGAATATACGGTTTGTGTATGACTACGATTTTATAAACATTTTTAGCCGCGTGCAAGCGACTCTATAAGTCACTCCGTCTGTCGGTCGGTCGGTTCGTCGGTCGGTCAGTCTGTCCGTAACACTTTTGTGCTTGGCCATTTTGGTTAAGATATAAGGTATGTTTTAATAGATACTGTTCTTAACTTTTTAAGCTTTTCTTTGCCTTTTGGTCAGGATCAAGGTGTAGTGTCTGCTCCGGCAGATTCTGCAGGTGTGGACCATATGTGGGGCCCTCCACATATAAGATCTTGGTAGATGTAGGGGCAAACCTTCATACCAATTTTCACTATGTGGCTCCCCTACGCCGCGGGGAGCTGGCCCCCATTTCCCCTTCACTTCTCACATTAAAAATCGGCCTTGTGCCTAATTTTCTCGGTGGGGGAGCAAATAAATACCCTTTTCTTGGCCTTTTAGACAAGATCAAAGTGTAGTATCTATTCCGGCAGATACTGCAAGCAAAGAACATATGTGGGCGTAATCTTACATATAAGACCTTGATCAATGTATGAGCAACCCTTCATACCAATTGTCACTATCCAGCTTTCGTACGCCCCATTTCCCCGTCACTCCTCACATAAAAAAATCGGCCTTGTGCCTAATTTTCTCGGTGGGGGAGAAAATAAATACCCTTTTCTTGGCCTTTTAGACAAGATCAAAGTGTAGTATCTATTCTTACTACTCTTGTACTTATTGTGATATAAAGTGGAAGGTCACTTTTTCTGTATTAATTTAATGTTTTATCGTTATTTTCATGGCAGGTGCTCGTCTGAACTCCAATCTCTGCTCCCCCCTCGCCAATCTTTCACGAAAAACACCCGTCTAGCTGAATCCACTGTGAAAAATTCCCCCCACTCTATATCTGTGCCTAAATCAAAACGCGGAATCCATGAACAAAGCTTCTTTCTTAGAACTGCACGCCTGTGGAACTCTCTTCCGTCTGCCTGCTTCCCACCGGACTACAACTTGGATGTCTTCAAGTCCAACGTTAACAAATTCCTAATGAACCGGGCCCTTAAGTAAACACTTCATAAAATCTCCACACTGACGTAATATACTTGCAATAACTCTTATCCCTGAGTGGCTTCTGGGCCTTTATAAGTGGTGATCACTGTGTAAAAAAAATGTAAAATGATCACCCACTTTACAACCAGTCAGTCTCAAAGCCATTCAAGGCATTCTCCAGATTATTCAAGTTGTTTTTGAAGGATTCCAGTTATTTTTAAGCATTCAAGTCATTCTTAAGGTCATTCAATTCACCCTTAAGTTCATTAAAGTCATTTACTTTTTATTTAATATAAAGTCATTTCCGCCCGTGTTTCGGTCATTTTAGTTCATCTTTAAGAATTTAATGTCAATCCTACATTCATACATTCATTCATCACACGAGAGCACGCGATTAATGACTATCGGCCTTGTTTTTTTTATAAATTGTATTCATATAAATTTCTTCAAATTCCCCCAAATATAATTACATCACATACAATCAAACGATGTGACTCTTATTTATTTGTTTTTTTTGGGGGGGGTGGAAAGAATGTTTGAAAGAAAAATATTCTACAGGGTCAAGAAGAATTTACGGACAAGGCTGAGATTTATCTATTATTTTGTACAGCAGAGGCGCTGTCGGGGAGTCTAGACGCTGACAAGATATCACTCGGAATTGCGCGGATTGTAAACTTTACTAGGACTCAGCGACCCGTGAGGGTTTCCAAGAATATTATAATTGCCTATAATTTTAGTTAGATGTCTTACAGCGTAACGCGAGTGTCGCGGATAAGATAGGTGTATACAAGAAAATAACTGCAAACAGTACGAACAGAATGAGAGTATGATGCGTTTAGTACAGTTTCGTTAGATTAATCTGGAAATATAATGTTTAACAATGGCACGAGTTGAAATGTTTTGAAATCATTTTGATAATTCAGATTCCACTATTTATCATACATAATGCGAACTTGTAAACGGTTGCATTCTTCTTTAATTGGAGTTCATTTTTTATTACATGCTATTTTGATTTTTGCTGACTCATCTAGAAAGGACTACGAAGACGTGTATTTTTTTCATTCCTCATTGCCATCTTCTCTTTCTTCTTTTTTTTTTTTTTTAGATGAGAGCCGACCGATGATTAGCAACGAAACTGTTTAAACCGGCTATAAGTTGTCAGCTTTGGGTATTAATATAACTTTCTCTCATGGGATTGACAGATATGCAGATTTCTGTAGGCGTATAGTCAGACAGCTACTTAAAAATGTCGAATGCACTTAAAGATCTATATATGTGATATAGACATTGAACAACCCAACATTCCCATACACACACATTTATAGTTTCCTTCCCGATGTTAGTGTAGATTCTAACATTGTTTCCTTTTCACTTACGTATGGTCTATGGTCGTTTTCATCTTCTGCATTTTTCCTTTTAATATACAGAAGATGCCCGCTGAAATAGGGACGAAACGTTGATCACCATCTTATAAATTCATTCGGTTTTTCTTTTTTCAAAACAACATAACGTCAACTATCGTTGGTATTTTTATTTTATTTCTATTCATATATATATATATATATGCACATATATATGCATATATATATGTTTATATATGCATATATATGTATGCACATATGTACGTACACACACCCACACACACACACACATATATATATATACTTTCTTTCTCTCTCTCTCACCCTCTCTCTCTATATATATATATGTATATATATATATATATAGAGAGAGAGAGAGAGAGGGGAGAGAGAGAAAGAAAGTGCTTAAGATAGAGTTGGATAACTTTACATAGTTACCGCTCTCTCGTGCTTTTTTACCTCTTTTCCTTTCTCGCTCTATTTCTCTATATTTCTCTCTCCGCATTAAGACAACACTTCTTACTGAATAAATTTATCTCATTTTTTTATATATTTATTTCATAATTATGACACTAAAGTGATAAAACCAGCTGATGCTTAATGTAAAATATGATTTATAATATGTGCAGGAATTTTTTTAGGGGGAAAAGATTACATTTGATTTGAAGTAGAAATTCGCTCCAAAATGAGAAATGTAACTGATGCTCATTTTGAAGCAGTCAAGAAGGCATCCTGCTTGTTAGCCATCAATCATTAAACTAGAATTAACTATATATATATATATATATATATATATATATATATATATATATATATATATATATATATATGCGTGTGTAGGTTTGTCTGTGTCTGGGGAGAGAGAAAGGGAGAGAAAGAAACACAGTGAGAGACTTAGAGAGAAGGAGGGGCAGAGATAGAGAGATATTTTTGTAGATCGATAAGTTTCCATCAGAAATGCTCAACGCGATATTTAATGGAAACAAAATACATCGAAAATAAAAAGGAATTCGAGATATCTCTTTGTTTGTATGGGCCAGATCAAATAAGTGCAGAAAAAGTGTATAAAAAAGCATAATTTAAATTACAGCATGAATCACGTCGATTGCAGTACAAATAGTGGGCCAAACGATAAATAGACATCCAAACAGATGATGACAGCAAAAATTCAAATAATATGTATAAAAAATTAGATTAGTTTTGGGCAGCATTGGTATCTGTGAAAGCCAAATATCGTTCTGCCATTTTCAGCAATGTTGCGGGGGGTCATAAAACGATGGACAATACATTTTCGAGATCTTTTTAATAACTCGTCTGAAGTAAATGACGTAGTTATTGATTGTCTTATTAAAAAACAGGAAGTTGATGTGATGATGATTGATCCCAGCATTGATTAGACCAAAAGTATATTAACAGAAATTAATAAGGCAAAAGCACAAGGATTTGATGAGATAACTGTTGAAGTATTCCTATTTTGAGACGATGTCATTATCAACTAAGTCCATACACCCGCCCTTGCTGTTAAGCAAGGATGCTAACCATCAAGATTTTATTGATGCGATAATTAATCCCATTTATAAAGGAACGGCGTAAAATTATGAGTGCCCTGATTATAAAGGCATTAGCTTGCTTAATGCACTGAGAAATGTGTTAACACATATGTTATTAACACTTGAGGAAATGGATTCGCCCCGCTATCAATCCAGAGCATCAATGTGGTTTTAGATCTGGTCGTATCACAATACATATGGTATTCTCTGTGCAACAGCTAATGGAAAATTTATGGAGCAGCAAGTTCCTTTGTATCAAGTGTTTGCCAATCTGCCAAAGCTTTTGATAACATCAATCGCAATGCACTTTGGAAAATTTTTAGGAAACTAGGCTGTCCTAAACGTTTTACACATTAATATAAACAGCCGAGTTAATATTAAAATATCACTATCACATCCAATTTCAGAGGAAAATGGTGTGAAACAAGGTGATGTCCTTGCTTCTATATTATTCCCAATATATTTCGCTGTGATGCTGGTGCATATTTAGACAACTGCGGCATTGGAGTGAAATTTCGGTATCTTACATCAGGTTTAAATTTTTAACCTTAGACGTTTCAACTAAAGTCCAAAATTTTTAGAAGCTTGTTCTTGAACTTTTTATATGCAGATCATTAAGACCTTGTTTCACATTCAGAAACAGACACACAAATAATTATGGACAAGTTTTCAGAGGTTGGAATGCTTTTGGACTCATCATCAGTCTCAGATAAACATATGTTATGCATTCCCTTCCTTTAGGAATGTCATATGGTGAACCAGCCCACTTGGTTGATGGTTACAAGTTTAATGCGATAGTGAATTTTCTATATCTTAGTCGACGTTGAGTAAGGACTACGCTTGATTCTGCGATATATCACTGATTAGTCATAGTTATTTCTTCGTTTGGCAGATTGGAGAAACGGTTGTGGTGATCGGAACTGTATCAAAAACAAAGTGGAGTTTTTACAAAGCATTAGGCTGCTATATGGTTTAGAAACTTCGATAACATATAAAAGGAATCTCAAGTTATTGGAAATGTTTAATCAAAGTTATATTCTATTAATAGTAACGCCTGAAACTGTAGTTCGTGATCGATTATATACGACTTATATAGAAAGGACAATCATTCAAAATAAGATGCGCCACACTGGCTGTTGGGTTGGGATGGATGGCAAAATATTACTTTAAAAAATGTGCTATGGTGTGATGTGTAGGGATAAAAGATCATAAGATAAATCAAGAAAAAGGTTTAAGTGAAAAATCAATTTGAAAATATTTGAGATGGATACCGATAACTGGCAAGCACAACCGATAACTGCGGAGGAAAACCATCAGAGACATATCTATGATTTCTGAAGAGCAGCGTGTAAATCTGCCTGTGTCAAAATAAATTTAAAGACACCAAGACTAAAATATAATGTCAGAAATACAACAGGAATAGAAATGCATTGTATGTAACAAATTTCTTCTGTAAAATGCTGGTTTTGTAAATGATGTGAAATCACACAATAAAAGTAATAGTGCGTGTTAGAGAGTGAAAAAGAAAGTTGTACACATATGTGTGCAGGTGTATGCATATATATATATATATATATATATATATATATACAATGATATAAATATATATATATACATATAACTACTTAATTTACTCACATAAAATTAATATACGAAAGTATAGATTTATGCGTACACTTTAAGTGTTTACTTCAAAAGTGCTCAATACGTAGGTAAGGCTAGTTAGTAAGTTATAAAATATATATGGCGATTAAGCTACACTGAATATTCCGCGTTTCATCCACCATATATATATATATATATATATATATATATATATATACACACATATATATATATATATATATATATATATATATATATACGACGGTCAATAACAAAACGATTCAATGTGAAGTTAGAAGTTATATTGATATGAAGAAAGAGGAAAACAAGTTATATATGCATACATATATATGTATATAAAAGTGTTATATATATTTATGTGCATATATATGCACATTTATATGCATATATATATATATATATGTATATATATGCGTGTATATATATGCATAAAGACGTGGAGATATATACCTACATATATATATATATATATATATATATATATATATATATATATATATATATAGATATATTGGGTTAAAGAGAAAGAGAGAGAGGGACACTAAGAGAAAATGATATCGTGAAAGGAAGAAACACGTAAGAGGGTGTCTCTCTCTCACTCACTCTCTCTCTCTCTCCGTCGTCTTCTCTCTCTCTCTCTATTTATATATATATATATATATATATATATATATATATATATATATATAT